>NC_057849.1:259559482-259862512 GCF_015237465.2 Chelonia mydas
AACCCAAGCCCTTGAGTTTATGTCAATACTGCACTTCTTCATGTTGGCTTTGAAGGTGTCTTTGAAATACTTTTTTTGCCCAGCCCTCGTCTGTTGGCCACAGCTCAGTTGTGAGAACATTACCTGCTTTGGGAGTTGATTTTCTGGCATTTGAAGCCAATGGAGTTGGCGGTGGATGATCAAAGCCTCAATGCTGGAGGTCAAAGCTTCAATGCTGGAAGTTTTGGCTTGGGACAGAACACGGACCTAGATGTGTCAGTCATCCGACTTGATTCGGAAGATCTTGCGGAGGCACCATTGATGGTATCGTTCAAGAACCTTGAGGCGTCCACTTTACATGGCTAAGGTTTCAGCATCATACAAGAGAGCTGGGATAAAAAAAGCCTGGAACACGAGAAGCTTGGTTTGATTCTTGATGTCATGATCTTTGAAGACACATTTTCTCAAGCATCTGAAAGCCGTACTAGAGCATGGAAGGCAGTGTTGAATTTCCTTGTCAATGTCAAAGCTTTCTGTGACAGACAGCTACCAAGGTAAAGGGAGTGCTTGACATTCTCCTGGGTCTCTTCATTGATCTGAATTATGGGAGCAGGATCCTGGTGATGCAGAGCCTGTTGAAGGAGTACTTTTATTTTGGCGTTGCATGTGAGGCCGAGTTGGTTTTAGGCCTCAGATTTTTTTAAGATAGTCTTCTGAGTGGGCACACAGGGCCCACTCATCTGCATACTGGAGTTCAATGAATGATTTAGTGAGAACGTGTGTCTTGGATCAGAGGTGATTGAGGCCAAAGAGCTTGCTGTCCATTCTGTATTGGATGTCAAATCCAATCATATAATGGATCACTGAATCACTAACTCCATCTCAAGAACATGAACACAGATGGAGTTTGAGGCTTCTTGACTGAAGTCTGGAATCTGAGATTTTGTCAGCAATGTGTCAGAGAGCTATTGATTTTCTTCTAATACTTCATGAGTTGACTGGCGCTCAGTATCACTGACTTCAAAAACTGAGACTTCCAGTGTATGACAGAGAAAAGACTTGTTAGGGCACTTGTATTCCAAGGTGATGGCGTGGGACACTTCAATGACTAGGCTGCTTCACTGAGCTGACCACAGAAGTGCTACATTTGAGCCAAAAGGACTGGCACAGACACAAAGTCAAATGACTCAGATGTCTCGGCCAACTGAGGCTTCTGCCTTGAAGATTTAACCTTTGAAGCATTCTGGTGCAGACTCATGTCAGATGTACATGAATTTCTGGAGTTGCCGGGAGGATGCGTTTGAGACATTCTTCATGTTTTCTTAGAGTCCAAGGTGACATCTGCCAATATATCTGGCACTCCTTAACGTTGTGGTTGACTCTATGCGCAGACAATGTAACAAATATGCTCATTTGTCATTAATACTCCTGTTGCAAGGATGTGGTTTGAAGGTTGTGAGTGGTCTTCCTGGCTCCCTATGTCCTTCAGAAAAAAAAACAAAATACACCTCCAAGAGATATTAGGCTCAAATGATGCAGCAGAGCACTGCAGATGCATCACAAATGCCAGCACCAGGGTGCTAAAGACAGGCTCCCAATTCCAAGAAAACCACTGGCACTGAAACTAAACAACAGGTGCCTAAAATATGAGACACGTGCAAAGCTGCTTCAGAGGTTTTGAAGTGCAGACAGACAAATAGGCAAAGACCACGGGTAAGCATTGATTGAAGAGTTGAAACAGCTGGTGCAAAAGGCAAAATTTAAGAGACTTGGACCAGAGTGGAAGCCGAAGACTTCACTATGAAATTATATTTTGTGTGTTTCCAGGAGTTGGCGAAAGAGCTGGAGCAATGACTGGAGAGGTCCTTTGCGGACCACAGTTAAGGAATTGAACTGAAGGCTCCAAAGGCAGTGGTTAAACTAAATAGGATGCTGTTCTCCACCCCACCAATGATGTATATATGGATTAAATGTATTCAAGAGCTTAAGAAGTCCTGAGAGTCTCACGATGAGGTGGTTAAATCCTAACACGTTATGTTTAGAGAAGGTTTTGTTTTCCATTAACAGACAATTCCACATTTAGTCTGTACTCTGCTTCCACTTAGATTCCAGTTCTTATAAATGCTCGTGATCTAAAACTACACAAGTAACCTATACAGCTGTAAAGATTACTATAGTCAACTCATTTTAATAGTTTCTTCTACATAACTTAATTTTTTTTAATCCCTGATTTTCCTCATATAAGCCTCATTAACAGACTACTCAACTTTGACTTTACAACATCTGTCAGGTTATTTGCATACAAGATAAATGCCATATCCTGAACTATATGACTACAACTTGCTATGTCACTTCACCTTAGAAAGAAGTCGGACTCCATTTGCTCGATACCTTATACAAAGTGTTTACATGGTCACAATCACATATGTAAAATGCTGAAAATAATTAAAAACTTAAATATGTACTTCCTGTAAGTACTAAATGAAGTAATTTCAACAAACATGTTCTGTGGGATGGGAATGACAGATCAATAAGAGATTGGAAGACAAGTTTCTACCTTGTCTTAATATTGAACTAAATAACATTTAAATAAAATGTTACTGCCTACTAAGTAAATACTAGAGTTCTGTTAGTAAGCAGTAGTAAAGCAAAATGAAAACTAGTCCTAACATCTTGACACTGAGCATACATGGTCACTGCCAATTTTAGTTAAAGGTCTTTATTTTCAAATATATTTCAGTTTAAAAATAGCAAATAGGGCTTACTGTCAGGACAAAGCTACTACCTAACAGTAGTAGGAGTTTGACACTAATTCTTGTTAAAAGAATTTAAAAGAAAATGTGTCTATCGAATGTACAAAAAAAAAGTTAATTTAATAAGCTCAGGGCTAAGTGTTATCAACCTGAGGGCCTCTCCCACTCTCCCTTTTACTAGTAAGTTTTGAAGTACTTGAGTTGGAACTGGATGTTGATCCTCTCATCCCAATTACAGTTTTGAGATTAAAAACAGCATATGCAAAGGAAAAAAAGGCATGCAAGTAAATTAACGGATATGTTACAAAACAGTGATACATATTTCCAGCGCTAAAAAAAGAAAATACGAAACAGAATTTTCAAAGTTGCCATAACACACATACCACCAAATTCAGGAAGAGACTGTTTTACTTAATACTATGCAAAAATATATTTCCTTAATTTACTATGCTAAGAGATATGCTTGATATACCCTCATCTTCCCCCCGTAGGTTATATGTATTACAGACATATAACCTCTGCTTTCTCTCTAAATTAGGACTACTTAATCTAAGGGATGGTGTCCCTAGCCTCAGTTTGCTAGAAACTGGGAATGGACAACAGTGGATGGATCCCTCGATGATTACTGTTCTGTTCATTCCCTCGGGGACATCTGGCATTGGCCACTGTCAAAAGACAGAATACTGGGCTAGATGAACCTTTGGTCTGACCCAGTACGGCCACTCTTATGTTCTAGGCTTCCATTTTTTAAATAGGGAAGTTTCTAGTCCTTAATGTTGCAAATACACTTCCATATATGAACCCAATGTAAATGATGGAACATACCATCTGCACAAATCTACATATAGTTCCAGTACTTCTGCAGCTGGTCATAGTTTGCTAAGCAGCAGCAACGCTGTGTTCATTTTCACTGCTGCTACTCATAACTCTGTGAACTTCAATGAAACTGTCAATGACCACATCAATTTTATGCTGCTGACCGTTGGGAAAGCTCAGGAGGAGAGGCAACACTGCAATTATTCAATACCTCATCTTTATCTTTTGTATCTAAATTTGAGCCAATCGGAGTCTGATATATTTTTCAAGCCCTAGTAATTAGCATTTGCTGTTATCTCTTATATGTATTCAGCATTTCAACAATGGTTCCTAAGTTTCAATTGCAGGATTTTTGTTACTGAATTTTCAGAACCAAAATTGAGTTTGCAGGGCGGACAGTTACATTAAAAAAATCACCCATTTACTTGTAAACTGAGAAAATCTGATCTGCAAGTTACTGAGGCATAGATTCACAGATTCTGAAGCCAGAAGGGATCATTGTGATCATTACATTTGACTCCTGTATAACACAAGTCATAGAACCTCCCTGAAATAATTCCTAGAGCAGATCATTCACAAAAACATCCAATCTTGATTAAAAAAAAATATCACTGATGGAAAATCCCCACCAGGAGCCTTGGTAAATTGTTCCAGTGATTAATTACTCACAATTACAAATTTACACCTTATTTTCTGTCTGAATGTGGCAGTCAAAATAAATCTATAAGGTTCAAAAGGAACAATAAAAAGGGCAACATTTTCAAACTTAAGTACCTAAAGTTAGGCACCTACATCTGCAGCTTTCATTAACTTCAGCAGCTCTGAAAATAAGACCACTTATTTAGTTGCCTATATTTAAAGCATCTTCATTTGTAAGTCTTGATATAGTTGTATTAAATGACTTAATTTTCCACACCTCCAGAGCAGAGTTTCACTCTAGTCATAGCTGTGTTAATTAATCCAGTTTTATGCTACCACCACAGGACTTGAACTGTTTTTTTAAATTATGGCATGCTCTACTACCAATCCACTTTCCACTTTTTTCTTTCCCCAAACAGCATTCATGAGAAATTCTTAAAAGCTGAGCCCCTATGCAATCATTTCTCAATCTTACTCAATATACCCTTGTCAGAAAGAGTCTGGGAAGACAGGTAAGATTTGCCAATGTAGCCTGAAGGTCAAGCTCATGCTCTGTCTGATACATTCTCAACAGTATTGCATATAACATTTAAAATATCTAAACTATGTCTCAATGACAGTGTAATATTCTGTCAGCTTGTTATTAATAAGTTCTTTTAATAAAAGGAAAACTGAATAGCAAGAATGTCAAACGGTATCACTGGAAAGGTCCTTCTATGGTCTAGTCTATTGCCTGTAGGATCAGCCTGCATACATGAATCTTCCCTTTTACCTACTTTCTGAACAGCTCTAATGGCAATGCCTCAGCCCCGCTGGAGTAAATTTTATTAACTTGATTCTCACTTTCAAAAGTGATCATCATTCCCGCCTGTTGATTGAAATGATGGTTTGGGTCAGACTATTTCACCTCCCGCCATGGCTCTGCACCTGACGATTTGAAAGGCTGATTTCTCCTGTCCGAACAAAGCAAACTGCCGTGTCTCAGAACAACGAGCTATGAGGAAGGCTTTACAAGGGTTTATCTGTGACTTGGGGGGACGGGGGGGTGTCCTCTGCCGGGCGCGCGGGCCGGCTCGGAGGGCGGCCTGCTCCCCGAACCCTGGCCGGTCGCGGACTCTGCCGGCTCGGAGGACAGGCCTGCGCCGACCACCAAGGGGGAGGATGCATTTTTCCACCCCCTGACCGGAGAGCCCGCGGCTGTGGGTCTCGAGCTGGGGCGCGCGGGGCCGCGGGCAATGGGGGTTTCGTTACAGACTCGCAGCCCGGTTCTTGCGGCGGCGGAAGCGGCGCCGAGACCCCGGCGAGCTGCGGGAGGAGCTCGCCACAGCCGCTAGGGGCCCGTAATAGGGCCAGCCCCGCCCGCCCGCGCCCCTCACACAGCGCGTAACCGCCTCCGACCGGCCCTGTGCGCCGCCGATGACCTTTAACCCCTTAGCCCCGCCCCGAGCGGCAGGGGGAGCTGGCGCTCGTACTGCCAATCATCGCTACCAGCCTGGCTCGCTTGCTGTTCCCAACCGTTGCCCCTGGCTGTGACCGCAGGGGGCAGCAGCCCCGCCCCCCGGCCGGGTGGCACTTACCGTCCCGGGACGTGCCCATGAGTTGGTCCAGCATGGCGCGCATCTGGGCCTGCGCCGACATCCTGAGCGCGCGAGGCCCGGCCGAGCCGGCGGAGTCTGTGTGAGCTCCGCCGACAGCGGCCTACAGCGCTTCGGGCCCGATGCTGCGCTCGCTCCCCCTTACGGGTCCGGGCGGAGCCTCTCTCCGCGGCCGGTGGGGGCTACGATGGCGCCTCCGCCTCGCGTTCGCGGTTCGGGCCGAAGGGCAAAGCGGGAAACTGCTTCGCGCTGCTCTCGGTCTCGCGACTTCGCTTCCCCCGCGCGCGACCCTTCACGCTTGCTACACGCGCGCGCGCCAGCGGTAACGGAAAGCCGCGCGACGCGCGCGCGCACTCTCTCCACTCCCGCCCCTTTCGACGTCAGCGCTATCAGGTTGAGCATCCCCTGATTGGGCCAGGAGACCTATATCTGTCTGTGACACAGGCAGCTCCGCGTTTCCTGATTGGATTCTAGAACCTTTCGTCCGGCTGGGATAGCCCGCGTGCTGATTGGACACGGGGCTCTCGTTCTCTTTCTGTGTGACGTCCTCTCCACCCACCCCTCTCGAGTCGGGCGAACCCAATCGTTGCGTTTCCCCATTCGATAAATGCTGAAGAGCCTCTCCCCCCCCCCCAAGGCTAGTACAATCCGCGTTCTGCCTGAGGGGCCTGGAGGGCTGCGCGGTCCCCGCTGTGGCCTGGCTGAGCCGCTGGTGTAATCTGACCTAAACCGAAAAAATAGTCCGTTGGCAACATCTGGACGGGCAAAATCTCTTCCTGTATTGGGAACAGCTCGGTCTCAGCAGACGGTGGAAAGTTATGGTGGACTTTCTTGCAGAGTAGTTTAGTAGAACTGAGCCCGGTGGTTGTTTTTGGTTAGCCGTCAGTTTTTGAAAGTATTCCTAATATGCAGATGTTTGTTGGATAAGGACTTCAGTGAAAGGAAACATTTTAGTTGCTAATGAACGTGTTGAATAAAATATAATCAAACAGATGCATTTTGGTATCCGGTTAAAGACATTAATTTCAAATCTAAATCTACAAAATGATAATTAAACTACTCCTGACATCTAAATACTACATAATGTAATAGAAATGTTTCTTTTCATTTTTTGAAGCTTTTTCCATGCTACTAATGTTATTGTATATTCTGCCATCACTACATTGGCAAATGACATATCAAGCCCACAATAATACAAATACTGGAAAAAACTCAATTTACTTTCTCTACATGTGGAGGCTTTTTGGGTTCTCTAACAGTTGGTATCTGAGGCTGCACTGCAGTACCAATTATTCAGTGATGTCCCTGCACTGAATATCTCCCCAAGTCTGTTGATGTTATCATATGCCAAAGGTGTGGGGAGGAAGGGTAGAATGATGGGTGCTATTGCCACACCTGACTCATCCTCATTAATCAGCTTCTGTAGACAGGAGGCTGTGTCCATTTCATTTCATTCAGCTGACTGTATGATATACCTGTTGGCTGAGTATCTTAATCAACTCCATGTTGCCTGTGAGGGATGTGACGTTATTTACATGATCTGTGACTGTATAAATCGTTGTTGCAACCAGGGTCCTATGGTTGCACCGGGTCTTGTGCAGAGGAGGGCAAGTAGGGTGTCTGTGAAAAGGTTGTAGTTTGCTGGTTATGATTATGCTGTCTGTGTGTATCATTTTTGTATTTGAAGTTATGAATATTGGCTATGTACTTGTATCTCAGTGTGTTTGTTTGATTGTAAGTAGCCTCAGTGAAGCATTTGGTCACCTTCTTGAGAAAGGACTATTCTCGGTAAGTGCCCAGTTAAGAAACACTTAACTGACAATGGACTTCGGGAGACGCCAATCCACATCTGAGCTTTCCTGGGAATGTTCACACTAACATGTAAACAATGGCTTCGGCCTGCAAAAAGCTGAATCGTTCATGGACATGTGACTTGCCCAGGTGGCTACAAACTCCATCTTGTTGCTGTGACTTTGCACAGATGAACAAAGGGGTTTCCTCCCACAAGAGAGAGAATAATAAAGGCCCTGGAAGCCCCTGCATTTTGCCTTCAGCTGGTTCAAGAGATGGCCTATCCACCCTAAAGAGATGCCTGAAAGAAACTGGAACAAAGGACAGTAACTACAGGGGTGTGAGTGATTGCTGAACCCAGAGTAGGAAAGAGTCCAGTCTGTGGAAGAAGCTTATTGGAACATTTCTGGTGTGAGATTTTATCTGCAATCAGTTTCTTAATGTATTAGGCTTAGACTTGCATGTTTTGTTTCATTTTGCTTGGTAACTTACTTTGTTCTGTCTGTTATTACTTGGAACCACTGAAATTCTACTTTTTATACTTAATAAAATCACTTTTTGCTTATTAGTTAACCCAGAGTAAGTAATTAATACCTGGGGGAGCAAACAGCTGTGCATATCTCTCTATCAGTATTACAGAGGGCGGACAATTTATGAGTTTACCCTGTATAAGCTTTATACAGAGTAAAATGGATTTATTTGGGGTTTAGGCTCCCAGAAAGACTGAATACTGGGTGCTGGGAAAGTCTCTGTTAGCTAACTATGAAGCCCCTAAGCTAAGTGGATCTCCATTTCAGTGAACTGCAAGGGGGCATGGCCCAACCTCTGAGTCTGTGCTGAAGCTGACTGGAGTGTCTTAATCAGCAAGATGGGAGTGGAGGGAAGCCTTCTCTGGCAGGGGGATTTGTTCTCAGTACATCTAGTGACAGTCTTGAGGGAGTTTCTGTGACCGAACCCCTCACAATGGCGTAGTCAGCAGGCTCTGTGCGCAGCTGATTGCTTTGAGACACTGGTAGTGATTTTAAGTGAGTTTTGAGTGTGGTGGCTGGAGAAGAGACAAAGTGGTTACTGGTTATTTTTTGTTTGCTTATTGCAGGTAAGGGAAATAAAGGCAGGAAAATCAGCAAAATAGGTCAGAGTAAAGCTCAGAAGAAGCTAAAACTGCACAGGTTACAAATTGCTAAGAAGGAAAGAGAGAGCCAGCAAGCCCTGGACTTAAAAAACAAAGAACTTGAGGCCCAGGAACAGGCTCAAATTAAAGCACAAAAGGCTGCCCTGGAAAAAAAATAAGGCTGCTCACCAGCAAACCCTGGACTTAAAAGACAAAGAAATTGAGACCCACAGACAAGCACAAATTGAAACCCAAAAGCATGAACTGGCTGTAATGAAGTGGAAGAGGTGCACAGAGGCATGTATCCTGAAGGTGGAAGTTGGGGTCCTGGTGAGTGCTGCAGTGGGAACAGCCCCCAAGGACTCTATAGCTGGAAGCAAGCCCAACCTGAGTGAAAGGGGGGGTGGGATTTTGCTGGCCAGTGAAGGGTCTGTCGTAGCTGTGAGCTGGATCAGGGTCCCCTTCCCTTTTAGGGGACACTGGAGTGTCTTCCCCAGAGGGGAGCCGAAAGAGGAATTTTAGGTATAATGCCTCTGCCATGGACTGCCAAGTCTCTGGCAGTAAATTCAGGAGGAGGGTGTGACGTTGCACTCTATATGATTTTATGAAAATATGCTAATAAGTGTGAATATAATGTAACTGGAATATGCTTCATGCAAAAGGTCTCTTGTAAGGTATCATTACAAAGCTTATAATCTGAGTGTGAGTCAGGCCAGGAAGTATGAAGGCTTGGGGTCTCATAGGATATGTGACCATGTCACCTGGTTCTGGAATCCATCTTAAACCTGGTGCTTTTCCATTTAGAAGGATTGGTGGGGACCCAGAGAGACAAAGGATTCCCACCTCATGCCAAAGCTATAAAAGGGGATGGAACAGAACAAAGGGGGCTGCAGTCATGAGAAATCCCTTAGCTTCCACCTGAGCTGGAACAAGGACTGTACCGGGGAAAGAATTGGGCCCAAACTAGAAAGGAGTCTAGTCTGTGAAAGAAGCTTATTGGAACATCTCTGAGGGTGAGATTTACTTGCATTCAGTTTCTTAAATGTATTAGGCTTAGACTTGCGTGTTTTGTTTCATTTTGCTTTGTAACTTATTTTGTTCTGTCTGTTATTAGTTGGAACCACTTAAATCCAACTTTTTATACTTAATAAAATCACTTTTGCTTATTAATTGACCCAGAGTAAGTAAGTAATGCTTGGGGGAGCAAACAACTGTGCATATCTCTCTATCAGTGTCATAGAGGGCAGACAATTTATGAATTTACCCTGTATAAGCTTTATACAGAGTAAAATGGATTTAGTTGGGTGTCTGGGTGCTAGAGATAGGAGCACTTCTTAAGCTGTTTTCAGTTTAGTCTGCAGCTTTGGGGCCCATGGTTCAGACCCTGGGTCTGTGTCAGAGCAGACTGGCGTGTCTGACTCAACAAGACAGGGTTCTGAAGTCCCAAGCTGGCAGGGAAAACGGGCTCAGAGGTAGTCTCAGCACATCAGGTGACCGTCCCAAGCGGGTATCTGTGACCCAACCCATCACAAGGGATTTCACTGCCCATGGTAATAAGATATGCTTGGCAAGTTTCAGCACACCTCCACTAATGCATATATAAAATCTTGTGAAAAGGACTGTATGAATCTTTGAATTTGTGAGGATGGTATAGTTTCGTTTGTGTCCCCTGCTAACAACATCTTGAGGAAGTCTGTGAGATTTTGGCGTTAGGGTGTAATCATTATCAGGCCTCTCTGGTGGTGGAGGCTATAGTTGTTCAGTGTTGGATTTCTTCAGATCCAGTCATCTGATCATGGTATATGGCTTCAAGACCTGATCAGGCTCTTCTGAGAAAAGTGGCCTCTGAGCTGAATTCATTCTTAGTCAGGGAGAATCTAATATTTCCTTAGACAGGTTGTTTGGTATCACCACAAGTTTGTGATTATCTGATATAATCTCCAGGCTGTTCCTAAAGTCTGCTTCTAATTTTCTCTGAATGGGTCTCTTTGTTTGTGGCTTGATATTTTTTAATATCAAGATAGCTCATATTGGTCACAAATTTCTGTGTGAGATTCACCATTGATACAAAACAAGGCTTTGAAAATAAATCAGCATGGATATAACTGCATAACCTATCATATACTGCTTTTTCTTTCATAGAGTATATGCTATCATCGTCCTCTTAATGACACCTGTGCTTTTCTGTTGGTCTTCTGTAGGCTCTATAACAAGATCATGACAGTGTGCCTCTGCTGCTACCAGCTCTCTTGATGTAACAGTCAATATCTTTCTGTCCTTCTATTTTGCTCTTTTCCACACATTCCTGTCTGACCTGAGATCTACTGCTAGACACAGTGGCTCTTCGAACTTGGTCCCTTTCACATACGTGGATACTTTGTTACAGAATATATAGACTTTTTCTATATACTCTGGTGGATGATGAGCCCATTCCCCTTATTGATTTGTACAATTCACGGCCAATTTCTTCACTATAGTTGCAAGGTTCTACTTGTTTTTTCAAGCTGTTGCAAAGTTTTCGTGTGTGTGTGTGTGATCTTTCTACAGTTGAGATGGTATAATGGTCTCCACGCAGGGTCGGGTTGGGAAGCGTGGCCTAGTGGTCATAGCCACAACCGTGGACTGCCAAGGGTGTTGTGGGGAGGGGAGCCCAGGCCCTCACACTCCACCAGGCTCTGACCCAAGGCCCTTTGAGCTACCAGTAACCTGGCAACCAAGACTACTTAAGGGTGTTCTCCCTGGGCCTCTTCCTCTCATCCCTCCCCCTGGGGTCAACTCAGTCCAAGGCCTTTGCCTGGTGGGAAAATCCAAAGGAAGCAAGAGGGAGTCACCGCTGTCCAGGGCCACAGGATACTTCCCTCTCTGGTTGTCTCTGGAGAAGGTCCTCTCTTCCCTCATGGTGGGCCCCTTTGGGCAGCTGTGTTAGAGCCTTTAGGTTTCGCTCTGCTCTGCTCACCTTCAGCACTGCTCCCCAACTGAGATAATTCACTGACTTTTAATTCCTCTAGCACATGGAGCATTTGCTGCAGGTGTGAGAGGCGGGGCTGGCTGAGCCCAAAATGAGCCCTTAAGCCCTTGTTGCTCCGTGTGGCATTTGTACACCCTGTCACAGATGGTAAAATATGTTAGGTACTTCATTGGTGTCTTTATATTGCATAATGGTAGCACATTTTTGGATCTCTATGGCTCTTAAAACAGTAGTTCTCAAACGTTTGTACTGGTGACCCCTTTCACATAGCAAGCCTCTGAGTGTGACCCCCCCTTATAAAAAGTGTTTTTAATTTATATATTTAACACCATTATAAATGCTGGAGGCAAAGCGGGGTTTGGGGTGGAGGCTGACAGCTTGCGACCCCCAAGGTAATAACCTCACGACTCCCTGAGGGGCCCCTACCCCCAGTTTGAGAACCCCTGTCTTAAAAGATTGGTCCATGATTCCAGGTCTCTTGGTTTGGTCAGTTCTGTGAAAAGAGCATCTACATCACATATCACTCATGTTTTTAGACCTTTGCTCTGTTCATGGACCCTTTCTGGGAACTTCTAAATCAGATTCCATTGTTCATTCAGGAACCACAGCTGCATAGCAGTCAAATCTAAAGCAAACAGAGGAAAAATACATAAAATCAATTTGTAGGTAGTTGTATAAAGTACTGTGACCTAAGACATAAGTTGAAAAATAATGACTTTAATGCCTGTAGAATCATATGTTCTCACATGAAGCATGGTGTACCCGCCCCCCTTAGGTGGTTGCCATGGCAATGGGGCATAGCTTTCATTATTTTAATGAAAAAATTACCCAAGATTGAGTGAAGATGTATTCATTTGTAGTCAAAATATGGCCCATATCTCTTTTTCATCCAGTGTCTACTCTTACATGCATTGTTTCCTTGGAAACCATACAATTCCATCTTAAAACTGCCACGCATAAAGGTCAACCACCTATTTTTGTAATGTGTATGCATGGACTTTTTTTTTGTTGCCTTTTACAGTGTGGTAATATTGGTATAACTTTAATGCCAATAAAGTGTACTTGAATGGAATTGTGTGGGGTGAGTGCAAATGCATAGTGTGTCAAAGCACCTGCAACAATGTATGCCTGAGCAAGTACTTTTTTTTCTTTCTTCTGAGCTCTTTTGTTTTGATGGAATTGAGCATCACCTTAAGGTTCCCCTTTTCATATCAGGGTAAGTTCAGAGAGAGATCATATTAAAATGCAGAATGAAATTATGGCAGTTCAGGTGAAAGATGACTGTAATAACAGCAGCTCTTCAGAAACCCCTCCCCTAAAAGTGAGGTTCCTGTGGGTGTAACTGGCAAGACCAATGGGTTGGATCTGCTTCTTACATTTTCAGAGCAATTATCTAAGAGCTCTTGGAATTAGCTCAACCCAAAGAGATCTCCAGTATAAAACCAAGATAACTCTGCAATGGTTGGTTTCAGAGTAGCAGCCGTGTTAGAATCATAGAATCATAGAATATCAGGGTTGGAAGGGACCCCAGAAGGTCATCTAGTCCAACCCCCTGCTCAAAGCAGGACCAAGTCCCAGTTAAATCATCCCAGCCAGGGCTTTGTCAAGCCTGACCTTAAAAACCTCTAAGGAAGGAGATTCTATCACCTCCCTAGGTAACGCATTCCAGTGTTTCACCACCCTCTTAGTGAAAAAGTTTTTCCTAATATCCAATCTAAACCTCCCCCATTGCAACTTGAGACCATTACTCCTCGTTCTGTCATCTGCTACCATTGAGAACAGTCTAGAGCCATCCTCTTTGGAACCCCCTTTCAGGTAGTTGAAAGCAGCTATCAAATCCCCCCTCATTCTTCTCTTCTGCAGACTAAACAATCCCAGCTCCCTCAGCCTTTCCTCATAAGTCATGTGCTCTAGACCCCTAATCATTTTTGTTGCCTTTCGCTGGACTCTCTCCAATTTATCCACATCCTTCTTGTAGTGTGGGGCCCAAAACTGGACACAGTACTCCAGATGAGGCCTCAC
This sequence comes from Chelonia mydas, assembly GCF_015237465.2. Classification (NCBI taxonomy): domain Eukaryota; kingdom Metazoa; phylum Chordata; order Testudines; family Cheloniidae; genus Chelonia; species Chelonia mydas. The sequence continues at coordinate 259,573,157 of NC_057849.1, forward strand.
CAGTGTCGAATAGAGGGGAACGATCACGTCCCTCGATCTGCTCGCTATGCCCCTACTTATACATCCCAAAATGCTATTGGCCTTCTTGGCAACAAGGGCACACTGCTGACTCATATCCAGCTTCTCGTCCACTGTCACCCCTAGGTCCTTTTCCGCAGAACTGCTGCCTAGCCATTCGGTCCCTAGTCTGTAGCGGTGCATTGGATTCTTCCATCCTAAGTGCAGGACCCTGCACTTATCCTTATTGAACCTCATCAGATTTCTTTTGGCCCAATCCTCCAATTTGTCTAGGTCCTTCTGTATCCTATCCCTCCCCTCCAGCGTATCTACCACTCCTCCCAGTTTAGTATCATCCGCAAATTTGCTGAGAGTGCAATCCACACCATCCTCCAGATCATTTATGAAGATATTGAACAAAACCGGCCCCAGGACCGACCCCTGGGGCACTCCACTTGACACCGGCTGCCAACTAGACATGGAGCCATTGATCACTACCCGTTGAGCCCGACAATCTAGCCAGCTTTCTACCCACCTTATAGTGCATTCATCCAGCCCATACTTCCTTAACTTGCTGACAAGAATACTGTGGGAGACCGTGTCAAAAGCTTTGCTAAAGTCAAGAAACAATACATCCACTGCTTTCCCTTCATCCACAGAACCAGTAATCTCATCATAAAAGGCGATTAGATTAGTCAGGCATGACCTTCCCTTGGTGAATCCATGCTGACTGTTCCTGATCACTTTCCTCTCATGTAAGTGCTTCAGGATTGATTCTTTGAGGACCTGCTCCATGATTTTTCCAGGGACTGAGGTGAGGCTGACTGGCCTGTAGTTCCCACGATCCTCCTTCTTCCCTTTTTTAAAGATTGGCACTACATTAGCCTTTTTCCAGTCATCCGGGACTTCCCCCGTTCGCCACGAGTTTTCAAAGATAATGGCCAAGGGCTCTGCAATCACAGCCGCCAATTCCTTCAGCACTCTCGGATGCAACTCGTCCGGCCCCATGGACTTGTGCACGTCCAGCTTTTCTAAATAGTCCCTAACCACCTCTATCTCCACAGAGGGCTGGCCATCTCTTCCCCATTTTGTGATGCCCAGCGCAGCAGTCTGGGAGCTGACCTTGTTAGTGAAAACAGAGGCAAAAAAAGCATTGAGTACATTAGCTTTTTCCACATCCTCTGTCACTAGGTTGCCTCCCTCATTCAGTAAGGGGCCCACACTTTCCTTGGCTTTCTTCTTGTTGCCAACATACCCTGAAGAAACCCTTCTTGTTACTCTTGACATCTCTTGCTAGCTGCAGCTCCAGGTGCGACTTGGCCCTCCTGATATCTTTCCTACATGCCCGAGCAATATTTTTATACTCTTCCCTGGTCATATGTCCAATCTTCCACTTCTTGTAAGCTTCTTTTTTATGTTTAAGATCCGCTAGGATTTCACCATTAAGCCAAGCTGGTCGCCTGCCATATTTACTATTCTTTCGACTCATCGGGATGGTTTGTCCCTGTAACCTCAACAGGGATTCCTTGAAATACAGCCAGCTCTCCTGGACTCCCTTCCCCTTCATGTTAGTCCCCCAGGGGATCCTGGCCATCTGTTCCCTGAGGGAGTCGAAGTCTGCTTTCCTGAAGTCCAGGGTCCGTATCTTGCTGCTTACCTTTCTTCCCTGCGTCAGGATCCTGAACTCAACCAACTCATGGTCACTGCCTCCCAGATTCCCGTCCACTTTTGCTTCCCCCACTAATTCTACCCGGTTTGTGAGCAGCAGGTCAAGAAAAGCGCCCCCCCTAGTTGGCTCCCCTAGCACTTGCACCAGGAAATTGTCCCCTACGCTTTCCAAAAACTTCCTAGATTGTCTATGCACCGCTGTATTGCTCTCCCAGCAGATATCAGGAAAATTAAAGTCACCCATGAGAATCAGGGCATGCGATCTAGTAGCTTCCGTGAGTTGCCGGAAGAAAGCCTCATCCACCTCATCCCCCTGGTCCGGTGGTCTATAGCAGACTCCCACCACTACATCACTCTTGTAGCACACACTTCTAAACTTAATCCAGAGACACTCAGGTTTTTCCACAGTTTCGTACCGGAGCTCTGAGCAGTCATACTGCTCCCTTACATACAGTGCTACTCCCCCACCTTTTCTGCCCTGCCTGTCCTTCCTGAACAGTTTATAACCATCCATGACTGTACTCCAGTCATGTGAGTTATCCCACCAAGTCTCTGTTATTCCAATCACGTCATAGTTCCTTGACATCACCAGGACCTCCAGTTCTCCCTGCTTGTTTCCAAGGCTTTGTGCTAGTCTGTATTCGCAAAAAGAAAAGGAGTATAAGGTGCCACAAGTACTCCTCAGCAATGGCTATCCATCCAAGCTCACAAACCTCCCAGTTATCCAATCCCTAGAACAATGTTGCCATCTAGTGTCTCCAAAGAGCCCCTGATTTCTGCAAGTCCCAAGAGAGGCAAAGACTCTTCTGTCTGTGTCCAGGAACACATTAAAATAGTTTTACACATGGCTAGTATGAACCAAAATGTAAAACAAAAAACAGATTTAACATTATAGATTTGAAGTTCTTGATAAAAGTTTGAGTTGAAAGGGGGAAAAGTATGTTGCGTTGCTCAAAAATAACCAACTTTAACCAAGTTAGGAAGGGAACTCTCCCCTTCTCAGCTGGAGAGAAGGTAATCATTACAACAATGGGGAAGTAAAGCTAGGAATAACATGTATATATTTATGTCTGTGTATGGAGGGTTTCAAGAGTTATATGAAGGACCACCTCACCACAGGAGAGGAAAAACTAGGTTGAGAGGTGCTAGAAAGGAAAACATGGTTGGCCCAGGAAGCCAGTGCTTCGTGCTAGTTAGTAGTACTAGGTTTTAACCTCAACACACTTTGCTTTTCTACCACTCTATGAAGCATCCTCAATTTGTCTCAAACTCATTCAGCTAATTTACATTGCTGTTTGGTAATTTTACGTGTCACCAAGCTTTTGAATCTGACAAGGAAGATGCACATAGTACAACTACCTTTCATCACATTCGCTGGACCCAGAAATGAGGCACACTTAACTGTGGAAATCAATCACATTACTCATTTCAGTTCCCAGTGTATATCTGTCTTGGCTTTTGACAGCCTATAGCAGTCCTGATAAAATCCAAATGATTATGCTGGGCAGGGGAAAGCATCTTGAGGAGTTAGTGGAGGTTACATCCACCCCCACTATTTGGCTCTAATGACACTTGAACCCTCCCAAACACTGGAACCTTTAGGGTTGAAGGTGGGGGGGAAGATGGCTAAACTCCAGCTGTTTTCATAGAATCAGAAGCGACCAGGAGTGTTCCTTCCCATGTGTGTTTGGCCTAGAGATTGCAAAGTTTCCTCAGATTCAGACCTGGCTGGAGTGATTTGTCATCTCTCGATCAGACTACCACAATGAGCTTGGCATGAGGCTTTACCTTAAATCCATTTGGAAGATGAAACTAGAGCAGAATGCAGCAGCTGACTTGTTAAATAAAATAGCTCTGTGAGTACATTACATCTGTTCTCTGGGACATGCACTGGCTGCCTCTTGGCTTTCAAGTAGTTTGACTTCTCAAACCCTAAATGGCCTGGGACCTTTCTACTTGAGATGCCACCTCTCTTCGTGTGATACTTCTATACTTGAGATCAACAGAGGAGCTGTTGGTAGGGCATTCTCCATGAAGACCCCATGACTTTGGAGTTCATACCCTCTTCCCTTCATTGAAGTAGGCAGTCGGGGATAGTACTTTTTTCGAAGTTGGGTGGATCATGAAAGGTTGAAGACCTTGATTTACTGACTAAGGGGAAAGCATGTTGCTGGGTTCCCCCCCCCCTTTAGTATTCCAGCATGTATGCTAAGCAAAGAATAGTAGCCACATTTACATTCATAATCCACATACTTACAAGTGTCCCTCAGGTCTCTTTTGTGAAACATTTAAGATATACAACATATTGAGGGCATTAAAGAAAACCCAATTTTATTCTCTGGAGAAATTTAAAAAACCCAGCCACAGTAGAAATTGATGATTTGGTAGGTGGTGCTCTTCTCTCTGAATTACTATTGCATGGGCTACAGTGGTGGTAGGTGCTAGTGAAATCTTTCCAAATAAGCACAGATTTGAGGTCTTGACCTCTTGTGCTCCTTAGGAATCCTCTGGTATTTTTCTTACAAGCTGTCTTTGCTCTTAAAAGGGCCAATTACTACATGGAGAACAGCTAGAAAATAAATGTTTGAAGGAAAGTTTCTAGAATATGAGACAAATCAGCACTCATATCAGGGGAGAGTTTTGCCCTGTTTCCCTGGATATTGTCTGTCATATCGGAAACTAGCATCTGATAAGCAGATTGTGTCTCCTTCAGGTGAGAATCTAAGCCTAAGAATAATAGACCTAAATGAAGTTTAATAAACTGTTTTATTTAACAATAAATAGGAATTGTAACAAGCAAATGTCATTTTTAAGTCCTTGTGAGAGGCAAACATTCTAGTGAACTCTTCCCTTCCTATGAATCCCATCCTTTCCCGCCTGGCTGTTGAGGCAGTTTAAGGCCCACGAGGCCAGCAGCTTCCTCAGTGGAGCGCTCTCCTTTGGCGTGGTACTCTTGGTGAAGCGCTAGGTGTTGACGGACACTGCGCAGAAGACAGAGATAAGTAGCAGCCTGGAAATGCAGCTCATGCTGGGCCCTGCAGAGCTTCTCACTGGTGACCTGCAGGCAGGAGGAAGCCAGACAACAGGCTTAGCACATGCCCGACCGGCAGACCAGCTAAAGGGCCCCTGCTGTTCAACACCCGCAGTGACCTTTCTGCCGCCAGCGTCCCCCACCAAGGGGAGGGCGTGTATAAAAACGGCACCCGGGGGCTGGCTGAGCGCCACGTGCTCGCTCCCGTGAGCGCTGCGCAGCCAGCGCCCGGCTCCTGCAGCGGCGGGACTGTTGTGTCCACTCCGCTCCACTCCGGAGGCCAAATTCTGCCCCGCTCGGGCAGCCGGCTCGGGTAACCGGCAAACCAGGGCCCGGGCTGAGGCCCCCGGGCGAAGAGCGCGGCCTGACTTTGCGGTTCGGGGCGCGGCCCCCCGCGAGGCGAAGAACGTGGCAGCGGAGCCCCGGCCAGGTTCCCGCTGCAGGGGGCAGCAGAGAGCAGCGCCCCGCCCTGGCTCGTGGTGTGTGCGGGCGGGGGACGGCCTCGGAGCCCTGCCTGGAGTTTCGCGAAGCTCCCCAGGCCACGCGGGAGGGGCGGAGCCACGGGGGTGTTGCCGGCAGCTTCCTACAGGAGGGGGAGGGGGAGGCTCGGCTCGGCCAGCGGCGTCCCGCCCCGTACCCGGTGGGCGCGGAAGGCCTCCCTGAGGTGCCGATAGGCCGCTGTGTCCCGGTAGGGGCGGCCCGCCTGGGCGCTCACGTAGCGCAGCTCCCGAACGAGGCTCCGCAGGGTACGGACCGGCGAGCCCAGACCCGCCATCTTCTTGATCTTCCCCCTCTGCGCCCGTCTCTCTGTGCCCTCAGCCAATGGGGTGCAGCCGCCTCACCAATCAGCCAATGGGAAGCAGCCACCTGGCGCCGACTCCTCCCCAATTAGGGGAGAGCAATAGAGCGCTAAAAAACGCAAACAAACCCGGGGAGGCGGCGCAATCGGGCGCTGAATTACCCATCGCGGTCAGGGTGGGGGGGCTGGAGAGGGCAGGCGCCGCACGAGCCGGCAAACAGCCCTCAGGAGAGACACCGCCAGGCTGCGCTATAGAGGGCCGAGTTGCATGAGCGGGGCCACCAAAAGCGCTGGCAGGGCGGACTATCGAGCACCGAGGCGGATTTGCAATTGAGGGAGGGAGCTTCGGGGAGTCGCGCTGGCTGCGTTGCAGGGCGGCGGTTCTGGCGCGGTCTTTGCCTCCAGCCCCAGCGCCCCCCCCCCGGCGTCCCGTTTATTGCCCGAGTTCGGAAGGGGGGGCAGGGGGCCGCTGTCCCACAGCGCTGTCGGGTCCCTGCGCCGCCAATGCGCCTGTCCCGTCCCCGGGGCCGCCGCGCACCCGGGCCTTGCGGGCGGGGGGCTGCGGCGCGGTGTCCCCCACGCCCAGAGATCCCGCCGGGCGGGGCCCCGGCCCCCTTTGCCAGTCGCTGAGTCCCAGACACCGCCCTACTTCCCTGTGTTCCCTGCAGGGGCCTGGCGCATTTACCGCCCCACCGCGGGGCCGGCGCAGCTCGGGTTAGTTTGTCTGGCTTGCCAAGCCCGCAGGCCTCGGCCGCTGCGCCGGAGGGAAATTAGCCCGTAACACGTTCTGAATCAAACGGGGTGTGGACGCACAAGCCCACCCCGCCACGTGACCCTGCCCGCACAGAGCGAAATGGCTCCAGCAGGCTGGCGAGTGACGAGCTGAGACAGGGACACTGAGTCGGGGTTCTCATGCGGGGCAGGAGACCGGGAATTCAATAATCCAGGCTAAACTAGTGACTTGCACTTTTCCTTCTGTGTTTTACATGAGCTTTAGGCATCTGAGCTATTTCTAAGCCTCCTTTGCTGTATTTTGAGTGCCTGGAGTCTTAGGACTGATGAGTAGCACTTTAATTACAAATGAATGTTTGCAGTCCTAGTGTCTAGTGAGCAGATCTACAGCAACAAACTGGTCTGCACAGCTCAGTGCCACAAGCTAGTGTTACTAACTTTTATTTTATTTTGAATTTTGCTATCTGTTTTTGTATGAGCCCAACCACTGGAGTCAAATGAGTCCATGAGCCTCTCAGCTTTAATTTAAAAGTTTCTATTTCTTACGTAGGAAAAAACCTCAAAAACATGAATTCTAAAAGCTAAAAAAGAAAACCCACCACCAACTCTCCCCCAAACAACATCAACCCCACCCCCCCCGCAAAAAAAACCCCCAGTCAAACAAAAATACACACCTCTCCCCTTCATCCTCTGGAGCACAGGACATTCATTATTTTCTGCCGTTTATTTCATTCTTGTGCTGGTCAGTTCAGGCTTCTGAGTGTCATGTTGATGGACTTAGCCTCTTTTTCAATTGGTCTGTAGAATGTGTCTCTTAAGTAGCCTGTTCATATGATCACTTGCCATGGAAGTCATGTTGTTGTCATTCTTAATGTGTGTCCTAAATATGTCAATTATCTTCATGTCACAGTTAGATTGTTCTACTTCAGAGTTTCTGATGTTGCAAGAAACTCTTTCCAATGGACTCAGAAGATCTTCCATAGACATTTACTATGAGTTGATTTTCATATCAACGTCTTTTATAGATTTCCATGATGTCATAAAGGAGGGAAGGCAAGATGCTAGCATTAAAAAACAGCAACATATTTTTGTATGAGGGTCAATCTATGTTACTTTTTCAAATCTTTTCAAGTTTGTGAACATTTTTGGTGTTTTTTTATATTTGTTGTGTGACAAATAGCATGGTGTCATCATCATTACACATCTCACTCCTTAGCTAGGTAAAATAACTTACTTCTTCTAGTGCAGGAGTGGGCAAACTACGGCCCGCAGGCTGGATCTGGCCCACCAGCCGTTTTAATCCGGCCCTCAAGCTCCTGCTGGGGAGTGGGGTCTGGGGCTTGGCCTGCTCCAGCGTTCCAGGGAGCAGGGTCGGGGGCCATTCCACAGGGCTCCTGGAAGTAGCGGCATGGCCCCTCTCCAGCTCCTACGCGTAGGGGCAGCCAGGGTGCTTCTCTCTACACGCTGCCCCTGCAGCTCCCATTGGCTAGGAACCACAACTAATGTGAGCTGCAGGGGCAGTGCCTGTGGACGGGGCAGTGTACAGAGCTGTCTTGCTGCACCTCCACATAGGAGTCAGAGAAGGGACATGCTGCTGCTTCCAGGAGCTGCCTGAGGTAAGCACTGCCCGGAGCGCGCACCCCTGAGCCTCTCCTGCCCCCCTAACCCCCTGCCCCAGCCCTGATTCCCCTCCTGCCCTCCAAACCCATCAATCCCAGCCTGGAGCACTCTCCTACACCCCAAACTCCTCATCCCCAGTCCCACCACAGAGCCCACACCCCCAGCCAGAGCCCTCACCCCCCCGAGCCCCCTCACAAACCCCGAACTCCTCATTTGTGGGCCCCATCCCAGAGCCCTCACCCCCTCCCTCACTCCAACCCCCATTTTCTGAGCATTGATGGCCCGCCACACAATTTCTATTTGCAGATGCGGCCCTCGGGCCAAGAAGTTTGCCCACCTGTTTTCTAGTGGTTGTTCATCCAGTCTAATGGTTGCTTTTGGGACATTGATAGCCATATATTTTGTCTTCCACTTGTTAATGAACCAATCAACTCGTTTTGCTGAATCTGCCCAAAGCTATGTTCCCAGAGTGGGGGAGGGGCGGGCAACCAGAGGGGTCTATCTTATTGAACCTGATCGCCATATAATATTATCAACCCCAAGCGCTAAAAAAACTTTAAAATAAGACATTTGGGGTTATTTTCATTTGCTTTTTGGGATGTGGGTAAATAAAAAAACCCACGTTTAATAAAGTCTCATAAGTTTGAAGCCAAACCAATGGTATTTAAATGCTTGGCGTTGACACAACTGTATGTTGCTCAGGTTCAGTAAGATGGAGTGTGGTTCCTCCCCCCACTGTGGGGCAGTCAGTCAAAGACACTCTCCGCTGGGAGGGCGAGCTGTTACACTTCAACTCAGCTCACTTCAAGTGTTCAGCGTTATGCATATGGCTCTATTTTAATGACTTCAGTCCACCCCCCGCGTTGAAAGCACACTGTGCAAAGACTTGTCCCCAGCAAACAGATAAATTTGGGGAAGGGGAAAAAATTCTCTTCACCCCAGATGGGACTCGAACCCACAATCCCTGGCTTAGGAGGCCAATGCCTTATCCATTAGGCCACTGGGGCTCCCACGAAGCGCAATTCTTCCTTCCTTCATTTCTCCCTACATCCGACCCCTCCTCCTTTTAATGAACGCCGATTGGCCAATCTAGTAGCACTCGCCTGTCAACTGTAGACAGGAAGCTGTGCGCACAGCCTTCTGGGACGTATCGTGTCTGCACACCAACGAGGCGCACTACGTCACGGGAATGGCCGCTCTCCCTGCACGGAACGCTGGGAAGTGTAGTTTTACCCGAAGACCTTGGGGCGATGATGGCGCTGGGGGCGGCGCGTGGCCTTGGAACCTGGCCCCGACGTGGAACTGGGGAGGCCACGGAGCAAAGCGGGCGGCCCCGCTGCGTGCCAGGACCGCCACCGGGCGCTCGCCGCCGCGGCCGGGAGGTCATGCCGCGCCCCCGCTCGGCGCCGCCCCCGGCTGCCACATGCTGGGGGGCCCATAAGGGGAGCAAGCGGCGCCGCTACCAGCCCCGGGCGGACTGAGTTTTCCGGGGCACGGTCAGCAGCTTCTGACGCGCGGGGTCGGGGTTAATTGATCAACCAAACCTGGGCCGACATTTCCCCCGGCTAATTTAAGGCGCGCCCCTCTGCAGTCGCAGGCGGGCTGGGCGAACACTGATGGGCCAATGGAAGTTCAGTGCGGGGCTCTTCTTCAGTGTCAGAAACGAGCAGATTAGCTACAGCCCGGGGGGGCTAGAGCAAAGCTGAGAACAAGACCTAGCGGCCCAGCACCGCCACCATGTGCAGAGCCAGCCCGTGAGGGTGGGAAGGGGAAGATAAAATGTAGTTTAACACCCCTGCCTTTACACGTTTGTTTAATCATAGCTACCAGTCCCCCCCGCCCGGTGTAGTTGTGAATCTTCCTCCCGCTCTGTCCCATTATTGCTGCTTGCAGGCTGAAGCTGAGGCGTTCTTCCCCCAACAGTGGGGGATTGATCATGTTACCTGGCAGTGGGTCTCTGATGAAACTGTAACTTATTTGAACCAACACGTGGAATGAAGGCAGCTACAGCGGAAAGCTTAGATAGATGTAAATAGTCCAGTCTTTATAATGCTGAGAAGTTATCTATCTCACAACCACACACACACTGCTAATATGTACATTCCTCTTTATTTAATACAGCACAGACACGTGACACATACAAAAGAAAAATACACTCATGAAAAAGAACCCTGTCCCAATTAAGGACAGGAAACATCTACACTCAATTAAATAAGGCTCTTACTTTAGAACACAGGTCTGCTAGCTACACTTGGAATCTCAGAGCAAGCCTATTGCCAAAAAATCTCAGCACCCTGTTTAGGACAGTGAAAGTAGGAAGGGTCAGAACATGTTTGGGGCCTGTGAGGCAGGTTCAGTAGATTCAGTTACCCCACTGAGATCTGCAAGAGTGAGTGCACATATGTGGTTATGGGATAGCACTGCCTTCTCTGCAATTTTATCCTGTGGGACCAAAGTATGATAAAAGGAATTATGTTCCACCAGCTATTCTTGCAGAATGTCAGATATGTGACCTGTCAAAAAAAATCTGAACTGTCCTGCAAAATGTAGGACAATAAACCTGAATATATGGGAGGAAAGGGAAAACATCACAGTATCAAGGTGAAGAGTTTTATCAGGAACTTCCCAGGTGGACAAAGCACTGCCAACCACACTTGGGAATGCACACAGGAAACTCTAGCTTCCCAGTTAAATGGCTAGCATGTATTAAACTGATCAGCAAGCATACACATTTGGAACTGGTGCAGGCTTTTGTGGCAGCAGCTCCCCAATTTTCCTGCTCCAGTTCAGGATGGAAATTAAGCAGGCACCAGTTCCTCTGGCAAAGAGCCTTACACACTTTTTTTTTTTTAAAAAAAAACAACCCTAAAATAATAGAAAAAAAGGGAGACACGTGTATTTACAAAATCCATGGCTGGTACAGTACATAATTTTTAAGACACACTAAATGCTACAATCTTTCAGGTCCTGAGATTATTACAAAAAAAAAAAAATCAACTCAAAACTTGTATTCAGGTCCAGTTTTATAAGGAGAGAGAAATCAAAAATCACTTGTTTAAAAATACAGTATCCCTTTAAGTTAGTGGAACGCATCTTTGTAAAAAAACAAAACCAAAGTAATTGGCACCCATCACCAATAAGTAGCTAGATTTGGTTATTCAGGCCCCTCTCCTCAAGGGCTGTTATACATGCTTCTTGTCACATGGGGGAAGCATTTTACAGGGGAGTTCATCAGATAAGCACATGGGCCTGCTCTTTCTTTCACCAAGCCAAGGGCTTTTCCCCATGTTCTGAAGTAAGCAGGTATTAAGGAGCAAGTAGACATGTGAATTCGTGTGGAATAAAATAAAGAAAAAAAATCACAGAATCCCCACTTCAAATATATCTGCCATCGCACAGGAATTGTACATTCCCTTTCTTGGTATTAAGGAGGATCACAAAAGTCTGTATACTGACAGTTTCTTTTTAATTTAGTTGAGGCACAATAAGCACTCGCTTGCTATTTTTTTGTTCTAAACTTGGCAATGACAGTCAGGAAAGTACCCATGTAAAGGGCCTTCAGCCCCTCACTATACATAATCTACATTCTCAAGAGCACCAGCCAGCCAAGTAGAATTAAGCTGGTTAACTCTTTCATATATTTTTGAATGAAACAGCAAACAGGATACTGCAGCCTAAACCCTTTCACTGAGAGGACTCTTGCTGCAATTAGAATAAGCAGCTTTTAAGCTTGGAAGCTCTGCTGTTGAGCAAATGCCTTCACTAGGCAGAGGTAAAAGGACTCGCCCATGTCTGCTCACAAGGAAGAGTTCTAGTACAGTGCTTTCTCTCTCTCTCTCTCTAAATTAGAGCAACAGATACCCTCCTACTATAGTAAGCATCTTTGACTGGTAGCCTAGAAATTACCAGCATTCTAAGGATTACTTAACCGCAAAATGCATTTGATCCCCGACCCTCAGGGGAAGGAGGCTGGAAGAGGGAGACAAATCACATAGAAAGGGGACTAATTTAACTACTAAAATATAACAATGCTCAGCAGAGACTTTTTGGGGGGAAGTAGAGAGGAATAATTAATTAATAGTGTAATGTATTTTACTTCTTTAAATCAATAGTCCTAAATAAATATTCTGGAGAGAAACAAATCCCAGTCTAAACCGTGAGAATGTATGCAAGAAAACTGCACAAATTGCTACAGCAAGATAGAAATACTGACTTTAAAACAGATTCATTACAGCTCTTGCCTCTGAGCTGGATTGTTCCGCTGTAACAAGTGCAACACTGAGCAGTGAAAAAGAAGGCAGTGGGGATCCCAATTCAGCCTCTATTTAGAAGAGACTCCATCTATAAGAGATCCAGCCACTGACTAGCTAAAATCTCCCCTTAATTAAAAGCAGTCAGTTCACTAAACATTGCATTTACTAAATCCTATATTTCGGTGGTAGGAAGGGTACAGGAAATCAATCCCTCATCCACCCAAAAGTGTAATCTATACATCAGATTGCTGTGGCTTCTTGGTCCAGTTCTGCAGAGCTGAATATTGTGCAACTATCTAAAAAGCTCTCAGAATCAAACCTATCACCAACTGGAGATTTTAGTCTCCCTTCAAAAGCCATTTCATTACACTTCTGATACTAGAGTTTGCACCACAGAATGGGTTTTTCTCTTTCTTTTTTTTTTTTTTTTTTTGAATACAAAGTTCATTTTCCCTGTTAGAAAAAAATACTTTTTTGTAGTACAGACATTCAAAAACTATGTCCTGTTTCTTTGGGTAGAAGTTTAACATTTGTTAATGGGGGCAGGGTGAGGAGTGTACATAATACTGGAATATGTAAAGAATACTTATCTGCATAGTTGATATTCATGACTACTAATCAAACTAAGGCCTTATCTGGAAAAAGCTGAGAACACAAAACAGTTTTTTCCCCCCATAGGTGGAAACTAATCAGTTCCAAATAAGCTCTGGGTGTCATTAGTTATTTGGTTTATCTTAAACTTGGTAGTATCTCCCAACTTGTTTTGGTTGGACAACAGATCTTCCCCCTTACATCCTTTCTTTTGTTGTTGGGCAGTCAAGAACACTGTCAAAGTTAACCAAAGGTAGTGTATCCCACTTGTACTGGACACTTTCATTAGTATTAAAAAATTATTAGCAGCTTACTGCTTTACAGCCAGAAGGGGGTGGTGAGAGAAAAGGAGAAGTTGCCGTTTATTTCTAGAAAGATGGAATAAGTAGCAAAAGATTTTCTTCATTCTAAGAGTTGCTCTATAGAGTTACAGTTATCACACGTTGGATACTAAAAATGTAGACGGACATCCTTTGCCTCAGCTAAGGAGAGCACAGCACAACTCAGGTAGGGAGTGCACACATGGCTGGAGGGCACCTTTGTGTTCCCCCCAATCCTGGGACAGCTGCATGCCACGCTGGTCCCTTGGAGCAGATTCATAGATTCTCTAAGTTACTTCACCTACCCATAGCCCCAAGGGGCTATGTTAACAGCCAGGAACTGCTGGGTCTCAGGAAAGGTGGGTAAGCCAGCTTTGGGGCTGCTTTGTGCTGGCAGGATCACAGATTAGATAGATAGATAGATTCATGATTTTTAACAGATTAAAAAAAGCTTTTGGGTAAGTTAAAAACTAAAATTACGTCCATATCCTATTTTCTCTCACAAAACCAAACCCTGGTACTTGACAGCCCACCTTGCTCCCTAGATTAACTCTGCTCCTAATTAGGGAGGGAAGTTCTCAAACCTTGATCTGGTTTCTGGAAGGGGAAAGCCCACTCTTTCCTCCTCCACATTGCAACCAGATCAACCCTGTCACACTACCTAGTAGAAATACCGCACAGAACCACCATAGCCTACTTACGTTTGTTATCGTAGGTTGAGCAACATTCAGCATTAGTCAACATCTGATTTTGCTTTTGACTAGTCAACACTGATTTCTCTGAACATTTTTATAGAAATGCAAGCTAGACATCTGTTCAATTATTTTCAGCATATAGTAAAACCTTGCTAATTTGCATTAAATCACTTGGACACCTATTAGCAGATTGCTTGTTATATAACAAGCAAAATTTAATAAAGAAAACCTATGTTCATTTAGTTTGATCACTGTAGTTAAGATGTACTGTAATTCTTTATATTGCTAATCAGTAGATCTTCTACAAATAATGAAGTCTCTCAACAACATGACACCTTACTCCAATCTTTGCTAAGAGCTGGAAAAATGCACTTTTTCTGGTGTGTGATTTAAGCAGTTTGTGGATTATAGCAAGGTTTTAAATTTTACTGAGACTAATTTGCTGAGAACAATATAAGGAAGCCCACTCCATTCATCTATTGCATGCGAGAAAGTGGCACAACTTTGGTGAACTTAAGTACTAATTTAAGCTAGACACTGATGGCATGACTAATGTCAGGCAGATGTGGATAGCACCATGCAAGCTTCCCTGTAATACATCTCAGTTCAGACTTGTTGCAACCTAGTATTTTAGCTGTCTCCTCTACTAAAAGGGCTATCAGTTGTGGGGAATTGTGCCAAACTCTAGGAGTGGTTATGAGAGACAGTCTAATACTTACAGGTAGACAGATTGAGACTACCAAACTAATTTCATCTGCGACCTAAACAAGATTCAAACATAGACCTCCAAAGGGAAATACATCAAATTCCTTTCCCACTAAACTCCTCTCTCTCTCTCTCACCCCCTCCACCTTACTATACTGTCATCTGTGCCCAAATGTCCACCTTTCAGAAGGAAACAGGATTCTTAGGAATACTGCTTTGTGTGTGAGAGAGCATACAGAATGAATGCCATGGTACAGCAGCTATAACTTATTACACACACACACACACACACACACACTTACTTTTTACAAAAGGGAAAATAGTATAACAGCATAAAGTCATCTTGGCAAGTTTAAAATTTTTCTCCCAAATGCCTCCCAGCACTTTAGGATCTCTGAGAACAGTTTAAAGGAAGGGAGAGGGGGAAATAAAATAAAGAAAAGGCACTTAAACAAAGGACAAAGGCCTGAATCAAGTAAGTCATGGAGGGGTAACAGCCATTTCACCAGAGCTAGGACCAATCAGAATCTACCAACTTTTATTTTTAAACTTCTATAAAATTAAAATTGCATAAAGTGTTAATTAACCAGTCATTTACCTACCACATTTACCTTCTGGTTCATTTTAAGAAAACAAAACAGCAAGTGTCCCTATTGTGATCCCCATCTTAGCAAAAAATGGGGAGCTGGAGTACGGGGTGTAAACCTTCCAGAGCTTTGCTTGACCGCAGGTTTTGCTTTTTCCTGCAATTCCATCTTCAAAGAAAGTCCAAAACTAAAATAGAAGAGGGATCACTGTGCCTTTAACAATGCACTCAAAAAAAAAAAAAATCAAACACCCCATCACTCCTAATCCATCTGTGGGCAAAAACTACTCCAAAAACGAACTGTAAACTAGATTAAAATTTGCTAATAAATACAGCCAAAAGTTCATTTTACAAATGTAGCAGCAAAAGTGATAAAGTTAGTTGGAGTCTTAAGAGACAACCCCCAGAAGGTTATGGTTTGCACAACTGATGGCAGCTTGGGAGAGTTGCAGGATTTCTCTGCTTTCGTGTCCTGGACCAAGTGGAGGAGGAGCGTGGAGGAAGTGTCAGGCAGTTGGAGTGGGGGAAAGGAACAAGACCCTGTGTGCCTGCTTCACCCAAAATCTATGCACCAAACAGCCTTGACAGGATTCAATCAAAAAGCAGAACCCAGGTTATTAAAAGTCACTTCTGATTAGCTGAAAACAGATGTTAAACCCACAGCATCCACTCATGACTTGGTGACTCAATATTACTAATGCATTTTAACAGCAAAATAATAGAGAATGATGGGCAAAAAATAACGATTTAGGTCATCAACATCTATCTTGGGGAGGTGGAGAACACAGCAATAATGATCCAAATTATTAGAAATTTTGCAGGTTGTGGTTCACCTAGCCTAGCTCCTTTCTCTATTTGCAAAGTTCCCAGAGGATTTAAAATTGCTACCTATGCCTTTTGGAGCTTTGGAACATGTAGCAGAAGGCATTATCCAAAGGGTTTTTAGCATCTAAAACCTGTGTTTGAAATTATTGCTTGCATTATTTGAGGCTCAGAGTGAGCTTGATACTCCAGCTCACGTACAATCCCCAAATTAAGGTCAGCTGCCCAGAAAGACAGCTCAACTGGCTCTTATTGCTTGTGAATACTGAGGGTTTAGTATGTACAACAGCTTATATATATTACCAAAGGCCCTTAAAAATAGTAACTCTTGAAAAACAGCTTAAACAACAAGTTACTGTGCAAGGAATAGTAAAGTGTATTAGTCTAATTTTGCATTGGGATGTTGCAGATATCCTTCACTGCACATCTGCTCATGCTCCCCCATTCTGCAAAGATCCCGGGAATTACTCTGTAGTTATCTTTTGACCTGGCCTTTCTGGGTTGAACAAGTGGAGCATAGAGAAGGGGTTGAAATACAGAATCTTTCTCCTTTGGGTCGCTTGATTCCAAAGTGGCCCATCAGACTGGTAGTGACTAAAAATAGTTACTGTTTCAGTGGCCTATATGAAGTGAGTTTGTGACCTCAGTTCAGTTTCACATCATACAACTATTTCCAGAACTAGTACTAATATGCCTTCTTGTTACCATTCTCAACAAACAGGCCAACGATTGAATGGGCTGTGGAGACTGAATTCCCCTCTCAATCCTAGAGATGATACTCTGCAAATGAGGCACACTTGCGGAAGAAAGGAAACTTGTGCTGTCATTGTCTGTGCTGTACGGATAAAGGGCTCCAATCTCCAGGACTGTCAATTGTGCACCTGTCACTAGATCTAGAATTTCACTTAAAAAAAAAGTAGTATGGAAGTAAAGGATGGCAATATGAGCGAGACACTTTGAGGGAGGAAGTATAGAAGAGGGCAGAGTTTTCTTGGGGTGGGGGTCTTTTCCACATATTGCTGCTGGGTGGCTCTCCACTTCAGCCCCTCAGCTACATGCATTATTAGAAGTGTGGTACGTTTGGCATAGGTCAAAAATTCTGGCCTCACACAATCTGCTTCCTTCCTCCCTTCCTGGGGTAAAAGATCACACAAAAGCAAAACTTGGATGCTACCCTCTGAATAGTTAATGGAGTCTTATGCCTTGGAGAATTTTCATCAGAGTAGGACTGCCAGGGTCTGTATGAATATATACACCCTTTTTGAAATTAACCTTGATGCTAAGAGTTGTAATTTTGTCTAACCAACATGCCACCTACAGAACACTTACATTAGCAGAAAAATACAATTTGCCTAGTGCCACAGGGGTGAAATTCAAAACCTAATGGATCTTATTTTGGTTCAATCTGTCCTTTACAGAAATTCCTTGTGCAAAATCCTTTATTGCTGGGCTCAACCCAACATTCATTTATTTTTATATGATATATACAATATATATTATTTTAAATTCACGTTTATATATAATTTATATATATAAAATTAAAGAGATCTAAATAGAAAAAAGAATTGTTGTCTGGTCTTAAGAAAAATAGTTCACATGTCAAAGAAAATGGAAAGCTAAAAGTTGGTCTAGCAAAAACACTAGAGATTTAATAGCCAGAGGTCAAAGTTTGTACTTGGAAGGTGTGAGGTGACCGTCAGTCACAAGTACAATCTCAGATCAGAACTACTGGAAAGTTCAAGACTGACTAGAATTCCAGCATCTTTGATCACAGAGATATACTGGATTTGCAAGAGAAAGGATCTCATATCAGAAACTGTGATATTCCAGATCAGAAGATCCCATACTTTCTTACTTTTACCTTGCAATTTCTGCCATGCTTTTCCTTCCGCTTATAGAAAGATGGGACTCAACAATAAAGTTTTAATCTAAGAACCTCTTCTGTCCTATTATCAAAAGTGCAATGTGTACTAAACGTTTCCTAAACATACAAATGGACTACCCAATATATTGCTATCCAAAAATGAAAGCCAGCCTTGCTGTCTTGTAATACCATGCAGGGCAGAGTTCAGGTCATGAGTACCCCAGGCCAGCAGGGGCCAGGAATGCTAAAGAGACAACACATTCAGCCCCAGGAGGAGAAAAGGCACCCCAGATTGCTTTTGAACGATTCCTCTTTGGCTAATGCTTGAAGCAGTATAACTTGGCTCTGAAGTAAGCCGCATCCAGCTCTCCTGAGCTGAAGGGTTCACTACCATGTCTAGCTTTTGAAAGTAGTTGGATGGAAGAGGGAACGGATCCAGCAGGGATGAGGAAGTGCCCTTGTGTTTTATGAAGGATGTAGATTCTACACGGTAATAGCAGAGATACACAAGGAGAACCAATTGAAGAAATGAAACAAGTTTAAGGGTGGAAAACCATAGTGTCCATCTTCCAAAAAAATTAGGTGTGGGGAGATAAGAATGCTGTCTGATCTGAAACAAAATTTAGATTCCATTTTATGTAAAAAAGACAGCATTTTTTCTTTAAATACCAAACATTCTGTGCTAAAATTAACTTGGGAGTAGAGACTAATGTAAACCGCTCTTTACTCTTCTCCTGCCTCTCCAACAGGATTCTCTCTTTGAAAGGGAGCTCTGCCTGGGGAGTAATGAGACTGCTTTAGCCACAGTACCCACAAAACCAAACAGGGCCTGTATTCATTAGGCGTTTCCAAAGAGGTAATGTTGGACAAATGTTTGTATCAGAAACTATCTGTGGAAAGTTTATTCTTATTTACGTCACAGACTGCCCAAGCAGCAGACCATCTCTGGTCTGTACTACGTAAGGTCCACAACCATATGATACACTCAGGGCCCATTTATATTCTTTCAAATTGTTAAAGTGGGTGGCTTCCTACCTCCCAGGATAGATGGAGAAATTTACTCCATCGCTCTTCATGCTTCCTCCTTATCATTATGCATTACCCAGAAAGTAAACATTGTGCCACTGTGGGTTTGACAACTGAAACTTTGCCAGTCAGAATAGATTTTAAAAGGCTGAGTTTCTTTAGGTAAGCTCAAACTATGATCAATCTGCATGAAAGCCTTTCCTCCTTTTCCTCCTCTATTTGATCGAGTATTTTCTTTTTCTTCTTTCCTCCCACCACAGTGCTTGGGATGAGAGTATGTAAACATTGACAGAAACAGCAGCCCTGTGACCATGTAAGCACTTTCCCAACTGGGCAGATTCCATCAGCCAATCAGAACCGCTTCATGCTCCCTTGCTCATCCAGAAGTCACTGGGTTTTCCGCTGTAACTTAGTGTCCCCTTTACTTTGGCCTCCATCTGGAATTTGGGGGTGGGGGTAGAAGGGGGAAAGAAGAGGAACAAAGAAACACAGGTATAAAGTTCTCTTGTGATTATGTGAGTTACACTATAAATAAAGCAACCCGCACTGCAGAATACTGAACTGTGTTCGTGTTGGTTCCCCCAAATAGGTGAATTCCAGCAGCTAGTGAGAGTGCACAACTGTGACTTGCAGTAAATGAATGTACTTGTTTGCACCAAAGGCTGTGACTGACTGATAAGTTGTCTACAGGATGTGGGCGGCTTCTGGTTATTTTTTAAAAATAAAATTTAAATTGGGGATGCCCAGCTCAAACACTACTAAAACGTGCTGTCTTCATGGAGTGGAGGATTCCCTCATTATCTTCTCACCAGCTTATTTAATTTGCATTAGAATTGTTGATGCTTAACACTCAGCACAAGACACTATTCTTTCTTGAAGTAACAGCTAAATTGTCATTTGGGAGAGTGCTAAGTCTAATCCTCAGGTTCTCTAGCACTCTTTGCAATAAAGCATATAAAAATCAACCTATGGTACTTATTGCCACAAGGACTTATTGAAGCAAACAGATGAGTAAGAAAGGTTGAACTGCTTTCGCAGGCTCTTGAAACAGCTTAAAACCTGTCGAGCTCAAATAAATTTGTTAGTCTCTAAGGTGCCACAAGTACTCCTTTCCTTTTTTCCTAAAACCTGTGGAGCTGAGCATTGTGTGGGTGGAGTAAAGAACACTCCCAGCTCCACTCTGCCCACTTCAGACCCCCATTCCCTGTTTGAGCCACAACTCATGAAGTAGCCAAGAAAATTCCATGTCCTAAATTGCACGATCCTTTACAACTGTGGAATGATTTTTCAGCCATGCTGAGCTTGTGGACTGTAATAGGGTGTAGCAGGGTCCCCCTTGGTCCTGCCTCTGCTCTGCTCCGAAAACCACTCAGAGACCCTCAGGTTCAGCAATCACTGGTGCAGTTTATTTACTGGGTGCAATCCCACCACCTTCTCACTCTACACAGCTTGGGGTTTTCAGCCTTGAGGATTCCTTAGCCTCAGCAGCCGGAAGGGAAGAGCTACCCCTCTCTGGCTTCCCCCCTTCCTTCCTCTGGGCCTGTATATAGCCACAGGCTAATAGTCTGGCAGCTGTTTCCCCTTTCCCAATTAGGTGCAGGTTTCTCTAGCCAGCTCCAATTTACCTCCCTTAATTGGAGCTGGCATGACAGAGGGCCACTGCTCTAGACGAGTTTTCAGAGTAGCAGCCGTGATAGTCTGTATCCGTAAAAAGAGAAGGATTACTTGTGGCACCTTAGAGACTAACAAATTTATTTGAGCATAAGCTTTCGTGAGCTACAGCTCTAGACCAGGGGTGCTCAAACTTCATTGCACCGTGACCCCCTTCTGATCAAAAAATTACTACACGACCCCAGGAGGGGGGATTGAAGCCCACTGTCATGGGCAGAGGGGCCAAAACCCAAGCCCCACTGCCCCAGGCGGGGGTTCCAAAGCTGAAGGGCTTCAGCCCTGGGTCGGGGGGTCAGTAACCTGAGCCCTACCACCTAGGGTTGAAGCCGAAGCCCGAGCCCCAGAAAGTGGGGCTCGGGCTTTGACCCTGAGCCCCAGCAAATCTAACATCAGCCCGGGCGATCCCATTAAAACACGGTTGCGACCCACAGTTTGAGAACCTCTGCTCTAGACCATACTGCCTTAAAAAAAAAAAAAAAAAAATCAAACTAATCCTCTCAGAAGGGACAAAATCAAACAATCCTCTGAGCTAATCTGTCAGGAGTTTTCAACCTCCTGCTCCTATTGGAAGTATGAGGTGTTGTACGTATACAAAGGAATTACAGAAAAATCAAGAAGCTGGTAAATGGAAGTTCAGTGTCACCTCCAAAGGGGAAGAATGGCTTCACAAATAAGTCCCTCATTCATCTCGTAACCAATAAAATTATTTAGTGGGTACTAATAATTCTGTTTCATTGCAGTCTTTGGTCTCTAGCTTCCAGTGCAAGAAAGTAATTTAGTATTTAACCTTAGATGGAGTTTACCACCAGCTTTGGGCTGCATTCCCAAGCAATCCGACTCCAAGAAGACCCGGTCCCGGCGCGCCGGGGGCCGCTACCGGCCTCACACCGTCCACAGGCTGTGCCTCGATCAGAAGGACTTGGGCCCCCGAGAGCGGAACCGGGGAGTGGGTCTTCTGTACGCCACATTTCCCACGCCCCACCGCGGGACGGGGATTCGGCGCTGGGCTCTTCCCTGTTCACTACCTCCAAGATTTTTGGCCTTTTGAGTCAACGGTAGTGACAACTTATGAATGAAAGACCCACCATTCCATTTCCACACATAAAACTGCAATAGCATGTGCACCATTTGCCATTACTGCAGCCTGAGAACATTCCAGCCACTTCCCTTGTTGTCTTCGTTATCTTCAGGTCATCATCAATCTGGTCCCCAGTAAGGAAGCTGAAGCCCAGACAAATTCTCAGGCCAAAAACATAAATTTGGCCTTTAGGTTTTTAACTTCTGTGAAAGGGAGGAGGGGAAAAGGATTTCCTTACCTGTGTAAGCTTGCTGCAAATGAGCAGGCAGAGGTGAATGAGACAGTGTTGCTGCATGCTGGGCACCTGGCTGCAAACCCTTCAGTAAATCTGAATGAAATGAAAAGATTGGGGAAAAAAGCAGGAATTCAAATCCATGTATACAAGAAGGCTGTCATGTTTAAAAACAGCAGCCTCTTATTTTCAGAGCTATGTTGATGGGCGCTACATAAATAACTAGATGCACATCAGCACATTCCCATTACTTGTTTTAAGCCATACCCCAAACCTTAAATGAGATATCAAGAATTACATGATAGCACTATCACATGTGGGATAAAGGGCCAATGGGTTAACATCACCAAAAGTTGGTCCATTCAACCATGGGTTTATTCAGTACCTGTGCACAGGGCATGATAGAGATGCAATCCTTTGGACTGTTTCAGTAAACAGAAAGGCCCTATTGCCTCCAATAATAATCCAAGTGGAAAATCTAAAGGCTTTTTCTACACTAGGAGATAATAAATCCTGTCCTGGTCAATATTCTCCCTTGCAGTTAAAAATGGTTCTAGTATCAGAGGCTCTGTGTGAGCTGCTCCTGAGGGGAACATGGCTGTGACCTAGACCAAGTGTCTCTGCATTACCAGTCTTTTGATTAATTGCTTTGTAAAACTTATAGCACAGAAACTACTCTAATAAAACTGTGTTCTCTCTTCTAAAAAGGTGGGACAAACTAATACAAAAAGTAAGTTCAAATCCCATTGTATACTATGAACATGTTAGTGCTGGTCATCATCTTGAAGAAAATTGTGACTAATTTTTAGAATCATACACAATTACAGAATTATATAACACATTATAACACTGTACTTTGCCCAGTCCAACTTTAAAGTAACTCAAGCAATGGTGTTTCCATCACTTCCTTCCCAATTTGAGTTCGCAAGTGGTGAAGTAAGGACGCTGAATTACATTGCAGTGTGAATAACTAGCTTCACTTACTCTGAGCTAGGCTGTGGTGGAAAGCCGCTGAGGTAGATCCCGAGGTGGTTGTTACTCCAGCTGTGTCCGTCCCAAAGCCAAGCAGCTCCAAGGGAAATTGGAAGGGTACAGTCACAGGAACAAGGCCACCCAGCATCCCAAAAGGAGTCAATGGTGCAGATGTCACATTCTGATTGGTTACAGACAGGGGTGATGTCATAAGCGTCAGAGGTGAGGCATTTGCCAGTAATGATGCTCCTGCTGTTGACTGTACAGAGACAGGGGTTACAAATAACAATAAGCAATTTTTTGAAAGTATTACTGTAGCACCTAGGAGCCCTAGTCATGGACCAGGACCCACTGTGCTAGGTGCTGTACAGACACAGGAAAAAAAAATCAGTTCCTGATCCAAGGAGTTTACAATCAAAGCCCTACTGAGACAAAACCAAGAATAGAAAGTTAAAAAAATTTAAAGAATTGAAATGTTTTTGTTATATCTGGTGTTCCTTAAAATACCAAGCTTAATTCCTTAAAAGTATCTGCTATCAATGTTTGAATTTTTCCTCACATTCTTGGCTTGTTATATAAGCACAATTTTCAATTTTATAAGATTCAGGCATAATGACATTCTTGTTCATCTCTTGTGATTGCCTTCAGTCTAGGCATAACACCATTTCTTTGCTGGTTGTACATGAGGAGGAGGGTAATCAGCGCTCTAACGAGGAAATTTCCCATTAATTTTTTGCATTGTTATTTTTAATCTAGTAAGAGTAGCTCTGAATTTTTTGGAGACGTGGAACCTCTTCCTCTTCAAAATATACACTTTAAAAACACTGAGTACGCTAGTAGATTTTTTATTTCATAACAAGATGTTTACAATAAGGAGTCCTGAAAACCACAACTATATTTAAAAATGGCTCCATTTCAAGAGATACATGGCACTGCAAATAAGTGGCCATAATCACACTAATGAGAATTTCAGAGGGAAGGCAGAAAAAAAAAAAATCTTGCTCAGAGAAAATATAATCTCTGCATACCATCTGATATCCAAATTACATTTGTGTTAATTTCATCTCCAGGATGGATGCAAGAAGAGCCAAGAATATTCAGGTTTCAATACCCTCCAAAATGCATTAATTAGCCTGCCATCTAAATACCAGCAACTGTCCAGCTCATTCACCAATCTTCCTCCTTCACCAAATAATTCTTGTTCATTCAAGAATCAAGGTAAAAAGGAAAAACAAAACAAAACAAGAACAAAAAACAGGAGAGCCTGTCTGAATGGAAACCAACATGGATATGTAACAGGCATCTGAGTCACAGACATGTACTGAATATAGTATGAGGAAATAGGGTGTTTTCAAATAGTAAACTTGGATTAAATACATAATAGTTTTAAAAAGTGAACTGAGATCACCAAGATGTAGGGGAAATCTCCTTGAATTTTAGTAGAGACTCTGGTAGGAGAAACCAAGTGAGGACAGTTCTTGACAGAATGGTGAAAGCTTCTGCTAACTACATCAACAACAAAACTAAGATGAAGGTGGTTAAAGAAAATACAAAGCAAGCAAGTGGAATGCTAGAATACCTGGTGTCCCAGAAGGACAAAGAAATAAGCCTGATTGTTTATGGAAAGCTTTATTTGTACTAATTCATTTGGACTAGCCTTAACAGTGAAAGATCCTAACTAGATGGAGGCCTACTGCATCCCACAAGAAACAACAAACAGGGATAACAATTGCTTTTCATAAAAGAAAGTACAATTCCTGCTCTGGAGTTGTCAAGGTTCTTTCCCCACTCTGACCTCTAGGGTACAGATGTGGGATCTGCATGAAAGACGCCCCTAAACTTATTCTACCAGCTTAGGTTAAAAACTTCTCCAAGGTACAAACTTTGCCTTGTGTTTGAACAGTATGTTGCCACCACCAAGTGTTTTAAACAAAAAACAGGGAAAGAGACCACTTGGAGACGTCTTCCCCCAAAATATCCCCCCCCAAGCCCTACACCCCCTTTCCTGGGGAAGGCTTGATAATAATCCTCACCAATTGGTACAGGTGAACACAGACCCAAACCCTTGGATCTTAAGAACAATGAAAAAAATCAATCAGGTTCTTAAAAGAAGAATTTTAATTAAAGAAAAGGTAAAAGAATCACCTGTAAAATCAGGATGGTAAATACCTTACAGGGTAATCAGATTCAAAACACAGAGAATCCCTCTAGGCAAGACCTTAAGTTATAAAAAGACACAAAAACAGGAACATACATTCCCTCCAGCACAGCTTATTTTACAAGCCATTAAACAGAAGAAAATCTAACGCATTTTCTAGCTAGATTACTTACTAACTTTACAGGAGTTGTAAGGCTTGCATTCCTGATCTGTTTCCAGCAAAAGCATCACACAGACAGCCAGAACCCTTTGTTCCCCCCCTCCCCTCCAGATCTGAGAGTATCTTGTCCCCTCATTGGTCATTTTGGGTCAGGTGCCAGCGAGGTTACCTAGCTTCTTAACCCTTTACAGGTGAAAGGGTTTTCCCTCTGGCCATGAGGGATTTTATAGCACTGTATACAGAAAGGTGGTTACCCTTCCCTTTATGACAGGAGTCTTTAAAAATAACCCATATATTACATGCAAAATCACTTAAGTCAACTGTTCACTGCCTATATAACTATAATCACCAGTTCTGCAAAGACACAGAAGTCATATGATAATTCCCTGCCATTGCACAGGCCTTAGGCATTGGTGTACCTCGGTCCCTCCTATTCTCTGCCTGTGGCACCTGGTCTAATTTTGGTTGTTGGCTTTAGTGTGTGAGTGTTGGTGGCCTGTGATATATAGGAGATCAGGCTAGATGATCTGGTGATCCCTTCTGACCTTAAACTTTATGACTCTAATCTCTTCCAACCGTTCTCTTGTGAAATGTCTGAGAAACGGAGCTGAGCTTTCCAGCACAGTCAAAAGTAAACAAATCCAGGCTCTGGCAGAGCAAAGGGCAGGGAAGAACATTCTGGGACTGAAGACATATACAGAGAGAGTTCCAGCTCAAGTGCCTCTGATCTCACCTACAGCTGCAAGGTACAATGAAAGAGGTGAACTCTGGTAACTCAGACCCAAGCCATTTACAGCTTTAAAAGGTCAAAACCAACAGCAGCTCATGAAGTAGCAGTAGAAGAACAAGCTATCAACATGAAGCTACACTTAATAATCAGGCTGCCATTATTTTGGACTAGCTTCAGCTTTGAAGTGCCAACTGAAGCGTGGTGGAGAGTAGGCTGTGTACAGATGGTGGGCTTTTGGCGGTACATAAGGTTCCCTTGGGACTCCGAAGAGGATTCTTCTCTCGGCAACAATGGTGGAGTGGTACCCACTTCTGCCTCCATATGGTGCTGGGAGTCTGGGGACCAGTGGCATACCAGAGATAGGGATGCTGGTATCAGGTATGGCTTGCTCCTAGATGGTGCTGGGGGACCCAGTGCCAGGAGGGTTCCTGATGCACCCTGTTCCCTCCTGCTTCCGGACAGTGGAGCTGGTAGGTCCCCCACTGGGGTTGGTGGAACCAGAAGAGAGGGAAGGTCCCTAGCCACCTGAAAAGCCTGTGGGGTCCATGGCACCATCAGCCCATTAGCACCACGGTGGCTTCCTTGTGTTGATGGAGGGTCCCGCACCAGGCTCAACGCCCTCAGCGTTGGTCCGGGGGTAGAAGAGTGGCCCAGCCTGGGTCTCACTAAACTCTGTTCTCTCCACTTGCCTCTCTTCTGCACCGGCAAGCACCCTCTCTTAGTGTGCTGCTTCTTATGCTTCTTCCTTAGCACTGGACATGGAGAATGGCAACGGGAAGAGCTCAGTGTCAGGGGAGCACTTCACACCGATGCCGAAGTACTCTGCTCCAAATCGGAGTGGCTTGGCTCTGAGACAGGTCTGAGCGCGGCTTCCATGAGGAGAGCCTTCAGTCTGATGTCCCCGTCTTTCTTGATGCAGGATCTGAAGTCCCAACAGAGCTGGTACTTGTCCTTCACGCGAGTGTCGCCTAGCTGCCTTAAGCAGTTGGAGTGCGGGTCACTCACGGGCACAGGCTTGCAGCCCAGGGATTGGGGCATGCCGATCCCCTGGGGCGAAGAAGACCCTCTACAATGGGAACTAATTATTCACACTAAATATATACACAAAAACTACTTGAAACTGTATACACTACACTATGACAACCACAAATGTAGAAAAAGTCTGAAAATCACTAGCAAGAAGCCTTTCTGAAGTAAGGAGGATTGTTCCAACAACTACCATGGGTGGTAAGAAGAAACTGCGAGGGTGCGGGGCCAGCAGCACTCCTTATACCAGCGCATAAGTGTGTGGCTCCAGAGGGTGCTACAGCAGCCCAATGGATACCATTAAGGGAAAAATCTCCAGCAATGGTGCACACACCCCTAAGATGGAAGGGACATGAGCAACCACTCAAAGAAGAAAAAATACTTTTCAAACATGGCTGCTAGATGCCAACACCACCATTGCCATAGATTTTATGGCCAGAAAGACCATATTTTGATCATCTGTGGTGACGTCCTGCACAACACAGCCCATCCTCCTTTTAGAAGGATATTCTGTCTTGATTTAGTTACTTCAAGCAACAGAGAATCCACCAATGGCTAATTAGTCTAACTTAAAATTTTGTGCCCCACTTCAAATCTGAATTTGTCGAGCTTCAACTTCCAGCCATTTGATCTTTTAATGCCTTGTATGCTAGATTAAAAAACCCTCGACTCTCGGAAATCTTCTTCCCATGAAGATAGCTAGACAGGGATCAAGTTATCTGGATCCAACCATCTCTTGGATAACTTAAATGGATTGATCATTAATGTTCCACCATAAAACTGATTTTCCAGACCTTGAATTGTTCTTGTAGCTCTTTTCTGAATCATTTCCAATTTGCCTTTTTTGAAGCATGGACATGGAACTGAACACAGTAGTCCAGTAATGGTCTCACTAATGCTATACATCCCTTCCTACTCTACTCAATATTCCCCTGCGTACATTGCCTTTGCTTTCTAAGTAGCTGCACTGCATTGTGAGCTCACATTCAGTTGGTTATCCACCATGACCCTGAAGTCCTTTTCTTCAAGTCACAGTTGCCCAAAATACATTTTCTCATCCTATAAGTGACTTATATTCTTTGTTCCTGCATGGATTTAGCTGCACACACGTTTGAGTAAGCCCAGCTTACTATACAATCCACATTGCTCTAAAGAACTAACCTGTCCCCATTATTTACTGCTCCACTGATTTTAGTGTCATTTACAAACTTTACCCACAATCAAGTTTCCTTCCAGATCATTGATAAAGATATTGAATACTTACTCAAGATAGTTAAATCCAAAGCAGACTGCAGAGTTACAAAGGAATCTCACAAAACTGGGTGACTGGGCAACAACATGGCAGATGATAAATGCTGATAAATGCAAAATAATACACACTGGAAAACAATTCCAACTACACATACAAAACAACGGGATCTAAATTAGTTGTCAACACTCAAAGATCTTGGAGTCATTGTGGCTAGTTCTTTGAAAACATCTGCTGAATGTACAGCGGCAGTCAAAAAAATTAACAGAATGTTAGGAACCACTATGAAAGGCATAGATACGACAGAAAATATCAATGCAATTATATAAATCCTTGGTATGCACACTCCTTGAATACTGTGAGCAGTTCTGGTTGTCCCATCCTAAAAAAGATACATTAGAATTGGAAAAAATACAGAAAAGGGCAATAAAAATTATTAGGAGTAGCTTCCATATAAGCTTCCACATAAGGAGAGATTAAAAAGACTGGGACTGGTCAGTTTGGAAAAGAGATGATTGAAGGGGGATATGATAGAGGTCTATAAAATCATGAATGGTGTGGACAAAGTGTTATTTACCCCTTAGGTCACCCAATGAAATTAATAAGCAGCAGATTTAAAACAAACCTAATGAAGTACTTTTTCACACAACACACAGTCAACCTGTGGAACTCACTGACAGGGGATGTTGTGAAAGCCAAAAGTAAAACTGGGTTAAAAAACAATTATGTAAGTTTATGGAGGATAGGGCTATCAATGGCTTCTAGCCAAGATGCTCAGGGACGCAACCCCACTCTCTGGGTATCCCTAAACCTCTGGCTGCTAGAAGCTAGGACTAGACAATGGGATGGATCACTCAAATTGCCCTGTCTTGTTCACTCCCTCTGAAGCACCTGGCACTGGCCACTGTTGGAAGACAGAATACTGCGCTATATGTACCACTGGTCTGACCCAGTATGGTCATTCTGACGTTCTTGTGCATAGTACTGGACCAAAAACAGATTCCTATGGGACTCCACTAGAATTACTGCCCTTGGACTCAGATTCCCCATTTTCAGTTCCTTTGAGAGCTATCAGTTAACATGTTTTTAATCCATTAAATATGTACAGGATTGATTTTGTATAGTGCAACATTTTTTAATCAGAATGTCAAGTGATATCAAGTCAAATACCACTTAGAAGTCTAAGTTACTTCAACTACCTTTGTCAATCAAGCACCCTGTCTGATCTGATGGATCAGTACAGGATTGTGTATGTAACTTGGACCACTAAGGACAGAGTTCAAGACAGTTACATTGCTTTTTTCCCCACCGGATCTCAGATTGGTCATACAAGAAAGCTTTGATCTTCTCAACAAGAGCTCGGTGGACAAAGGAGACAAAGCCTCCATACTTAATCTGGAGAAGCTAAAATAATCAGAATGATTGCACCCATAAGGCATGAAGGTGTATGAACCACTGTCAACTTTCTGGTATCACTCATGGCTGGGTTGGCTGTTTTAAGGGCAGGAGGAGGGTTATAATAAAATATAAACTTTCATTTAAAACAAGTTACTAGCTTCCCTCATTGTAAAGAAAACCTTCCCAATGTGAACTGCAATTCTGTCCTGAATCTACAGACAGACTGAACCACCACCACTGCAAAATGTGATCCCCCTTATTATTCTGAAACCTAGTTGTATTCATCCTTTAAATATTGCTGTAAATGTGTCACTGCCAAACATAACATACCTCTACACAAAGGGCTCATCAACTAAAGGCACAAGTGAAAACAAGAGAGGGAAGGAGACACAGTTAGGGTTTGGCCACGAAACTCAAATGTTTCACAGAATATATTTTGGCTTTAGTACTTTCTTGATATAGAAGTTGAGGGGAGATTATTGTTTATTAATGGGAAGGGTATTTCATACCTATGAGGTGGTGCAGAAAGCAGCAAAGAAGGTAGCGGAAGGAGATGAAGACAAAAAAGACCAGGGTAAAATTATTGAGAACCATTAAGGTGAAGAGAAGCTTGAACTTCATACAGGAAAATAGCAGGAAGTAATGCAGAAATTCAAGAAGCAAGAGACATGGTTAAGAAAAGGAAACTGCATTTTAGATTAACTGGAGCAGGAAGATATCAGAGTCTAACAAGCTGGAGAGAAGGTTACAGTAACTATGCGGACATTCAAATGGTCATCATTCACTATTTCACATTTTGGAAAAAAAAAAATCAAGCCAATGTAGTTATGCAATATGGCTGTATGTTCATTAATTGGAAAAGACATTCCATAGGAATAAAACTTCCAGCCTTCAGCAGGTAATAGCTTAATGGAGAAAGCATCAAGTATGAAATACCTATTCTTCCAGGAACCACAGGTTCATATTCTTACAGTCAACTCAACCAGCCCCTTATCCTTCTGAGACAGATAAATTGCGCGTCAGGCAGTTTACTTTCTGTTGATCTGTAGAGAAAACCTTAATAATCAAGCTCCTGTCGGCTTCATGAGCATTTCAGTAGACTATGTGTATTTTTACATGCATTGTACTTTAACAAAAGTGCATGTGTCGCGGAACTGAAGCCTTTAATACTTTGTGTATATCTGGTACACATACATAATACATGCTTTCATTAGTTGGAGTTATATAATGTTGTATATGGTTCTCTTGATTTGTTGTGCAATAAACAGCATGTTTTAAAAAGCGTATCGCTGCCTATGACAGATAGCATATATACCCATCCCCACAACAAGTCATATGTTGTAAAATACCGCAGCTGTTCAATAGAAAGTAAAGAATCTTTCTAGGTATAACTGTAGGACTAATTTTTGGTTTAGGCAGGCAGAACGTAATTACCCTAATTGGAATTTGGCCAAATAACCAGAGCTATTGTCCCTATTCTTCAAAAAGTAGCATGGAATCTTTAACGGTGATGAGTGGTCAAGCATTCTATTTTACATCCCATTCAAAAGATGACACTTCTACAGAAATCCAGCACCTCACAACAGGGTACTGTGCTACTGGTACAGTAACAGCTCAGTGGGAAAAATATCATGAATCCTTTTTTTTTTTTTTTTAAACACAGAAGCCTGGGTATTCTTTAATAAAAATTAATAACTGAATTTTGCTCTCATATAAATGCTTTTCATCTGTAGATCTCAAAGCAATTTACAAAAGGAGGTATCAGGTCTACCCAGCAAGCCAGTGGCAGAACCGGAAATGGAACACAAGTCCCAGTTTAGTGTTTTATCCACTAGACCACACAATCTCCCAGAAATGAGTTGTTGGATCTCCTCTTTGGAAGTTTCTAATGCAAGTTCTGATCAGGTACGACCATTGTGGTTTACATCTGAGGAGATTACAGCATCAGACGGAAGGGGTAAAGGCCATACAGTAAAACTAAGCAAAAAAAACCATACAGACCCCAGCAATCCCAAGTGTTCTATTACAATTAGAATGCACACGTCAGAATAAATCACTGAGAACAATAAGGGAAAATGTCAGTTTCAAGCTTGCAAGAGGATGACTAAACAGAAAGAATAAAGCTATTTTGAAAGCTGGGAGGAGGATCTTAGTGCATCTTAAAAAATTTCAAATAAACTGCTGCTTTAGGTTCTACGGATATGTCGTTAAAACACAACAAACTTTCTCAGAGCTCTCTGATCAATACCATGGGTACACAATGGCAGTTCGTTTAAAAGGATTTCTTTGTTCACACTTTCAGAACAGACTTGGACAGCTGGCTTGCTGGCTGGTTTGTAAGTGCTACAAGTTTATGCTGGCTGGATGAGTTAATGAATAAGAGGAGGTTACTTACCTGTAACTGGAGGTTCTTTGAGATGTGTGGTCCCTATTTGTATTCCAATCATGGATGCGTGTGCAGGCCATGCACTGGAGGGTTTTTGTAGCAGTGTCCGCTGACCCATACGTCATGCGTCTCCTTGTGCTCCCAGCCGAGGTTATAACAGGCCGTGCAGGTCGATGCCTGTCGAGCAGTTATTGGAATACAAATAGGGACCACACATCTTGATGAACCTCCAGTTACAGGTAAGTAACCTCTTCTTCGAGTGATGGTCCTTGTATGTATTCCAATCGTGGATGAGTAGCAAGCAGTAATCAGTATGGAGGTGGATACATGGATGCAGAAGGAAACGCTGTTTGCAGTACAGTACAGCACACAGCAGCGTCCACAGCCATCCACTGTGTCCTCCTCCAAAAAACAACAAGCCATATGGGTTGACGCCTCTCCAGTTCCCTCTTACCGCCACATGGCTGGAGTTAGAACCGCTGTTCCTCTGCGATCTTAGTGTTTATGCAAAGAGAACTTTTATTCTACCTCCTATATAGTTCTTTGTTGTTTTTTGTAGTGTGTAGATAGTTATAGTTTTCACTGGTTGGAGTCTGATCTCCTTCTCCTCCCATGGACTGTGCCTTCCAGTTCTGGGTTTAAGAACTGTTTTTCCTGCCCTCACTCATTCTCTATGAATGACAAGCACCAACACTGTCTCTACTGCCTCAGGGAAGCCCATATTGCTGTTCGCTTTTCCCGCCGGAGAGCCTGGAGGTGCTTTCTGAGGTGAAGTTGTCGCACCTCCATAGCCATAGCCAGAACTAAAACATTCTTGGAATTTCTACAATTAAAGATTACAATTTCTTATTTTTTTTTTTTTTTAAAAGATACTCTAATTCAAACAGGAATTAATTCAGGGAAGTCCTACTATGGCCAGACTAGATTATCACAATAGTCCTTTCTGGCCTTATCTATGAACCATAATCCTCTAATTCAGTGGATGGCCCCAGCATCACATCCACCTTCCTTGGTGGGGGTACCACATAGGTCAGGTGCTCCCCCAACTCCTCAATCAGGAAGAAAAAAAATGGGCCAGACTCCCCCATAAACCTCCAAACCCAGCACATGGTGCCTGTAAATCCCTTCTTACTGTGGCATAAACAAATTTCTCTTGCTGCCAGCTAATAAAGTGAGATCTGTAAGTGCTACAAGTCTTCAGCACTGCAGCACAGATTTAGGGTTCAAAGCATGCTGATGATGCTTTATGAAGGAGGCCATTACAGATGTACATAATATATCTGTTTTTACTTTTTTCTTAAAAAAAACAAAACAAACAAACAAACCCCTAGGACACCACATACAAAAAGCCACGTTAAAGGAATATTATTTAGGTAGCAAAGTCAAGCTCTCAAGAAGTGAAAAAAAGTCAAATTTATGGTTGTCTACTATGCAACTTTAAGTCAGCACAGTTGTGCATATGCATTATGATACAGTGTTTAATTACATGATCACAAGGTCTATTATTTCCTACTTTCTTCAGTTCTTCTGTGCAGCAGGGATAGTAGAGGAAAGATGTGTCCCATGAATTTAGCACACAGAGTTGTAAAAGCATAAACAATAGCCTATGGATAAGAGTGTGGAGAACCATATGCTAACAAAAGGTAGTTATTTACACTCTAGCTTTACTCAAATGTTAACCTGAGAACTGAAGATCTCAGACCTGAAGAGATGATTAATCTGAGAATCTGTTTTGCCCAAACCTGCCAATAACCTAATTATTCCTACTAAGTGGAAAAGAATACTCTGGAAATTGTAAATTCTCTTCCCTGGTTAGTGGTACCAGAGCTTCCGCAAGTCTGGCCAAGGCATATTTTCAAACTCTATCTCATATGAGCAACTATGAAGGGCTGTTTTTATTCATGTACAAGCAAATCTTGCCCAAGCCCTTTTTACTTAGCTCATTTCCAGGATGTGTGTACACTCCTGGGCTTTCATACGCCTTCTGAAAGTATTTCATAGCATAAATATTAAAATTATGCTGGTTATCCATCAATTTAACAGAGGTCAT
Organism: Chelonia mydas; assembly: GCF_015237465.2. Lineage (NCBI taxonomy): Eukaryota > Metazoa > Chordata > Testudines > Cheloniidae > Chelonia > Chelonia mydas. The sequence goes on from NC_057849.1 coordinate 259,606,976, forward strand.
GCTTGTTATTCTAACCCTACACAACTTAATTCTCATTGTACAAGTCAATCCTGGAAGAGTGGCTAGTAGATGTACTAGACACCCTTCTTTATCAGTGCCATTACAATAAAGGAAATCAAACACAGAAGGAATGGCCTCAGTTTACCAATGCTTAATCCCACTGCAATCTCCAGAAATACCATTAAGTAGCTGTAGTCCACAAAATCTAATATATCTCTTCTCAGTATTGCAGAGAAGACAAAATCTGCTCCATTATACCACAGACATGCCAATATATGTTGTGCTGAAAATTCCTTCCCTCCCAAACCCTAAGGTCAGTTGGAACCCTGCCCCTGTGAGGAAGCATCCCTTTCACCAGTGTGAAACCATTTCAGCACATGCATTAGAAAGATTTAGTGAAAACATGTTCACGACCAATATTCAATCACATTTATGAGAAAGGATAGTGACAAAAAGAAACTTTAAAGTAAATCTCATTATGAGTCCCACAATTGAGTCTCATTAGATACATACCTGCACGCTGGCTGCTACAACTGGAGACCCTGAGGCAGAAGATGGCCTGTGTGGCGTTGACAACTGTTTAGTAGCACCCTGTGTTCCACTTCCTGCTCCCCCAGAGAGACTAGTCCTACTTGTTCCGCTTGAATTAGGGTTACTGCCCCTGCTGGCAGGTACATTCATTCCGACTCCACTCAAGTTATTTTTGCCAATAGTCCCAGAGGGAGAAGAGTTGGGCAACTTTGAAGAGGCCTGAGGGTTCTTTGCAGGCTGAAGGCCTGTGGTGCGACTAGAGGGCAGCAAATTCATTGTTGGAGACTGCCTGCTGATATTTACTCCACTGGGCTGTTTATGAAGGGGGCTGCTACTCGAGTGACTACTCTGGGATACTAGTGCATTTGAACTGGAAGAAGTGTGTGATGTTGTGGGCCTGGAGGATGAGGTTGATTTAGATGGAAATTTAGATGATGCTGTGGGCTTGGGTGTGACAGAGGGTTTGGATGCTGTGGACTTGGGAGAGGCAGCAGGTTTAGGAGAGGCAGCCATGGAGAAGGGAGGCTTGAAACCCTGGGAAGAACCCTGCGACACCATAGTCTTGGCAAAACAGTTACTAGAGGTAGAGGTGCTGGATGTTGTCCGAGAAACTAGAGGGTGGGATACTTGAGAACCACTTCCAGATGAGGGGTTAGACAAAGGAAGGCGGTACATTACTGGCTTATCTGGACTCTTGATGACTGGGGATGAACAGGAGAGTTTGGGATTGCTACTCAGTTTCACCACTGGATTGGTCTGTGACTTACTAATAGTTGCTTGTAGAGGAGACACATATTTCTGTTGGACAGCTGAATGCTGGTGCATCTTTGTCACTTGTAATGTTGAGGAAGAACCACCTTGGCCCTCTGAAGAGGATACCACGATAGCAGCATCCTTGCACCTCTGAGAGGAGGAGGAAGTAGCTGCTTGGGCCTTGGAGGAGGAAGAAATATGGGTCTGCGAAGAGGAAGCAGCTTGGATCTGGCTTGACCTCTGTAGTCCTTGCTGAAGTAGCTTGGCTGGCAAAGGTTCCAAGGAAACCTTGGGGTTTTGAATTGAAGAGCCAGCAATAAGGCCTGAAGAGATGCCCGTGTGAACTAAGTCCTGGGGCTTCTTTGGTACTGGTCCTGTGTGACCAGCGATAAGACTGGATGAATGTGGAGTCTGAGCTGGCTCTACCTTCTTTGAAGTTGCTAGAGGCAACTTACTCATGATGCTTGCTAGTTTCTCTTCTCTCAGCCCAGGGCGAGGTCTTGAGGTTGGTGTGTCTATGGTGGACCCCACAGGCAAGATCTTGGCTCCATTGTTGATAACTGCCAAAGCATCAGATATAGAATCCAGAGAGGGTGGGTGGAAAGAGAGGTCTTCATCCAGTGAGTCATCCAAACAGATGGTCTCTGGAGCTGATGTACAGATAGAGCTAGCTACTGTACTGATAGGTGCGCTGGAATTCAGTGTAGTAACACAAGCTGAAGTCACCAAAGATGTACAGGCTTTCTGCTCTTTCTTTGGACTGGAGTCCTGGTGGGGGGTTGAGGGTATGGGATAAAAATATAGAAAAACAATAGGAAGTCACAATGCCCTCTCCAAAGCAGATCAACATAACTTTATTTAGCAATGCTATCATTCTGCAAATCCAGAAGCACAGCTCTACTGTTGTATTTTTCCTTTAAAAATTTCCTTTAAAGCATTATCTGATACCTAGATGCTGCAGTACAGAATATCTTGTTCACCAGGTAATAGGGTACGGGAAGGGGAGAACATAATATTCAGTTATGAGGAACAGGTATTATGCTCTGCAAGCGATCATATTAAGAACACTGAATGTAAAAATGTGAGTTAAGTGGTAAGGCATTGGGAATGGCCTCCATGCTATCTTGATGCAAAATCCCAGATAATGACCATGCTATGAACAGGATCCAAGATCCTCGAAAAGTATTTAGATGCCTAACTCCCATTGATTACAATGGGAGTTAGGTACCTAAATACTTTTCGAGGATCTGGGTCAGAGTTTGTAGGAGACCTATAAAGAAACTGACATTTAGTATATGTAAGGCACTCACCCCTTAATATCTAGACATCAATAAGGTTACACATTATGGCATACTGTCCCACCTTTCTCTGCCTGCATGACTGAACACACACAGGAAGAGATGGTGCAGCAAGGAAGTGGTTCTAGAATGCAACATTTTAAAATGGGTAGTTTCAGTCAAATTGAGTCCTGTGTACATAATGTAACAAAGTGACAACGTGATCTACTGTACCAGGCCGACATATTCCTGGAGTATGTTAGCAGTATACTCAGTGTTGCTCACAGGAACAAGACCTAGAGCTGTAGTTCCACTTGGAATATGAAAGAGTAAACTGTATTATAGAGGCTTACAGAGCTAGTCTTCAGTATTCTGAAAGTTAAGGCAAATCTGAGCTACAAACATAACTACAATGGAACTCAGAGGAAATACAGTCAAGCCTAGTTAGAGGCTACATCAGCTTACTACACTGAACTTGTCCACCCAAATATGCAAAATTTTCCAGTGCTATGACCTAATTTAAGACGAAAATGAATTCACCAAAGCACATGCATTTTTAAAAAATTTGTAATACTGTAACACATTTAAGTACCTTCTTACAGCCCATTTGAAATGGCTTTATAACTTAAAATTACAATAAAGCCAAATGGTATATTACCCAGTTTAAAGCCTATGGCATAAGTCTCTAAAGTGAGTAACTGCATGTGGTGCCACCACATGCAATTAAGTGCTGTTTGAAACAAGTAACCAGTGATGTTTAACTGATATAAAACAGGATCATTAGCAATATATTCATGATAAATGGTTTAGTATGTGAACAAAGATTACATTGTGCAAACTGATGTTAACTGGATTCCACTATATTTCCTCCTTGTCAACAGAGCCATTAAGCCAAACACTTGAGAGGCCACAACGAACAGGAGGCAAATTTTTTAAAAATGTGCATATGCTCTTTTAGGGAGGTTACCAAATGGGTCCACTCAAAGAACCTGGATCAAGTGTGTGATAAAAAGAGCTGGTCAAAAAATGGAATTTCTAGCCCATAGGAAATTCTGAGATTCCAAAATTTGATTTAATCCCAAATTGGGATGAAAAGTTGAAATCTCAGTATTTTTGGAGAAATGAAATATTCTGAAATATTTCAGTTTGATCTTACTGAAATTATACATTTCACTTTTACTTTGTTTTGACTTTCATGTATAATTTATGTCAAAACAGACTTTTGTTATATAATTCATAATATAATAAATTGAAACAAAATTTTGACCTTAATGTTAAGTTTCATTTTCTGTAGAAAATTTCGACAAAATCAATGTTCCCATGAAACATTTTGATTTCATGAAGTCAGCATTTTCTGATGGAAAACTGTTCCCTTGGAAAGTTTTCAACCAGTTCTAGTGATATAGCTATGGAAAAAGGAAATTTTTTTTTTTTTTAAAACATGCACCATGTTCAACATCACTTCCTGAACATTTGTATGGGTGGCTGCAATATTTACCTTCACTTTGGGTTTAGGTGCCAGAATCACCTTCTTCTTTGCCCTAAAGCAGAGGAGAGAGAGAGAGACACACACACACATACAGATCAAGAGAAAAGACAGAGGGTTAGTCATTCTAATTCTAGAAGACAATCATCAGAGCAACAAGTTCACAAGACCACAGAAGACTGTTCCTCCCCCAATCTAAACTGCAAAGATCCCCGAGACAAAAGTTCAGTTAAGGATGGGAGGGAACAAATTGGGGGGGAGGGATAGCTCAGTGGTTTGAGCATTGGCCTGCTAAACTCAGGGTTGTGAGTTCAATCCTTGAGGGGGCCATTTAGGGATCTAGGGCAAAAATTGGGGATTGGTCCTGCTTTGAGCAGGGGGTTGGACTAGATGACCTCCTGAGGTCCCTTCCAACCCTGATATTCTATGATTCTATGATTCTATGAATGGGCAAAAAGGAGGAAGTAGAGATGATATGTAGTGCAATATCATGCTTGTCATGCTTCCCTGTGCCTCCTTAGATACATCTGATATGCTTGCTGACTATTAATTCTGCCTCATAAATACCAAGTTAAAAGAGACTCATTTTGCCCTTTTGAGGCAGAGAATATTTTTATTCCAAATTATAATAGAGACTACACAGTATAATGTGAACTCATATTTCAGCCTATTTCAGTCACAACTGTGTTTGCCTACTTGGTAGCAGCTATAACTTTGTGCAATCTGGAGTGATCTAAGATAGTTATACCCGTAGCTGAATGCCTGTACTGCTCCACAGGTGTGGCAGTTGGGAGAAGTAATTGACCAATGTGCAATCTTCCTCACACGATCAAGGAAACTGTTCCATGCAAATTAGATATACAGTAAAGGTGGCGATTGGTTGAGTTACCACTGATATCACAATGGTCTAGAACTCTTGATGTGGCATAGATACATGCTTTGATGTTACATGAGTTTAGTTGTAAGTCAAAATGACTGAAAACTTGTGAATTGGATGGTAATAGACTGCAAGTCCTAATGATGATTGAACCTGGTGATAATCTGAATAAAAAGAACTCTCAAACATGCTTGTAGCAGTTTCTGTCACTTCATATTGTCACTTTGAAGCCTAATGTCTGAGTCAACCATGAAATCTTATTACATAGATAAAAGTGCTTCATACACCTGCTATTAGATTCGAGAACAACCTATGGCATCTGCGTGCCCTGAATGTTTTCACATCTGTATTTTGTTATCAAATCATACAGCAAAAATAAATATTAAAAAGGACAAAAGAGCAATAAAGACTGAATTTCTGTCTGATTAGCTTATAAAATGGCAAAATGTTGATAATTAACTTTTGGAACTCTGTGATATTATTGAGGCAACCAGTTTAGTAAGATGCAAAAAAGTTTAAACATTTAAATGAATATGAATAGCATCTGCCGTTATACCAGCTCGAACAACAATAAGGGCTAACAATCCTCAGCTGCAAAGTCTGAGGAGTACCATACTCCCACCTGCATCCTCCTCCACACACATACCTTTGCCCTTCCATTTCCTCAAAAGTATTAAATAGTTTAGTGCATTGTACTGTTTTTATGCCCTGCTCTGAAACAGGATACTATACTTGATGGACCATTAGTCTGTTATTTGTAAGATTAACATATAATTTATTTATTTTTGCTTATTACAGGAGTTACACTTTGCTTAGTGCTCAAAGTTATAAATGACTATTCCAGTTCTGTCTGAACTACAATGAGCCCTCACGGACAAGAGAAGCAGTGTTTGAGGGCTAGGGAAGGTAGAGTTTCACTCAAATCAGAGTGGATATCTTCGTAGATGTGTTTTTGTGGAGTGGAGTGAAGAGAGAAAGAGTGAAAGAAATGCCCACATGCTATAATACCTATTTGTCAAGGGTGGTGTGAAGTTTAGGATTCATAAATCACTTTGAAATCCTTGGATGAAAGGCGTCATACCAGTATTAATATCTGTTTCAGCTGTTTAACCACTCCACACTTGAATTACGCAAACCACAGTGCCTCAAGAACACCAAAGTGGTAGGTCAGAGAGTTAAATCATTAAAAGACAAAATCCCATTGTATTCTAAAGCTCCTCAAGCAAAACAAACAAACAGCAGGAGGTAGAAGCAGTGAAAATAAGCCAGAATCGGTCTGAACTCCTAAGGAATAGAGCAACACACAAGGCTCGCCACAGCTACCCAGACAACTGAAGCACAAGGAAGGGATACCAGCAGGTGCCAGCTTTGTACTCACGGAGCAGAAGTGAGATGATTGTGAACACTTCGGCTTTCTTTAAAGAGCATCCTGAAAGAGAGGGAGGGGGAAAGAGAAAGACATACAGTGATTCTACATGAGCAACTATGACATGGTTACTAGCAACTCATCTACTACTGGATTTTCAGATAGGCCATTTGTTTATCTGCCCCCTAAGCACGAAGCAAGCAATTTAATTGTACGGTTGTCTTGGTATAGTTAAAAACAAACAGTCAACCATGAACGGAAGAATGCTGCAAAACAGATTATAATTCACATTCAATATAGATAACTACTGAGCTGGCAGAAAGCAACGTAGACAAATATTACCTTCAATGGGATAGAAGTATTGTATTTTAAAATGTCCCCCTCCCCTTGCCAAGGCTCTCAGTGCAACATACAACCAAAAAATCCCATCAATATTTCAACACATTGTAATGGGGTAACACCATGGTCCTTGATTTAAATTAATTTTTGGCACTGCAAGGGTCTACACACCATAGTTTCCTTACCATGGGGGAAGAGGAAAGCAGAATCCAAAAGACATGCTAGCTCCCAAACATCTCAGCATCATGTACAGAATACCAAAAAATTGCTACTCACAATTACATCACTTAGGCTGCTTCGACATGGTCAAAAATTCACCAATGGAGTCAACAAGTACAGCTCTACCAATGAGAGCAACAGTGGATGTTTTAATGTAGATAGGGTTCAGGTGTTATTACCTTGTCATCAGATCCTACTCTGAGATGGGTTGAACAACATGGTGGTAAAAATGCCTACATGCTGTCTATACTAGAACTTCCACTGTTGCTACCATTGATGGAGCTGCATCAGCGGTGAATTACAGTCCCTCCTCCTTCCCGTCCCGTCCCCCCAGGCAAGGCATTTACACTAGGACAACGAAGCATTCTTTTGCACGGCTTCTATCAGGCAACTCACCCACCATTTCACCTAATCCTCAACAGCTGTCTAGAGCTGTGTGTGTAGAGGCACACCACAGCAGAAAAACATGTTTCCTAGTATATATGAAGCATTGTAGCATGAGGCAGGTCCAAGAGCAGATCATCATACATCCCATAAGAAAACTCAAATCCCATACAAAAAACTCTCCCAAGTGTCTTTTCATTACAACTCCAAACCCCTTCCCTTCCTCAATTCCATTGTTAATTCTTTTGACTCCATTCTCTCGGCTGCTCTCTGAGTCCTACACTCCCTTTTACTTCCATCAATTTTACCAATCTTCAACCTGTCTCACATCCCATCTACTGTTCCTGTTCCCAAGCCACTGAACGCCTATAAAGAAAATCCAGGGAGAATATGAACGTCCTCTTCTACAAGTTTGTTTTGTTCTGCTTAATTACTACTATCTTATTCAAACAGTTTTATCTCTCCTCAATCTCCTCCCTGTGCCCTTTCTTTACCTTAAGATCCCTTCCTCAACTGAGACACACCAACCACCATCAACCTGGAATCTGGGGTGGAAATTACAATGTTCTCAAGACGCAAAGTAATGGGTCTATATTAAAGGAACTGAAATTAGAGGCAATGCTCAAATGACAGGGCAGCATAAATTCTAAAGCAAAAAATGAACTGGAAATATTGAATTTTCTCAGCAACACAACAGCTATGCCAGTACGCTCAGCAAAAGCTAACTGCAAAATCCCCTCCAAGAAAGTTGAAAGCCTCACAACAATTAAAAAAACCACTTTCTCCACCCCCCACCCACAACATACAATGGGGGCAGGGGTGGTGGGGTTTCCAGATGAAGAAAAAAAGCTATCAGTAAACTGAATGTTTATCAAGCATATTTTACATTCATATAATGCCTTTCATCCTGAAGGATCCCAAAGCACTTCATCTATACACATGCACACCAATGAAATATAACTCCTGTGGGGGAGTAAGGCAGATGGCATATAAACACAGCACATCACATGACAGTGGGAGGGGATAGGGGAGCGGTGACAGGTTTTGGCCAATGACACTGGGGCAACCTACTAACCAAATGCCAGGAGATCTTTAGTGTCCAGGCAGAATAGACGAGACATTGATTTGAATGTTTCTTCTGACAGTCTCCCTGAATGCAGTAAACTACAGGGAATTCAATGTATTATTTAGTTCATAAGAGCAAAGAACTGAGCTGAACCTGTCATTCCACAGAATCTAGATATTTCAGACCTCTTGTTTATATCCTCAAACCATTCTCATCTGGAATGTTACATGCTTATCCATCTATCCATGATTCAACATAAAGTGCCTCATTAATTTTCAGTTTATATAGTTCCTGCTGTTGAACAAACACCAATCCAAAGCCAAAAAATGGTATAAATAATGGAACATACCAAGCATAATTACAAACACATCAAATAGGTAGGCTGGTTAATAAAAGAGATACTCCACATGTTAACTGCTAATTGCTTATTTACACCACAGTATATGGTTTGTTAGAGGTCATCTTCACCATTGTCAGAACCCTCCCTCCCCCCACTTCTTCCTTCCCATGTACACCTTTAGTTTAAAAGGTTCCATGGACAGCTTTCTGAATATAAAGGACTACAAAGTACTCTCCTTGGAGTCTGCTGATGCCCATTCTTACTTAAAGAAAAAAGTTTCTGTAAAAAGTTATATTGAAGTTTCTTCCTCTTCCTAGTCACTATGTACAGCCTTGCCAATACTCCAGAAATTGTACAGATAGATATTTATCTTCCAGGGCAGTAGCAAATTGCACAATTTTATCTCCTACACAGCTGAATCAAATTTTTGTTGGCACAAATTTGTTTACTATACCCATTAGAATATACTATAGCTTGACTGCTGACCAGTCCATCAGATGTAGTAAAAAGTCTCCTGCCAGCATCACCCCAAAACCTTATTTGCATGCACCCTTCTCTCCCCCTAAAATTATATTTTATAGCTCAATTAACTGAAATGCAAGCCAATCAGAATGTTATGCATCAAAAATGGTACAACATTCAAAAGTCAAGCTGTCACACCAGTATGAATCACACATAATAATGATCAAGTCTACATCAGTTATTCTGTCTCTTATAATGTCACTGCAATGGAACATGCGTCACAAGATCAATTTCTCCTGCTTTGCCTTAGCTTCTCTGTTCCACGGACTGGTAAGTATAGCATGCAACTGGAAGTGAAGAGACTTAAGTTCTCTTCTTGTCTCTTTCACTGGCTTGCTGCAAAACCTTTGGCAAGTCACTTAGCATTTCTGTGCCTCAGTTTCCCCATAATAAAATATGGACATTGCCTATTTCATAAGGGTGCTTATTAATGTTTAGAAAACAGATTTTTGGACAGAAATACAAGTGCATTCCCATAAGGACAGCCAGTCTTTGGATCTTGTCTATTTTGGGTATTTGGTCATCTTGCTGAACTGCATTACAACCTCACATTTCAGTGAAGGAGCTATGCCACACCAGAGTATTTTCATTCCTCTACGGCCCCTCAGACTGATGGACTGTCTCCTGCTAACTGGTGTAAAGAAATGCTCAATTTTCCCTTATAGGAGTGTTGGAAGAAATCGATCAGCTCAGCAACTGCTATTACCATCTGTGTTAACTGGCTTTAGACTGCTTTACTTATATAAACTTGGCTGCCTCTTGTGCTCAGAGACCACCATGGTTCCATCTGTGGGAGCTGAAACAGCTGGGGGCAGAGATTAGAGATGATGGCAGGGAAGCATCCTGAAGTCAGATTATTTCCTGTACAAGGAATTCATGGGGTATACATAAAAGACAGGACTGAACAAAAATGATCTTTATCCTCAGAGACAGACACACCATGAACTCTTGTGTCTAGTTAGTGGTTCCTACAGTCAAGTATGCTATGTTCTTTGTAGATAGGACTGGCTTCAGGCTGGTCTTTCTGTATTCTCTGATTGCACCATTTCTTCCTGTCTCAGAGTAGCAGCCGTGTTAGTCTGTATTCACAAAAAGAAAAGGAATACTTGTGGCATCTTAGAGACTAACAAATTTATTTGAGCATAAGCTTTCGTGAGCTACAGCTCACTTCATCGGATGCATTTTCCACTGACTGCATCCGATGAAGTGAGCTGTAGCTCACGAAAGCTTATGCTCAAATAAATTTGTTAGTCTCTAAGGTGCCACAAGTACTCCATTTTTTCCTGTGTACATGTAGGGAAGCTAGAGATACCTGTGGTCTTCTGGACTCCTTAAGACTCACCATTGAGAACTATGACCATCATTCAACCTGGCTGGCTATAGCAAATGGTCTGAATATGGTACCATCATCAACAAAATGCTTAATTATGGATGCTGGTCACCCTCAAACACATGGAGGCCCACCCCCTCCTCAAAAAGGTACCATTTGATGCTGGAGTAACTGTCAACCACCCAATCTGATTTGTCCATTTTGGCTATTGAGAAAACAGCCATTCAGGTTTATAGGTAAACTTAAAATTAACAACAACCTGGGTAGATTGGTCCATTCTTTTTCTGGAATTGAAACCATGATGGAGAGTATTCTGCTGGTTTTAGAGCAGGGTCAGATGGGCATGCTGGACCTCTCAGCAATTTTGATATGACTGAAAAGTAGGCTGTTTGGTGACTAAATCTTTGTTGATGTGTTCTAAAACTACCCAGGAGTGGGTGCAGGTCATATTTAATAGTGATGGAAAACTGTCATGTTTGATTTGATAGGACACATCCGTGATGTATATCACATATCTTCCACATTTTTCAGTATACATGAGCTCTCTTGGTGAAATAGCCTCAAAATGCAGGATACAATTGTGTCAGCATGTGGATATATAATTATGTATGTCTTTCTCTGTAGACTCAGCAAGCTATTTTTCTGTCACATAATTACCAGATGGATATATAAAACTGCTTAGTCCTTAACTCTGATAAAACAGAAATCTTGTTGTTGGGAAGAAGTAATTGAGATGAGATGACTCTTCTCCTATGTAGCCCCACTTGTTGAGACCACTCATCTGGAGGTAGTAAGATTAAAAATCTTGAAGACACTTTTCACATATTCATCGCATCGAAAGCCATATGTCAGAAGTGGTACAATGTTTTCAGTAGCAAAGTTTGCACAGGTTTCGCTTTAATTTATCCTAGGATGACCTTGCAACAGCACTCCGGTACTTCATTTTCCTCACCAATAATCTCTCCTGACCCTCTCTTACCTAAACTGTTGTCCTGTGTCTTGTCTATCTTAGACCGTAAACACTCCTGGACAGGGCATGTGCTTCATTGTTTGTAGAGTCAGATATATTTACAGCAGTATATAAATAATAAACACATTAATAATAGTAATAATAGACAGGTTTCAGAGTAGCAGCCGTGTTAGTCTGTATCCGCAAAAAGAAAAGGAGTACTTGTGGCACCTTAGAGACTAACAAATTTATTTGAGCATAAGCTTTCGTGAGCTACAGCTCACTTCATCGGATGCATTTTCCACTGACTGCATCCGATGAAGTGAGCTGTAGCTCACGAAAGCTTATGCTCAAATAAATTTGTTAGTCTCTAAGGTGCCACAAGTCCTCCTTTTCTTTTTTCTTTTTTTTAGTAATAATAGACATACCCATGTGAACATGAAAGTTTTTATCCATTAGCACATTTACTCACTAATTTAAGAAAATCATTACACCCTCCCTTGTATTCTTTACATTGGCTGCTTATGCAATGGTAGACAAGTTATAATAGGGGTGCGCAAACTTTTTGGCCCAAGGGCCACATCGAGGTTGCAAAACTATATGGAGGGCCGGGCAGGGAACGCTGTGTCTCCCCAAACAGTCTAGCCCCCACCCCCTATCCGCCCCCTCCCACTTTCCACCCCCTGACTGCCCCCCCCCCTCAGAACTCCCGACCCATCCAACCCCCCCTGCTCCTTGTCCCCTGACTGCCCCAACCCCTATCCACACCCCCACCCTCTGACAGGTCCCCTGGGACTCCCACGCCTATCCAATGCCCCCTTCTCCCTGACTGCCCTGCCCCCTGTCCACACCCTTGCCCCCTAATGAGCCCCCTGGGACTCCCACGCTTACCCAGGCCCCCTGTTCCCCATTCCCTGACTGCTCCCCGCTCCCTTACCATGCTGGAGCCAGCCACGCCGCCGTGCTGCACGGCAGGAGCGGCGGGCCAGAGCACCGGTGGTGCAACGTGCTGAGGCTGCGGGGGAGGGGTACAGCGGGGGAGGGGCCGGGGACTAGCCTCCCCAGCTGGGAGCTCAGGGGCCGGGCAAGACGGTCCCACAGGCTGGATGTGGCCCGCGGGTTTTCCCACCTCTGGGTTATAAGCTTGTTAGTTGGTTGGTTATTTTTTTCAGTCATAAGTAGTGTTGGCTTTTGGCTACACTCAGGACCTCCTTGAGTCTCAGATCATCACCCGAACTCTGACACCATCCACCTTTTAGAACTCCAACTATTATGTTTAAGCATGGCAGAATTCATATTTTAAAATAATTTTGATGGATAATATTGATGTTTACTTTTAAGCTTTTTACAAATATTTTTATCAATATTCACAGTTGCAGAAAGTATGGGGTGGGGTGTCAGTTATTTAACGAGAGTAAATGATGAGATTCAAAGGGTTAAAGCATTATCAATGTTAAAACAAATTGTCAACATCACATGTCAAAATATACAAAGTAAATATACTTAAATCAACAAAACATATATGTTTTTATTTTTCACTTGCTAGTCCATTTGTAATAAGCCTAATTCTGAAATCTAAATAACTGGATTTTAACTCTAAAAAGTTCTCATGCAGCATTTTTCTTACTTTTCCGATCGTAAATTTTCATCATCTATGGAAATATTTTTCATTTTCTGTATGTATGGCGAAATCAACATTTATTGACAAAAATCTTATCCTTCCAAGACTAGTTATGTCTTAGAATTCGCAGGCAATTATGCCTTTTCTGCGATGGGCCCTAAAGTATGGAATTTACTCACCTCTTTACCATCTGACTCTGTTCATCTCTTTCTATTTTTAGAGAACACCATAGGACTTTATTTCAAACTTGCATTTTAGCCTCATTATTACCATCCCTCCTACTTTTCCCTTCTGCATTGTCCTTAGTTCACTGGTTTATCTGAATTTTAACAAGATTAAGAAATTGTTGTACTTTGGATGATGTGCAATGACATAAGTAAAGTGCCTTAGCAGGGGACAGTTTAGAAACAAAGTACAAAGGATTATTAATAAAATGTTCTGTGCACTCTCGCTATGAGAGCACTGACCTATTAAAACCATAATCTAGTCACACATTAAATTGGTCAGAGATTACACAGACAGCACTACTTCCTATATCACCTTAACCATCACAGGAGAAGTCTCCCCAGCAATCACCCCATAATTTCCTGTATATCTCCAAAAAGATGTGCCTTGGACCATGCTCTGAAGGTTAGTAAACTCAATCTCTGGCAGACCAACAGAGAGAATAACTCTCCACTAAAAGCACTCTTCTGTATTTACACAGAATCTTGAGGGCTGGAAGAAACAAATTAATTTGTAAAATCTGTCAATCTTCCTACAACTCTGTTCCAATTCAACTGGCACAGTTTAAAGCACAGCTGGTAACTTTACATGACCTTCACTACTTTAACAAGGTAATGCGAAAGATGCCTGCCAGCCACCCTTTAAAGTGACAATGTCATGTAGTATGGCACAATATTTAAGTATATTTAGAAGAGATTTACAGAACATAATTGAAATATTTTTAGGAACATTTCATTTCAATTAGGAGATGCGTTACCAAAACATTCCCCTTAAGGGAACCTAAATATTATAGCATCATGTTAGTATAAAAGAGCGAAGGAGAAAACCTGAAGTAGCTACATTGTTCAAACCAGGTGAAATGCAAAAAAATAAACTGCATCAGTGATGAACATTAGATGTTTTTAAATTTTCAGTTTCAATGACATAAAATGTTATCAGTAATAGGATATATACAGTATTTTAAAATTATGACAGTGTCCCTTTACACAACTGTCTGTAGAAGCATGTCACCCTAAGTGAGACTCAAGAAGCTGTTACACGGTGGCAATCAGAGATACTAAGCAAGTATCTTACCTAGCCTGCATCCAGCCTTTAGGCCAGAGTGGTTTCACCTCTGTCTCCATAAAGGTCTTGAGGTAATCCTCAGGAGACTGACTTCTATTTGGCTCTAGCTCATAGCATCCCAGCTTGATCTTGACAAGGTTACACAACAAAGCCCTGTTAAGAAAGAGAGAAGCCAGGCATGAACCATACAATGGACTGCAAAAGTCAATTTGAACACTCAGCAGAAAGAGACTGAGGAATGGAAGAGTTGTTGCCATGTAATGGGCTGTTCAGTGCACTCTGTGAAAAGAGCTCATGAGTCTCAGTCCACTTTTGTAGGAAAGATGCTAATGTAAAAGACAACCATTGTAACTGGCATTGATGACCCACCTCTCCACTTCCCTCTTAATTTCCTCCAGGCTTTATGACTAAGGCTACGTTTTAGTCCCGGATATTTTGAGTAAAAGTCATGGACAGGTCACAGGCAGTAAAACTTTCACGGCCCGTGACCTGTCCATGACTTGTACTATATACCCCTAACTAAAACTTGGGCCAGGGTGCTGCAGCGGGTGCTGGGGGAGGGTAGTCCAGGACCACCACAGGTGCTGGGGGGGGGAGGGGGGGGGAGGGGAGGGCGGGCAGCACACACCCTGGGAACCCTGCTGGTGCCAAGAGGAAAGGGTTGGTGGGGCTGGCAGGCTCCCTACCTGGCTCCGTGCAGCTCCCTGGAAGCAGCCAGCCTGTCCCTGCAGCTCATAGGGGGAGGGAAGGCCGGGAGGGGCTCCACACGCTGGCCCTGCCACGAGCTCTGGCTCTGCAGCTCCCACTGGCTGGGGACCGCAGTCAGTGGGAGCTGCAGGGGTGGTGCCTGCAGACAGGGGCGGTGCCTGCAGACAGGGGCGGTGCACAAAGCCCCCTGACCCCTCCGCCTAGGAGCTGCAGGGACATGCCGGCAGCTTCCAGGGAGCCCCCACAAAGTAAGTGCCACCCTGCACCCCAACCCTCTGCCCCAGCCCTGAGCCCCCTCCCACACCTAAACTGCTGCTGCTGGGGGTGGAGGGACCGCAGTAGCCCAAGATTACCCCAACAGCAGCTGGTGCAACTGGCCCAGGGGCTGCCTGATCTGCTGAGGCAACCCCGGAGTGCCACTGCAGAAGTCATGGTCTCCGTGACAGATATGCAGCCTGACTTATGACTGACTCCCTCTGTGCCCTCCAATTCTTGATATGTCCTCTTTTATATGGCATTCCCATGTCTGGAACGCTCTCCCTCACCTGGTCTGTCATGGCTCCAATTTCTTCTTAGAACAGAGGATGCCTAAAAGCTCTATTGATACACCGTATTCCACATCACAGTACGTTATTTATTGAGACCACAAGCTCATTTGCGCAGGGACCTTACCTTGTCTTTTTACTGTCACTGAAGCACCTGACACTGAGCTATACCAGAAAAATTGCCTTTTTAGGCCTTGGTGGACAGAATGAATGAATGGGACAAAAACTGAACTCCCTTCTTGACCCTACAGGTAGTCTCTCTAGGTCAGCTTGTGAAATATTGGCCATAGATGTAGATGGGCAAAGACCTCATCAGTGTCCAAGAGCTGCAAATCCAGCACTTTTCACTAGTGCTAGTTTCTGCTCTGAAGTGAATTTAAGTCTTGCCTAGACTGGGAAATTTTTACCTTTTTAAATACTGATTTAGTGAAATCCATTTGCTAAAAAAACCAAACAATTTTCAGTAACTGTTAAATTTCCTGGAGTAGACAAGTCATCATTATGTCAGGTGAGGTTCTGTGCTGTCCAGAATCTCAACAGTGCTATGTGATGCGGCCCACCCCCAACACATCCTCTTATATTAAAGTTTTTAAGGTAAATCCTTGGGATGCAGCTTTTCAACTGTCTTCTGAAATTCCTACATCAGGGATATCCTCCCTTTGGCTGGATATAGGATTTTACGCATGGCCTTTTATACTGCTCCAGCATTTTTATGTGGTATAAAGAGACTAGAGTGGGGATTCAGGTCCCCCACCACTCAAGTTTCAGAAACAGAGCTGCATGGGAAACTGAGATGCCTTCCTTCATACCTATCTTTTTTTATAAAGCCATATTGCACCTGTCCCTTTCCAAATCTCTATCAAGTCTGTTTCTGACTGGGATTGTTTACTAGATGGTGCTGTGGCTCAGTGTCCACACAGGCACATTAAAAAACTTGTGCAAGGTGAAAAAGGGGAATGTTATGTCACACCTCACTGTATCATCCCAGTGGAATTTCTTTCTTGGCCCAATAATCCTCTTTCCTGGCTTCTCATCATCATCTTCCTCTGACCCATTTTTCTCTCGTTCATCTTCTGCTTGCAATCTAGAACAAATTTTTTGTGAGAGAATTAGCACTTAAAGACACAGACACATGGTGTATTCCCCTAAGAAAGGCACGAATTCTCTCTTACCAGGCTGTAAAAATAGGGGCGCAGCCCTCAGGTTCTCATTATACCGTTCCCAAAGAGGCAAACATTTGACCCTCCCACTCCATCTCTCCATGTGACTCGCACAACCTCTGGCTGCCAGGGCAAGTTGTGTAGACTCCTTCAGGCCTGCTCACTGTCAGTCTAGTGCTGTGAATGTGATGACAGATGGAGGATTGGTCCTGCTTTGACCAGGGGGTTGGACTAGATGACCTCCTGAGGTCCCTTCTAACCCTGATATTCTATGATTCTAGTCTATGATTCTATGATGCTCACCAGTCAATTCTTACTCCTATACCCAACCCCAAGCCCAAATCAGTTTCCCTCATGCAGTGAAGAGATAGGAGTTTTAATAATCAGGACAAAAATAATCAAGAACATAAAAAAATACATCTCAATTCCATCTTCTTCTTGTTTCCCACTCTTTATATGTTACAGCCTCCTTTTCCTCCTGTCCTTAAGATCTTACCTCAAAGTCACTTAATGGGACTTCTTTTCAGAGTTAGTTGATAGTGTTACTTAATTAGCTGAAGGAATCAAAGAGTACTTTGCACTGTCCCAATTTCCCTTTACACCCCTATATGCATATGGTCTGAGTACACTGCCTTTGCAGCATTTATACCCCAGAATTGAGAAACATGGAAATTTAACCCATGTTTCCTGTATGAATCCCCTGGCCAAATACATATATCCCGACTTCAAAAGTACGCACTTTGCATTCTTGGCTTGATTGCGAGCCTGACAGTCCTCCTGATACTTGAATAGTTGTTCAGGCATGACATTGCTGACAGCCAGTCTCAGCTTTTGCAGCGGATCCCTCAAACGGTCATCCTGGGAAGAGGCAACAATACGAAAGTAACCTTGGTACCTGCACTGCAAAGGACATACCCAAGATGTTTTATGCGCTGCTGCTCAGAGACTGCAATCAGACCTTAAGAGTGATTTCTAATCAATATTCCCATCAAAACATATGGAAACTTTAGAAACAGTTCAAGCAATACCTGCTTATTGGTAGTAACAAAAAAGCATGGGAAATTCCAACATGGTTCTCTAAAATGGCACTGAACTACCACACTATGGTTAACAATGATACAAAACAATGGTATACTGTTTAATTGCTAATAGAGCTGAGATGTTCTTGAAACCGAAAGACCAAAAAAAAGGCAAATATCTAGAAAGAAAAACATTTCTATCTTTATGCATTTCTCACAGCATTACTTCTTGGTCTCTTCAGATGACCCTTTTTACCAAAAAGGGGCTAAAAGTGTTTGATAGAAAAGAAAGAAAAATGGACTGAAGTGGGTACCAACACTTGCCAGTAAGTAATTTAAAATTAAAGTGGCCAAAAATTCCCAGTTGTATACAAGCCATTCGGGCAATATGCAAGACTGCCAAATTTTGAGGAATGATCATCTTCATAGCAAAAGATCTCCAGCAAATGTTAAGCTAATATTATATTATGCACCTACCATTTTCCCTGCTCTTAATTATTTTATGCCTGGCCACTGCAACCATTTGCCGAGAATGGCTTTAACAACATTCCTACAACCAGCAAGAGGACGTTTTAGCATGCAACATGTGGCATTTATCTACTCATCCTCCCACCCCCGGCCCCTCCTTCATACCACACAGGTGATAAGCCATCTACCTCCATGAACACTTCCAGGTCCTGAACAAGGCTTGGTCCTGAGCTCTTCCACCACCAACTCTAATTACTCACACAAGTAGCAATGCATTAAACAGACCACCAGGGCAGCTCTACTATTCAATCATAGATCACAAAATACCTTAATTTACTCATCTTCACAGGGAAAATATACACACCCATATTTAAAAGCAAAGCAACTGTGAAAATGGAGCACGAAAATCACCTGACAGTCATAATAAGTACAAAAGGGGGTTAAACTAGACGATTCTTGTAGTCCCTTCTAACCCTATGATTCTATGAAAGCAGCATATTTAGACTCACAAAAAGGGTTAAATTGGCTCACCTCCTATTATGATAATGGCTTATTTGCATGGAATTTTGTACAATCAGGTACCAAATTTTTTTGTCCATTCATTGTGTATTATTAACTGTGTAATCTACCATTAGAGCAGAGCTAGACACCAGGCACAGCCACAACCTTCTTGACTTCTGATCTCATCTAACCTTCAAGATGAAGCAGTTCCATCGCCAAAAAGGTCCTGAAATAATACCTGGAAAACTAGCTTTGCCTTCATTCTCTCACACCCTGCCCTTACTGTTACATACTGACTCCTGCAGAAGCCACTCTCTCTCCCCCTTTTACCTGGACATTGAGGTGTAATTTCTTCAGACGCTTTATCAGTGTGTCCTTATTGCATGGCACAAAAGCCTCAAGATGGGAGTACACGTTGTGACGGACGATAGGACTTATCTCCTGTAACTGCAGCTCAATACTGACAGAAACAAACAAAGAGATAGCTAACTAGTGAGGCACTCCTGGGTGAGGATGGAAACTGTGCAGAAACCTAAGGCGCTTTGCATACATCACATACTCTAGTTATGCATACAAACACACATCAAGGGTGGAGTGTTTTTCTATAGGTGTGTCAGTAAGACTAATTTTTGCAGAGAGATTAAAGTCCATTAGCTAACAATGAGAGTACATTCAGAAAAATATGCTAATCTAATAAATATTACCCTGGCAATACTAAACATGGTTTTGTATACCATTCAAATTTGCAATTACTATGCCAATTTCATGCCATGAATGAGTCAACTGTGGCTGTTACATTTATTCAGAAATAATCTGACATTTTCTAAAATATTTCTTTTTAACCTACACTATGATCATATAAGGACCGCACCCCCCCCCATACAAAATCACCTTCCCACACCAGACACTGGGCTGCAAAGATTAGAGAATTAGAATGGGCTAGGTTTTTCCTTCTTAATAAAATCTGAAATTATTCATTTTATGAAATCATGGGACTGTCGGGAAGTGATATGCAAACTTCCACAGAACTATGCTAATGAACTCAAGGCCAAGGGCACTGAAAAATATTTTACTCTGGATAAACCATACAGATGCATCTCTGTATTGGAACTTGTCACCAGTACAGATCTTCAGCTGGTCACTAACTGGCTGAGATTAACTTGTCTTCCCCACTTGTTTAGTTTCCTTTTCTAAGGTCTTTGTAGGAGTAATTTAAAGATAACATCCCAAAACATACAGAACTGAAGAGGTGAACACTTACTCCAGCAGAATATTGTTCATATCCTGCGTGAAGAATTTCTTCCTGCCTTCTTCATCAAACAGCTTGGCAGCCTAGAAGGAGAGCAATAAAAGTACCAAGAAATTTATAGCACATTTTACCCTAAAGATCTTTACAGACTTAAATGATATACAAACTACCTTTATGGCCATATATCACCCGGCCCTGAAATACACCCACCATAACAGTGTAATACAAAACCACTACATGACTATTTAGAATAGCAAGTGAAGAATATTACTATATCCAGTTGAAACTGCAGGAGAAGTGCAAATAGGCAAAACAATCATTCAATTTAGACTGTGGCCAGGTCTCTGGGGTTAGTACCCCATTCTTGCTAAAAGTGCGAAAGGACCTTTCAATGAAAAGTTATTAGGTCCTTTGTTTTAATGTCTCCTCCAAAAGATACCACCAGCAATGATATCCTCCCCCCATAAAAAAAATAAAATAAAATCATACTGAGTCAGTGGTTCACTGTTCACTTGAAGGGAAAAACACGACTCGATAAATTATACCAACAGTGAAATCCCTCATCTCAGTTCATTAAGGATTCTCTTCCTCCCCAGGATTACTGGTTCCTGCTGCAAATCCACTGCCTTCCTGAGCCCTGGTCTACACTAGGACTTTAGGTCGAATTTAGCAGCGTTAAATCGATGTAAACCTGCACCTGTCCACACGATGAAGCCCTTTATTTCGACTTAAAGGGCTCTTAAAATCGATTTCCTTACTCCACCCGTGACAAGTGGATTAGTGCTTAAATCGGCCTTGCCAGGTCGAATTTGGGGTACTGTGGACACAATTCGACGGTATTGGCCTCCGGGAGCTATCCCAGAGTGCTCCATTGTGACCGCTCTGGACAGCGCTCTCAACTCAGATGCACTGGCCAAGTAGACAGGAAAAGAACCGCGAACTTTTGAATCTCATTTCCTGTTTGACCAGCGTGGCAAGCTGCAGGTGACCATGCAGAGCTCATCAGCAGAGGTGACCATGATGGAGTCCCAGAATCGCAAAAGAGCTCCAGCATGGACTGAACGGGAGGTACGGGATCTGATCGCTGTATGGGGAGAGGAATCCGTGCTATCAGAACTCCGTTCCAGTTTTCGAAATGCCAAAACCTTTGTCAAAATCTCCCAGGGCATGAAGGACAGAGGCCATAACAGGGACCCGAAGCAGTGCCACGTGAAACTTAAGGAGCTGAGGCAAGCCTACCAGAAAACCAGAGAGGCGAACGGCCGCTCTGGGTCAGAGCCCCAAACATGCCGCTTCTATGATGAGCTGCATGCCATTTTAGGGGGTTCAGCCACCACTACCCCAGCCGTGTTGTTTGACTCCTTCAATGGAGATGGAGGCAACACGGAAGCAGGTTTTGGGGACAAAGAAGATGATGATGATGATGAGGAGGTTGTAGATAGCTCACAGCAAACAAGAGGAGAAACCGGTTTTCCCGACAGCCAGGAACTGTTTCTCACCCTGGACCTGGAGCCAGTACCCCCCGAACCCATCCAAGGCTGCCTCCTGGACCCGGCAGGCGGAGAAGGGACCTCCGGTGAGTGTACCTTTTAAAATACTATACATGGTTTAAAAGCAAGCATGTGAAAGGATTAATTTGCCCTGGCATTCGCGGCTCTCCTGGATGTACTCCCAAAGCCTTTGCAAAAGGTTTCTGGGGAGGGCAGCCTTATTGCGTCCTTCATGGTAGGACACTTTACCACTCCAGGCCAGTAACATGTACTCGGAAATCATTGTACAACAAAGCATTGCAGTGTATGTTTGCTGGCGTTCAAACATCCGTTCTTTATCTCTCTGTGTTATCCTCAGGAGAGTGAGATATCATTCATGGTCACCTGGTTGAAATAGGGTGCTTTTCTTCAG
Source organism: Chelonia mydas (assembly GCF_015237465.2). Classification (NCBI taxonomy): domain Eukaryota; kingdom Metazoa; phylum Chordata; order Testudines; family Cheloniidae; genus Chelonia; species Chelonia mydas. The sequence continues at coordinate 259,628,878 of NC_057849.1, forward strand.
GGGACACTCAGAGGAGCCCGTTCCTGCTGGGCTGTTTGCCTGTGGCTGAACAGAAATGTTCCCCGCTGTTAGCCACGGGGAGGGGGGAGGGTTGAGGGGGTAGCACGCGGTGGGGGGAGGCAAAATGCGACCTTGGAACGAAAGCACATGTGCTATGTATGTAATGTTAACAGCAAGGTTTACCCTGAAAGAGTGTAGCCACTGTTTTATAAAATGTGTCTTTTTAAATACCGCTGTCCCTTTTTTTTTCTCCACCAGCTGCATGTGTTTCAATGATCACAGGATCTTCTCCTTCCCAGAGGCTAGTGAAGATTAGAAAGAAAAAAAACGCACTCGTGATGAAATGTTCTCCGAGCTCATGCTGTCCTCCCACACTGACAGAGCACAGACGAATGCGTGGAGGCAATAATGTCAGAGTGCAGGAAAGCACAAAAATGACCAGGAGGAGAGGTGGTGGGCTGAAGAGAGTAAGTGGCGGGCTGAAGAGAGTAAGTGGCGGGCTGAAGACAGGGCTGAAGCTCAAATGTGGCGGCAGCATGATGAGAGGAGGCAGGATTCAATGCTGAGGCTGCTGGAGGATCAAACCAGTATGATCCAGTGTATGGCTGAGCTGCAGCAAAGGCAGCTGGAGCACAGACTGCCACTACAGCCCCTGTGTAACCAACCGCCCTCCTCCCCAAGTTCGATAGCCTCCACACCCAGACGCCCAAGAACGCGGTGGGGGGGCCACCGGCCAGCCAGCCACTCTGCCACAGAGGATTGCCGAAAAAAAAAGAAGGCTGTCATTCAATACATTTTAAAGTTGTAAACTTTTAAAGTGCTGTGTGGCATTTTCCTTCCCTCCTCCACCACCCCTCCTGGGCTACTTTGGTAGTCATCCCCCTATTTGTGTGATGAATGAATAAAGAATGCATGAATGTGAAGCAACAATGACTTTATTGCCTCTGCAAGCGGTGATCGAAGGGAAGAGGGGAGGGTGGTTAGCTTACAGGGAAGTAGAGTGAACCAAGGGGTGGGGGGTTTCATCAAGGAGAAACAAAGAACTTTCACATCGTAGCCTGGCCAGTCATGAAACTGGTTTTCAAAGCTTCTCTGATGCGTACCGCGCCCTCCTGTGCTCTTCTAACCGCCCTGGTGTCTGGCTGCGCGTAACCAGCAGCCAGGCGATTGCCTCAACCTCCCACCCCGCCATAAACGTCTCCCCCTTACTCTCACAGATATTGTGGAGCGCACAGCAAGCAGTAATAACAGTGGGAATATTGGTTTCGCTGAGCGAGTGAGTAAACTGCGCCAGCGCACCTTTAAACATCCAAATGCACATTCTACCACCATTCTGCACTTGCTCAGCCTGTAGTTGAACAGCTCCTGACTACTGTCCAGGCTGCCTGTGTACGGCTTCATGAGCCATGGCATTAAGGGGTAGGTTGGGTCCCCAAGGATAACTATAGGCATTTCAACATCCCCAACGGTTATTTTCTGGTCTGGGAATAAAGTCCCTTCCTGCAGCTTTTGAAACAGACCAGAGTTCCTGAAGATGCGAGCGTCATGTATCTTTCCCGGCCATCCCACGTTGATGTTGGTGAAACGTCCCTTGTGATCCACCAGAGCTTGCAGCTCTATTGAAAAATACCCCTTGCGGTCTATGTACTCGCAGGCTTGGTGCTCCGGTGCCAAGATAGGGATATGGGTTCCGTCTATGGCCCCACCACAGTTAGGGAATCCCATTGCAGCAAAGCCATCCACTATGACCTGCACATTTCCCAGGGTCACTACCCTTGATATCAGCAGATCTTTGATTGCGTGGGCTACTTGCATCACAGCAGCCCCCACAGTAGATTTGCCATTCCAAATTGATTCCCAACTGACCGATAGGTGTCTGGCATTGCAAGCTTCCACAGGGCTATCGCCACTCGCTTCTCAACTGTGAGGGCTGCTCTCATCTTGGTATTCATGCGCTTCAGGGCAGGGGAAAGCAAGTCACAAAGTTCCATGGAAGTGTCCTTACGCATGCAAAAGTTTTGCAGCCACTGGGAATCATCCCAGACCTGCAACACTATGCGGTCCCACCAGTCTGTGCTTGTTTCCCAAGCCCAGAATCGGCGTTCCACAGCATGAACCTGCCCCATTAGCACCATGATGCATGCATTGCCAGGGCCCATGCTTTCAGAGAAATCTGTGTCCATGTCCTGATCACTCACGCGACCGCGCTGACGTCGCCTCCTCGCCCGGTATTGCTCTGCCAGGTTCTGGTGCTGCATATACTGCTGGATAATGCGTGTGGCATTTAATGTGCTCCTAATTGCCAAAGTGAGCTGAGCGGCCTCCATGCTTGCCTTGGTATGGCGTCTGCACAGAAAAAAGGCGCGGAAGATTGTCTGCCGTTGCTCTGACGGAGGGAGGGGCGACTGACGACATGGCTTACAGGGTTGGCTTACAGGGAATTAAAATCAACAAAGGGGGTGGCTTTACATCAATGAGTATTTCAGGCATGACTTCACGGAGGGTTCCAATAAGAAATGGTGCACCTAAGTTATTGTTCTTATTGGAACAAGCAGGTTGGTCTGGCCTCTGATTGATGCATGGCTAGATTTACCTCGCTGCACCTTCTCTGTGATTGACTGCAGTGTGACCTAGAGGAATGAGTCCCCTAGACGGGGGAGAGGGGGAAGCAAATGAGTACAAAACAAATGTGGTCTATTTCTTGTTTTGATCCACTCCATCTATCTTTTACATCTTTGGCTGGCAGCAGACGGTGCAGAAGAACTGCAAGCCATCCACATCTCATGGCTGCTCGGCAGAGGACGGTGCAGTAGGACTGCTAGCCATCCTCATCTCTTGCCTGCCTGGCAGAAGATGGTACAATAGGACTGCTAGCAATCCGTATCGCCTGCCTGCTCACCATAAGATGGTTCAATAGGACTGACTGCAGGACTAAAGAGAATGACTCGATCAAGTCACTCCAACTTTAGTCCCTGCGCCCATGTCTGCCCAGGCGCTCCTGATCGACCTCACACAGGCGACCAGGAGCACCTCGGATATGACGATGACGGCTACCAGTCCTATTGCACCGTCTGCTGCCACAAGGCAAAGGGTTGCTGCTGCTGTGTAGCAATGCAGTACCGCGTCTGCCAGCACCCAGGAGACATACGGTGACAGTGAGCTGAGCGGGCTCCGTGCTTGCTGTGGTATGGCGTCTGCACAGGTAACTCAGGAAAAAAGGCGCGAAACGATTGTCTGCCCTTGCTTTCACGGAGGGAGGGAGGGAAGGGGGGACTGACGATATGTACCCAGAACCACCCGCAACAATGTTTTAGCCCCATCCGGCATTGGGACCTCAACCCAGAATTCCAATGGGCAGCGGAGACTGCGGGAACTGTGGGATAGCTACCCACAGTGCAACACTCCGGAAGTCGACTCTAGCGTCGGTACTGTGGAAGCACTCCGCCGAGTTAATGTACTTCATGCACTTAGAGCATTTTCTGTGGGGGGACACACACTCGAATATATAAAACAGATTTCTAAAAAACCGAATTCTATAAATTCGACCTAATTTCGTAGTGTAGACATACCCTAAGGGGACCTATCTCCACTGCTCCTGATGGAACCCCTGTGAAGGAACCATGCAGACAGGAGCCACATCCACATCCTCCTCTACGGTGCTGTCCAGTGTTCTCTCCAGCTTTGGTTTTGTGGAGTGGAGATCCTATCTGTGCTCCCTCCTGCTGTTCCTGTATCTTCCTATTCCTAGCCCTATGGGGAGTGGGAGGGAAGATGGCCTTGCTCCTACTCCTTCCCATTGATCTCAGTCTACACTGAAATTGAAGGTGTGATTGGCAGCTCTGGTAGGCATAGCTAGATTAAAGCTAACGTGGGTAAGAGACTAAAAATATGAGTGAAGATAGTGGCATGGGCTTTATCACAGGCTGTACAAGCTGGCCTGGAGACCCTGGGTACCTACGTTGCTAACCCATGCTGCTGTATCTTCACTACTATTTTTAGCACATTAGGCCACTGAAAAGGGTGTGCTTGTGAATGCCTGGAGCATTGTGCAAGTGTGATATTCTAATATGTGAGTCTACAGATAATGTGATAATCACACAGCAGTGCAATTGACTATATAGAGAATGTCAAATTTTTAAAAAATGAAAAATGTTCTCCAATCTATTTCAACAGTCAATGTGTTATTCTGACAATAGCAATTAAATTGCAGACAGATGATGTCTTGAGCTGACAATGTTCCTTTAATACTGAAATACCTGTTCTCATTCTTTTGTAACAGACACATGTATGTTTGAAAGTGAAATAGTTGATTGTTGGGATAGTGCATTTTGTACTGCATAAGAAAATAGTAGTTTAATATTCAATAATAAATCATTAAAAAAAGCTTTTTGTGTTATATGTTTTGTCCTTCAATCATGCACAGACAAGCCTATAATAGCAAAGTAGTTTAAGTGCTGGACTGTGTTCACTGCTTTCTTATTGTAGAGTCTGGAAATCTGGCATTGTATCTGTATCTATTTTTGAAACCCTGAAGCATTTGTTTTGTAAAAGACTATTAAGAAACATTCATAAACTTTACAAGAACTCTCCTTATAACGTTGCCACAGGACAGTGGATTTAATAGCAAGCATTTCAACCCCAGTGTGTCTTTAAAAGGGTTAATTTTTGTGAAGTGGATTCCATACTAAATCATCTCATTCCTTTTGACAGCCACATTGCTATGGTGTTTTTCCTCCCCCACCCTAACCTCACTCTCAGATATTTTGTATTCATTTCTCTTGCATCATTTTTAGCCTCGTATCAGAACACCTGCTGAAAAAGATTAGTTAGGGTGGTGAGAGGAGTTGAACTGACCAAGAATAACTGAAGTACTGTAATGACCCTCGGAGCCTGTTCCCCAGAAGACAGTACGTGCTTGAAAAGAACATCCCCAAACATAAAGGTTCAAAGGTGATCTCAGCACTGTAGGTCTGCCAAATGGCACACATGGTAGTTTTCCATTGAAGAGATAAACATTTAGAGATTTGGATACATTTTATCACATAGATTTCTTTAGGATAATACTCAACTGTTGACTTGTAAGGATTATATGGTATTTGGACAACTACTCTCACAGTAGAAAAAGTCATCCTGCAGTCTCCCTATTAGACTGCTTCCCGGTAGACTTCTTTCTGTTCTATAAAGCACTAGAATTACTGGGAAATTAAATATTACTTGTCTCACAACAGTGGAGGTAGCAGTATGTGAGGGGGAAGGAATTACCTGATTTTTTTTGTTTTTTTAAACAAATTTGGGAATTTACTTTTACTTTAAAAAAAAATGAAATGTTTAGTAGGAGCATGTCCTAATTTAAATGAATGTCATGGTTTTAAAAGATATTACACCTATGTTAACATCACTGTCTGCAGCCAATGTGATCCATAGCTGACCAGACTAGATAACTCATACTCCTACAATCTGAGTATTTATGAAAAGATGACTCAGCAAGAACTATTTAGCCTGTTAAAAATCTTCAGTTGATGGCTTTTTGAACTACATTTAAAAAAAGCTGTCATGTAAAACAAATAATTTAATAAACCCACTCATTTTTAAACTGACCACCAGCTCTTCTCCCCATCCTACAAACTTGTGCAAAAAACCCTAGTAACAACAGAGAAAACTCTTACAAAACTGCAACCACCTTAAAAAAAACAACTTTAAATATAGTCTGTGGGAACCATTTTCCTTTGTGCCTTTTAAAATGTTTTTTCTTTCACTGATAATGTTTAAACAAGGGGACCACATTTCACTGTATACCAAGGAAGCATCTTTCTTCAAATCAAATCACAACACAGTTTTCTTTCCCAAACATTTACTCAACTGATGTCCAGGCCACCTCCTATTCTTATAGGACAGACTTGCTTTCCTAAGAAGTTACCACACTATTCAGAAAAACACCACAATGATCAACTGCTGAAGGATGAGACTGTGTGAGTTATTTTGAAAAGCCTTCTCCAGACCAGCTGGGTAATGTGGTACACAGTGAAATGGAGGGTCAATTTGGGGCAGATCATCACCACATACTGGATCCGGACTGTGTTTATTTCTAGTTGTATTCTGTCAGGAGGCTTTGACTAAGTCACATAATGAAGCCTAGCAAAACGTGGCATAAAAATGTACTAGGCTAGACACAATACTCACTTTTACCATGATGATTATGAATATTTTAATCACTCATTAAAAAAAAAAAAAGTATTAACCAATTACCCTAGACCAACTTAGAGTTTTGTAAACTTATGTACAGAAAAAGGGAAGGAAGTGAAGGATCCTCAGAAAAAAAATCATTTCTCCAAGCACCAGTTAAGAAACTCCAACACATTTGGGGAAAACGGTAAATTTAAGAGAGACTTTCAGGTAATATTTGATCTAAAAATTAGAATTTAGTAAAAACAAGCTTTTTCAAAACTTAAAGTCCAATAGAAAGGATTGCATTTTTGTATCTTAGATGGAAACGTTTCTAAATAAAACATTTCTCTCTAATTTCTGCGTCCCAAACATTGCAAAGTTCTGTTAGCATAGGAGAACTTGGACAAGTAATGGACTAGAAAGAAGTGATTACTAACCTGTTCCATAATTGTTGTTCTTCAAGATGTGTACTCCTGCTGGAATTCTGTGCCACTGCACAATGCAGAATGTGCACAGAATTAATGTTCCCCACAGAATTTGAGGTTTCCCCCCAGCACGGTCGCCTAGGGCTGACAGCAAAAACCCTGGGTCACCCGGAGGTGACAAAGGGAGCATGATTATATCGTGTTATTTTGACAAACAAAAGTATGCAGAATTTTGCAGAATTTTAAAATACTGTGTGCATAATTTTTAATTTTGGAGCGCAGAATTAACCCAGGAGTAGATGTGTTGTACATGTCCATTGCACCTTCAGGTGTGTGCATCCCCAAGTGCACTGTTGTTGGAGATTTTTCCCTCAGTGGTATCCACTGGGTTGGCCTATGCACCCCCTGCCGCTCTGGGTGGTGGTATACCCAACCCTCTTCAGTTCCTTCTTACCGAAGAGACTTCAATATAGAGGGGAAGGAGTCGGGCCATGGAACGGACATGTGCAACACATATCGAAGAAGAGGTTACTCGCCTTGTGCAATACCTGCAGTTCTTCAAGATGTGCGTCCCTACGGTTGCTCTATGTTAAGAGGCGCATGTGCACCTAAGCCCTTGATTGGAGATTTTCAGCTAGTAGTGTCCATTTGGCCTGCACATGCGCCCTAGGCCTCCTCATGCCAGACACCAAGGCTATATGGGGTGCGCAGGCAATCCACCCTCAATTTCTTTTCTATCCCAGTGTCCCCTAGGGAACAGTCCTAAGGGAAGGGGAAGGACAGAGGGTAGTGGAGCATCAGTGGGGAGGCCAGCTTGAAAAAAACCCCGCAGTTAATGCACAAGGTGAATAACCGCTTCTTCCTTGTATAGTGTCCCTATGAGTGCTCTACTTTCCGAGGGGATACTGCTCAGAAGTCACCTGGAGGAGGGAGCTTTGGAACAGAGTCCATAACTGATGATAATACTGCAGAACTAAGTATCACATCATATCTGAGGGCATGGATATGGGTATACTGTTTTGTACATGTGTATTTGGAAGCTCTCTCTCTCTCAGAAATTGGTTCCCCCCCACCCCACCCCCCCCTTTTTTTTTAGGTAATACCACAGATGTTGCCTGAGATCTGATTGAACGTGCTATCATCCTAAGGTGGGGGAGAGGAAATTGGACATCTGTGGAAATGCAATGAGATATCCATTCTGACAGAGTATGATAGAAAATCCCATGGACCTATCCACGGTGGAGATGAAGAGCCTGGGGTACCTTCCAGAATTGTCAGGTCCTATCTAAATAGAAGGACAAAGCTCTAATATCCATGGTATGGAAAGATTCCTGCAGATAACTATGAGATTTTGGAAAAAATACTGGTAGATGGATGGATGAAGATGGAAATATGACAGAACTTTTGGTAAGAATTCAGAGCATGGGCATAAGGAGACCTTACCCTTGAACACCATAAGGGAGGGAATGTGCCACTAAAGCCTTAATTTCCTGAATCCTACAGACTGACATGGTGGTAACTAAGCAGGCAGTCTTTGTAGATAAATGGAGCAGGGAACAGTTTTCCATCGGTACGAATGGAAGTCTCATAAGGTGACTGAGAATAAGGTTGAGGTCTAAGGTAGGGTTGGGCTGTCTAACGTGGGGATAGAGATTGCCCAACCCCTTAATTAACCTAGATGATGCTGGCTAAGCAAATACAGAGAATCCCTCTACCAAGGGATGAAAACTGTACCAATTGTACCTTAGCCAAACTGATGGAGAATCCTAATTTCTTCAGACCCAGCAGGTAATCCAGGACGAGCGGAACTGGAACAGAATCAGGCTGAAAGGAGCAACAACTGACCCAATGAGAGAAGCTCTTCCACTTTTGTAGGTAAGTAGTGCAGGTTGACATCTTTCTGCTGAGCACTTGTGCGTCTGCAGAGCAGGAATGCTCTAGCCCTCCCTGAAAACCATTGAGGAACCAAGTCCTGAGGCACTGAACAGCTAGGCTGGGATAAAGCATGCAATCCACATTCTGAGACTGGAGGTGAAGAACAGCTGGAAGCTGGAACTTCGGTTGGACAGACAAGTACCGAAGTTGTCAGGGCCAGATAGGCACTATAAGGATAACTATGGCTCTGTCCTGTCTGATATGTTTCCATGGCCTGTAATTTTAGGAGTTTAGGGGGGGAAAACGCTCAAAAAAATACCCTTCTTCCAAGGTAGAAGGAAGGCGTCTCCCAAGGAATGGTGACCCAGACCCCCTATTAACCAGAAAAGAGGGCACTTCTTGTTTTCAGAGAGGGCAAAAAGGTCGACCTGCGACAGTATATCTTTGGGATATACTGCAGAGAATCTGAGTATCCAACTCCCATTTGTAGTCCTGTGAGAAGCATCTGCTAAGGGCATTGACTATGGTATTCTGAAAGCCTGGGAGGTAGATCATGGATATATGGATCTGATGGGTTATGCACCAGAGTTTCATGGCTTTGGCACACAAGGAGGGGGACCTTGCTCCCCACTGCTTGTTGATGTAGAACATGAAGAGCATTGCTTTGCTCTTTCAGAGAATCTATGGAAAACGGAAAATGGACCAGGACATGAACTCTAGGCAGCGTGTGACCTACTATACCTATTCTTATTTGTAGGTGTGTATACACACACACACACACGAGACTGTAAGGTAGCTCTCAAGTCCTTCAGCGCATGCAGGGACTCGTTCGTGGTTTCCAAGAAGAGTTTATGATCATCAAAGGGGATGTCCTCCACAGTGTTCTATACCTCTCTTGGAAACTGACAGCTGGAGCCACGATGCCCTGTGCATAACTACTGCCATGGAGATGGATCTGGCAGCAGCATCGAAGGATGCTTGATGATCAGTTCTGGAAATTAATTGGCCATCAGAGATGATAAACTGGAATTGTTCCCTGCGTTCTTGAGGCAACTCTTCAATAAAGATTGTCAGCCTATTATAATTGGTGGAGTTGTATTTAGCCAGGATAGTCTGATAATTTGCAATCCAAAATTGCAGGGTTGCTGATGAATAGGCCTGGCAAACTGCAGTCAATAGACTGCCCAGGGGTCCCAGTATGGCCACCGTGGTCGATACGGAAGTGGAGGTGGCATACAGGGTTGGTTCCACCACCGTTGGTGACCAGTACAATCCTCCCTGTGACTAACCAAAAAGGGATTCCTGAAGGGGTATGTTGGAGAACCCTGGACCAAAACTGAGGAGACTAATTGGAAGTCTCCTTCTTCCTCCTCCACATCATCCTATAAGGAGCACCCCCTGGGAGTGGAGGAGAGTCCTAAGGTACCAGAGACTGGAGTCTTGGTACTAAAAGGTATTCTGTACCCATAAGAAGGGGTACTCCAGTACATTCGATACCAAAAAAGGTCCTAAGAGTATGAGAATTCCTGCAGTACCCAGAAGGGATCCAGTATTGGCACAGTAGCTGACGCCACTGTCACCAAAGCCCATGGTACAGATGTTGATCGCACCATAGTTGAAGATGGGAATCATTTGTTTGGTGCCAACAGTGCCAAATGCACCGTCAAATGGATAGACTGCATTAGTACCAATGGCTGGGTTAAGGGGCATAACAGAAACAGCTGGGTCAGATCCATCAATACTGATGGCTGGGCTAAACTTGACAGAGCCCTGTGCCTGATCATCTTGTTTTTAAGAGGGTACCAGGATGCTATCGGAGCCATGTCTCTTCTCCTTGGAACTCTAGGGCTTCATGGTCTCCCCGGTACCAGGGAAGGAGTCATTGGCCTCAATGGTACCCTCAGAGACAGGAGACATGACCAGGGACCTGGTCTTTTTTGGAGCTGAATCCTTTGAGTGAGAGTCCACACTCCTCTTTTTGGGAGTCATCCAAGAAGCCTCCAAAGTCTTCCCATCTTTACAGGAAGCCTGCCTGCTCCAAGGTAAAAGAGGCACTAGATCTGCCCCAGGACAGATGTACAGGGAGGTATCCTGACTGGTTATGGTCGCAGGGAGCGTTCCACCACGAACAGACTTAGCTTCATCTCCCTGTTCTTCCTTGTCCTAGAGTTGAGGGCCCAGCAGTAGTTACACTTCTGAGTGACATGGGAGTCCCCTAAGCAACTGACACACAGAGAGGCAATCGCTTATAGGAATAGCCTCTTGGCAGGAGAGCCGGTGTTTGAAGTCTGGAGAGCCAGGCATGCCCTGCCAGGAAATAAGTCTCCCAGAGGAAAAAAGGAGAGGTGAACAAAACAATCCCCTCGCTAGCTGTACAAACTAAACTACTAGAGTAAATATCTTAGCATTAAGGAAAAACGAAGGCCAAGGCCTGCTCCAGTCGGACACACTAAGGCTCTCTGAGGCCAAGCTGGTTGAGAAGAAACTAAGGGCAGTTTGCCCATACACTACTACATAGCCTCAGTGTGTGACACAAAGAGGCCTAGGGCATGCACGCAGGCCAAACAGACACTGCTAGCTGAAAACTTCCAATCAAGGGCTTGAGAAGCGCATGTGCGCCTGATGTGGAGCACCCATAGGGACACTACTCGAAGAACAACAGTAGTTATGGAAATGTTGAGAATCAATTTCTTTCTTCAACTGATTGCAAATGTCCACTCCACTTCAGGTGACTCACAAGCAACTTGATTTGGATCAGAGTCCATCTGAATAATGACTGGAGGACCACATGTCCAAATCTGGCATCATCTCTAGACGGCTGAAAGATGGCATAATGTGAGGCAAAGATATGCACCGAAGACCATGTTGCCACTTTAAAAATGTCTGGGTTAGGTATTTGAGCTAGAAAGGCCCAGAGGCTACCCGAGACCTTGCTGAAAGTGCTCTGCTTCGTGGAGCAATGTTGGCTAAGTTGTAACACAAGCATACACAGGAGGATTTCCAAGATGAGATCTTTTGAAGAGAGGCTGGGAGCCCTTTCATACTTCTGCAACTGCCACAAATAATTGTGATGATTTAAACTATTTGGTCCTGTCCAAGTAGAAACCTAATGCTCTCCTGACATTTAAAGCGTGGTGTCTCCCCTCATCCTTATGAGCACGAGGCTTCAGAAAGAATGAAAATAGGTAGACTGATTGATTGACATGCAAGTGAGACACTACCTTTCTAAGAAACCTTGGATGGGAATGCATGTAAACCTTGTTCTTGTAGATCACCTATAGAGGACCGGACAGAGTACGTATGCCGTGGTGTTGTGTGTCTAATGTCCTCGGACCAACATGGCTACAAGGTGGGTGGTGCAATATCTTTTATTGGACCAACTTCTATTGGTGAGACAGACGAGCTTTCGAAAGCTTGTGTCCCTCACCAACAGAAATTGGCCCAAAAAAAGATATGTTACTCGCCTCATTAGAATACATAATTCACCTAATCTGCTGGCTGAGGTGATTGCCACCAAAAAGGCTAGCTGCACTGAGAGATATAGCAAGGAAAATATAGTTAAAGGTTTAAATGGGAGCACCCATTAGTTTTGATAACACCAAGTCCCAAGGGGAAACAGGATCCTCTACCTGAGGGTACAACCTCTCCAGAGCCTTCAAAAACTTTATTGCCATAGAGTTGAAAAAGACAATGACTATCAGAGGGTGAAAAGCCAAAATAGTTGCTAGATGGACTTTGTTTGATTAAACTAATGTTTTAGGGATAACAGATAATCCAGAATATGATGCATTGGTAACCGGAGCAGAGAAAACAGATTTCTGCTGGGACAAGATGGAGACTCTCTTACCCTTTGCTAGGTACATATATCCAGTGGATTTTTTTCTATGATTTAAAAGCATATCTTAACTCCTCTTGAATAAGTCTCTTCCGAGGAGGTTAGCCACAGAGCAATCCAGTCTGTCACGTGGAGAGCCTGCAGTTTGGGGTGGAGGAGGTCCCGAGAGATTAGATGTGCGTCTGCTGGCAGAGTGACTGACTTTGATCAAGTGGAAAACCAGTGTTGCCAAGGCCAACTGGCAGCTATAGGTCTGATCTATTGTATGGTCTTATCTGATTTTTAACAATACTCTGGGAAGGAGTGGAACTGGAGGAAATGTGTACAAGATCAGGTTTGTCCAGGGTAACAGAAAAGTGTCTGTGAAAGAGATTCCAGGCTGTGATCTTGTTGAGAGCAAAAACTGATGACATTGCCTACTGACTTTCATTGCAAAGAGGTCTACCTGGGGAGTCCCCCACAGCTGGAAAATGGACTTGGAAAGGCCCAGCAGAGACCACTCGTGGTGGTTGGTAAAACAATCTGCTTAACTGGTCTGCCAAATTGTACTTCATGTATGGAAGGTGAGAGGTTTTGAGGCTGATTTAACTGGTGATGGAAAAGTCCCATAGGTTGATTGCCTCTAGGCACAGAGTTGTGCATGCCCCTCCTTGCATGTTCACATAAAATGTAGCTGCCATATTGTCTGTAAGTACACACAGATTTCTTCCCTTGGTATGGGAATGGAAAGCTCGACAAGCCAGCTGAATGGCCCTCAATTCTCTGTCATTTATATGCAGAGTTAAATCCTGTGTAGACCACAAACCATGCACCTGCAGGGAACCCAGCTGAGCCCACCCCGAGGACAGAAGCATCTGTAACCAGGGTCAAAACTGGTTGAAGAGGAGAAAACACAACACCCCCCCACACACACACACACCCCTCTCCATACACATTTGAAGGGTTTGTACTTAGCCAGCTTTGATGTGGGAGGAAGGGAAGACAGAGTTTGCTACAAAACCTTGGTGGGCTCCACGATAGCTTCATTAATTGGAAGCACCACCCAAGAAGGTCCTGCAGTTGCTAAAATGTCAATCAGCCTGTGGGATGACTCAAACTTCTTCCACCTGGATATTCAAGGTGGAAGCCACTCTTTTTAAAAGGTCTTCATGGGCCAAATAGTCAACAGGTGGGGGTGACGAATCCTCCGAAACCACTGTCTCATCAGGTGATGAAGAGGATGAAGCCAAAATTGGCAGAGGTAGACCATCCCCTGGCTTTTCAAAGGGGAGATTCACCTGAGCAACATCCTCCTGAGTGGTACTGAGCCTGCTACCAGGCATGGTCTCCTTGGTGGGATGGTATTTGACACCTACTTGATGCAGCAGAATGGAGTGGATGTGGAAAGGACCTAGAAGTAGGTGGCAATTCTCAAGGGTTCCAAAACAGCAATTGGTTAGGCCCAGGAGCCTGATTACTTCCAGGCCATAGATTGCTACACATCAGCCAGGACAGTGCCTGCTCTGGGTGCCAGGGTGTTAAGACCTCAGAGGGGAAAGATGAAATATACTACATGACTGCAAGACATATGAGCTAACCTCATAGTCCGAAGATGAATCAGCTTCTTCTGATCAAGGAGGAAGGGAGGCGCTGTTCATGTTTGTGCTGGTGATCAGCATTGGAAATCCTGGGATGATGGACCAGAGAAGTCACCATCTTCACTCTTGATAGCACCACACAATGAGGCACCCATGGTACCAAAGTCTGTATTGTAGTAGCTGGCAAAGTTTGACCTGTGGTCTTTGGTGCCAGATAAGAGGACTCCTACACCACCTCAGACAATGGTACCGAGAGGCTCAATAAGTCACTTGCAGCAGTATAAGCCACTGGAGTTGATGACACCAAGATTGCCTCTGGCTGACGGGTCAATGCAGACAGCACAGAGGAGCCTCACAGTGCCACTTCAGGGGCTGGATGTGACAGTGCCTGTGCCAGAGTCGACAGTCCTGCCTGAGCGGATGATTGCCTCAGGAAGTGCCTCAGTTTCGAGTGCTCTCTACTTCCATTATCTGCATGCCTGCTGAACTTCGGTGCCACGGATTCTCCCTCTCCCTTTGGAGGCAGACCTGCAATGTTTCTTCCTTAGCACTGGGAAAGGTGACCAGTGCAGAGACTCAGACAATACAGGTCGAGTGCTCCTCACTGAAGCCAAAGCACTCAGCATCCATTCCAAGCAGGAAGGCACAGCGCTTCTTGTATGAGGAGAAATTTAAGTCTGCCTGTCCTGTCTTTCTTGGTTCTAGGTTTAAAGTCCCTACAAAATTGAGACTGATTTCTGATGTGCGACCCCCCAAGACGCTTCAGGCAACAGGAATGCAAGTCACTCAGTGGCATCAGTTCCTTGCAGGATCAGCAGGGCTTAAATTCTAGTGACCAAGACATGCCCTAGTACGGTTTCCAGTAATGGGAACTGAAGTTTTTGAAACACATTTAAAAGAAAAACTTATAACTATTGCTAACACTATAAACTACTAAACTAATAAAAATGTGTACAAGTTATATATAAATAGAAGGACAGAACTTGCAATAGCATGACAACTGTCATGGGCAGTAAGAAGGAACGGAGGAGGGAGAGCTCAGGGACAGCCCCACTCTCTGTAACACCATGCAGCAGTGCAGGGTAGCTGGGGATGCCTCAATGGGTACCACTGAAGGAAAAAATTGACTGTAGTGCACTGGGTGCGCGCACCCCTGAAGTGGAATGGACATGTAATCACTCAAAGAAAAACTGACTAGTTTATTTTTCATCCTTCAAATTGATATGCACACAGTAAACAAGCAGCATGGTGAAAAAAATCAATACTTTCAGTTTCAATAAGATTAAGATGACAACAAAATAACTTAGATTTAAAAAAAAAAAACCTAAATCCTCAAAGATTTTACACCTGACAATATCTTTGTGAATGAACTTGGACTCTGTCCTCCTTCCTACCTCCACAAATGAAAATGTTTAGAAATCATTAAAATTAGCAAAAGAATCAAAGTTCTAAAAATTACCACTGAAACCGGACATATTTTCAGGTGTCTCTCCCTAACACAAACTGGGAAAGTCTCTTTAAAAATATCCCAGGTTTACTCCTTCCTGACTGAACTTGGTAAGAAGGGCATGAATAAAAAGACATTTGTTAACAAAATAAATGAGCAAGGAATTAGGAGTTAAAGATGGAAAAGATTTAAGTCATCTAGTCTATCCGAGCCCAAACCTCACTAGTGCTGGATTTTTCTGTACAGAATATTCAACTGTTTTGTCTAGTCATTTTAGCTCAAGTGATGAAGTTACCACAACTTCCCTAGGGAAAGCATTCCACAAGCTATTGTAAGTTGAAATAAACTAAACAGAACAATATTTCCTTTATATTCAACCTACATCATCTTTGCTTAGTTTCATCTAATTAATCTTACTCATAGCCCCTGGGGGTCAACCAAACAATTATGATCCCTTCCTGATATTTCTACCAGCATTTTAAGGGTACGACATCACAGCTCAGGCTGTAACTATTCCTCTCGGCTCTCAATGGTCCTTGAATGCAATCCCCTACCAATGAGTTTACACTTACTATTCGTAGGTCTCCAATGCGCTTTTCAAGAAGTACAGGTAGGCCTTCTGGGAGGGCAGGCACCTGCTTTGGTGTCATGACCTGAGAGGTATTGGTTGGCTGAGTGGCACTTCCATTCTCTCCTGATGGCTCAGACGCTGGACTGCCATTAGAGGTGCCGTCAAGCAGCCTGTCAAAGTCAATCTCTCCCAGAATCTCCAGGGCACTTTCGGTTTCCTGCAGGAGCTCATGCTCATTTGTGCTACCAAAAATGGAGAGGACAGGATCGGTAACCCTGAGGTTCAAGTCTGAGACATCATTTCCTGTGGTAGCAGAGGAGGAAGGGGGTTTACTAGGGGTGGAGGTGGCAACAGTCACTGGGGGTTCTGGATTGGATTCTTTCTTCCTCAGGGCTTCCTTCTCCTTTTGGAACTTCCGGATCATGGCTGCCAGAGAAAGCGAGTCCTTGTATAACTTCTTCTTCTTCTTCTCAGATTTGTGTGAATTTAAAGCCATTACTCTGCAGAGAATGGAAACTTCTGTTAGAACGCATATAACTGCCAATGACAAAATCACTTTCTGTGGGAATTCACAACAGCTCAAAAATAACCAAGTGGGGAGGAAGAATAATAGTAAAAATAACTAGTGTGGAGGTTTTGGAATTAATTGAGAAACTTAGCAGTAACAAGTCACCGGGACCGGATGGCATTCACCCAAGAGTTCTGAAAGAACTCAAATGTGAAATTGTGAAACGACTAACTATGGTTTGTAACCTGTCCTTTAAATCAGCTACTGTACCCAATGACTGGAAGATAGCTAATATAACGCCAATATTTAAGGGCTCTAGAGGTGCAATTACAGACTGGTAAGTCTAACATCTGTACTGGGCAAATTAGTTGAAACAATAGTAAAGAATAAAATTGTCAGGCACATAGAAGAACAAATTGTTGCGCAAATGTCAAAATGGTTTCTGTAAAGGGAGATCATGTCTTACTAATCTATTAGAGTTCTTTGAGGGGGTCAACAAAGATATGGACAAGGGGGATCCAGTGGACATAGTGTACTTAGATTTCCAGAAAGCCTTTGACAAGGTCCCTCACCAAAGGCTCTTACGTAAATTAAGTTGTCATGGGATAAGAGGGAAGATTCTTTCATGGCTTGAGAACTGCTTAAAAGACAGGGAACAAAGGGTAGGAATAAATGGTAAATTTTCAGAATGGAGAGGGGTAACTAGTGGTGTTCCCCAAGGCTCAGTCCTAGGACAAATCCTATTCAATTTATTCATAAATGATCTGGAGAAAGGGGTAAACAGTGAGGTGGCAAAGTTTGCAGATGATACTAAATTGCTCAAGATAGTTAAGATCAAAATAGACTGTGAAGAACTTCAAAAAGACATCAAAAAACTAAGTGATTGGGCAACAAAATGGCAAATGAAATTGAATGTGGACAAATGTAAAGTAATGCACATTGGAAAAAATAACCCCAACTACACATACAACATGATGGGGGCTAATTTAGCTACAACAACTAATCAGGAGAAAGATCTTGGAGTCATCGTGATAGTTCTCTGAAGACGTCCATGCAGTGTGCAGCAGCAGCAGTCAAAAAAGCAAACGGGATGTTAGGAATCATTAAAAAAAAGGGATAGAGAATATGACGGAGACTATCTTATCGCCCCTATATAAATCCATGGTAAGCCCACATCTGGAATACTGCATACAGATGTGGTCTCCTCATCTCAAAAAAGATATACTGGCATTAGAAAAGGTTCAGAAAAGGGCAACTAAAATGATTAGGGATTTGGAACGGGTCCCATATGAGGAGAGATTAAAGAGACTAGGACTTTTCAGCTTGGAAAAGAGGAGACTCGGGGGATATGATAGAGGTATATAAAATCATGAGTGGTGTGGAGAAAGTGAATAAGGAAAAGTTATTTATTTGTTCCCATAATATAAGAACTAGGGGCCACCAAATGAAATTAATGGGTAGCAGGTTTAAAACAAATAAAAGGAAGTTCTTCTTCACTCAGCGCACAGTCAACCTGTGGAACTCCTTGCCTGAGGAGGTTGTGAAGGCTAGGACTATAACAGGGTTTAAAAGAGAACCGGATAAACTCATGGAGGTTAAGTCCATTAATGGCTATAAGCCAGGATGGGTAAGGAATGGTGTCCCTAGCCTCTGTTTGTCAGAGGGTGGAGATGGATGGCAGGAGAGAAATCACTTGATCATTACCTGTCAGGTTCACTCCCTCTGGGGCACCTGGTATTGGCCACTGTCGACAGACAGGATACTGGGCTGGATGGACCTTTGGTCTGACCCAGTATGGCCATTCTTATGTTCTTAAGTTAAGAGCAAAGTCAGCCTTGTGTGCATGCACCATGAGATTTTTACCCAATCAAAACATTACAGACCTCATTTCCAACCAAACTGCTCCTTTTGCACGCTGCCCATCTCTTCATCATCCACCACTACTAAATCCTGCACACAATACAGTATTAATGAAATAAAGCTTATCCTAATGAATGGTGAAGAGCAAATTATGGAGGAATCAGTAGACTCCATAGTTAAGACAGAGTCTAAACTTATATTCTAAAGCTATTTCCTGTATTGCCCTCCAAACATTTGAATGGTGACCAGTTTGCTTGTGATTTGGTATGTTTAACTATCATATGGCAGAAAATTTTCCAAAGAATTTTGAAAGTGTAGGATTAATGTTTATATCCTACTCAATAAAAATGAAGTTCTTATACAGTTCCTCAATTTCTCATGATTTTTTTTAGCACGTTATAAGCAATAACAGGTTTTCAGATTTAATTCTTAGACTCTCACAAACAGGTCAGTTTTAGTTCATGGAGAATTTCCCAAGAGTCAAATTAAGAATTTTTATCTTAAGTACTATCCAGAGAGAATAGGAAAGATCAAACTAAAAGATAGTTTAGTTACCCTGCCTGTTTGTTACAAAAATTTAAGATTTTGGAGGACTATAAAAAGTTCTCCAGGATCAGAGAACAGAAAACATGACACTGTCCCATTGGATATATATTTTTAAGTCTCAACTAACAAAGACTAAATTGGTAGGAAGACTGGATAGGATGGATGCCTGGAGCAGAAAGCTAGGGACTAAGGAGCTTAACAGAGATTTACTGAGAAAGGAAACCTGATGTGGTTATGAAATGTAACGGGAGCAGGCAGGACAGGAGTGTCTAGTTGTGGAAAGAAGGGCAGGTGGAGTTGTAGGGAGCAAAAAGAAGATGTACATGAGAAGAAACAAGGCAAAAAGATGAAAAATAGTAGACTAAGAGGTAAATAAAGGAATGGCAACAGATAGAGGTAAAAAGGAATAGGTGTAAAAAGGAATACACTATAGTGAGAACATGAAGAATCAGAGGAGAAAAGTCTGCATTAGGAAAAAACATGCTGCAAGTGCCTCAAATGCTGTCTTATTTGGCATTATCAACTTGGAATTCAGTATCATCTTGGAGCTCAACATCAATGAGCTACTTGAAGTTGACGCTCAAACTCCACATTTAACGTGTTAGGATTTCACTAGTGCATGAATGCCTGAGTATCACAGCACTTCAAGCACTGAAACATTCAGCACTGAAATCTTTACACATGAAATCTGAAGATGATATACAGTTAGAAAACTACAGGGAATGGTATAGGAGAGGCATGGAGAAATGCAGGGAGGAGGAGACTGGAGGCATAAAGAGCAACAATACTGCTTTCCACCTTACCTTTCTAGCAACACTTTCTATATAGAATCATAGAATATCAGGGTTGGAAGGGACCTCAGGAGGTCATCTAGTCCAACCCCCTGCTCAAAGCAGGACCAATCCCCAACTAAATCATCCCAGCCAGGGCTTTGTCAAGCCTGACCTTAAAAGCGTCTAAGGAAGGAGATTCCACCACCTCCCTAGGTAACGCATTTCAGTGTTTCACCACCCTCCTAGTGAAAACGTTTTTCCCAATATCCAGCCTAAACCTCCCCCACTGCTACTTGAGACCATTACTCCTTGTTCTGTCATCTGCTACCACTGAGAACAGTCTAGAGCTATCCTCTTTGGAACCCCCTTTCAGGTAGTTGAAAGCAGCTATCAAATCCCCCCTCATTCTTCTCTTCCGCAGACTTAACAATCCCAGTTCCCTCAGCCTTTCCTCATAACTCGTGTGTTCCAGTCCCCTAATCATTTTTGTTGCCCTCTGCTGGACTCTTTCCAATTTTTCCACATCCTTCTTGTAGTGTGGGGCCCAAAACTGGACACAGTACTCCAGATGAGGCCTCACCAATGTCGAATAGAGGGGAACGATCACATCCCTCGATCTGCTGGCAATGCCCCTACTTATACATCCCAAAATGGCCTTCTTGGCAACAAGGGCACACGGTTGACTCCTATCCAGCTTCTCATCCACTGTAACCCCTAGGTCCTTTTCTGCAGAACTGCTGCCGAGCCATTCGGTCCCTAGTCCACAGCGGTGCATGGGATTCTTCCGTCCTAAGTGCAGGACTCTGCACTTGTCCTTGTTGAACCTCATCAGCTTTCTTTTGGCCCAATCCTCTAATTTGTCTAGGGCCCTCTGTATCCTATCCCTACCCTCCAGCGTATGTACCTCTCCTCCCAGTTTAGTGTCATCTGCAAACTTGCTGAGGGTGCAGTCCACACCAACCTCCAGATCATTTATGAAGATATTGAACAAAACCGGCCCCAGGACCGACCCTTGGGGCACTCCACTTGATACCGGCTGCCAACTAGACATGGAGCCATTGATCACTACCCGTTGAGCCCGACAATCTAGCCAGCTTTCTATCCACCTTATAGTCCATTCATCCAGCCCATACTTCTTTAATCTGCTGGCAAGAATACTGTGGGAGACCGTGTCAAAAGCTTTGCTAAAGTCAAGGAACAACACATCCACTGCTTTCCCCTCATCCACAGAGCCAGTTATCTCATCATATAACATATAGTTTTCTCACTGCATGCCTCTCTGGGCACCTGCCGTTAACCAATGTGAATGGAGCAAAGGAAAGCAAGGGCACGAAGAGACGGGCAAAATGAAAAAAGGAGACTAAGGATGTGAAGGAGACTTCATGACATGAAAAAGAGAGAAGGGAAGAGAAAATATAGCTGGTAAGGGGCCCTGGTCAGAGCAGGGATGCTGATCTTCATGGACTCCAGGCTCCTTTTGCACACACTAGAACCTCAGAGTTACAAACCGCTTGTGAACGGAGGTAGTTCATAACTTTGAAATGTTTGTAACTCTGAACAAAACATGATTGTTCTTTCAAAAGTTTACATTGACATAATATAGCTTTGAAGCTTTACTATGCAGAAGAAAAATGCTGCGTCCCTGTCCGTCCCCCCCCCCCCCGTTTTCCCCCCAGTAGTTTACAGCACTGTGTTAAATGTATTGCGTTTGCTTTTTTTTGTCTCTGCTGCTGCCTGATTGTGTACTTCCAAATGAGGTGTGTGGTTGAATGGTCAGTTCGTAACTCTGGTGTTCGTAACTCTGAGGTTCTATTGTACTTAATTTTTCCTGCTTCTCTCTTCCCTGCTCAAGGTTTTGTGGCATTACGATGGATATTTAAACGTTAATTATGAATGCAAAACCATGGAAATTCCCAAACAAGAACTTCATTAGCTAACAGTTATGGTTTGAAGTGCTACTACAGAGTATTATTACAATTATTATAAAAAATAAACTGTGGAAATCACCAGCTAAGGTATACAATTCTGATGCCAAACTTCAGACATGTCTATAATGCCCCGCAGTTCAGACTAAGGAGATGTGTGTACCAGTGCTGTGTGTACACACAGTGTGTACCAAAGTGCTGCTCTGTAACTCTCCCATGCAGACGCTCTGAGCGTGAACTCAAATCTATATTAGTGTGATCTCAGGACCTTTAAGACTGCACTCACAGTATCCTCATAGGAGAGATAAAGCACAGCTCTTTGGTATACACAGCTATTTGCATTTCCTAACTCCAAAATGCAGGGCAGAGTAGACATGCCCTCTCCATGCAATTCATTAATGTACACCTATCTAGACTGAAAATTTCTGTCTGAGCAACAAGCCAGCCTCAACTCTGCATCTGTATTACTGCTCTGAAGTTGGGGAGAGAAGAAACTCAAAACAACCTTCCCATCCATAAGAAGTTTTATCTCAATGACAACAGCCACCATAATGCATTATTGAGACTTGTAAAGTAGATGCACAAACACTATTCTGCTTTATAGCTATATACAGTCTACCAATCATACATAAGAACAGCCATACTGGGTCAGACCAAAGGTCCGTCTAGCCCAGTATCCTGTCTTCCAACATTGAAAATGAACAGAATAGGTACTCATCAAGTGATCCATCCCCTGTCATCCATTCCCAGCTTCTGGCAAACAGAGGCTAGGGACACTATCCTGGCTAATAGCTATTGGATGATTTTGTTGGGGATTGCTCCTGCTTTGAGCACGGGGTTGGACTAGATGACCTCCTGAGGTCCCTTCCAACCCTGATATTCTATGATTCTATTGATGAACCCATCCTCCATGAATTTATCTAGTTCTTTTTTGAACCTTGTTATAGTCTTGGCCTTCACAACATCCTCTGGCAAAGAGTTCCACAGGTTGACTGTGCGTTGTCTGAAGAAATACTTCCTTTTGTTTGTTTTAAACCTGCTGCCTATTAATTTCATTTGATGACCTCTAGTTCTTGTGTTATGAGGAGTAAATAATACTTCCTTATTTACTTTCTCCATACCAGTCATGACTTTATAGACTTCTATCATATCCCCTCTTAGTCATCTCTTTTCCAAGCTGAAAAGTCCCAGTCTCATTAACTTCTCCTCATATGGAAACGGTTCCATACCCCTAATAATTTTTGTTGCCCTTTTCTGAACCTTTTCCAATTCTAATATATCTTCTTTGGGATGGTGCAACCACATCTGCACACAGTATTCAAGATGTGGGTGTAACATGGATCTATAGAGAGGCAATATGATATTTTCTCTTATCTATCCCTTTCTTAATGATTCCCAACATTCTGTTCACTTTGACTGCTGCTGCACATTGAGTGGATGATTTCAGAGAACTATCCACAATGATTCCAAGATCTCTTTCCTGAGTGGTAATAGCTAAATTAGACCCCATCATTTTATATGTACAGTTGGGATTATGTTTTCCAACGTGCATTAGTTTGCATTTATCAACACTGAATTTCAACTGCCTTTTTGTTGCCTAGTCAGCCAGTTTTGTGAGATCCCTTTGTAGCTCTTCGCAGTCTGCTTTTGACTTAACTATCTAGAATAGTTTTGTGTCATCTGCAAAATTTTGCAACCTGTTTACTCCTTTTTCTAGATCATTTCTGAATAAGTTGAATAGTACTGGTCCCACTACAGACCCCTGGGGGACACCACTATTTACTTCTCTCCATTCTGAAAACTGATAATTTATTCCTATCCTTTGTTTCCTATCTTTTAACCAGTTACTGATCCATGAGAGGACCTTCCCTCTTATCCCATGACAGCTTACTTTGCTTCAGAAACCTTGGTGAGAGACCTTGTCAAAGGCTTTCTGAAAATCTAAGTACACTATATCCACTGGATCCCCCTTGTCCACATGTTTGTTGACCCCCTTAAAGAATTCTAGTAGACTGGTGAGGCATGATTTCCCTTTATAAAAACCATGTTGACTCTTCCCCAACAAATTATGTACATCTATGTGTCTGACAATTCTGTTCTTTATTATTGTTGCTTCCTGGCCTGTGATTACAAGGATCACCTCTGGACCCCTTTTTAAAAAGTGGCGTCACATTAGTGATCCTGCAGTCATTTACAAAGTCATATAGTATGTGATCACATAACTAAAGGCTATAACACATATGGACAAGGGGACCAAATTATGATTGCACAGGTAACCTTCATTCTGCATTTGCTAACTTGAGTGCCTATCTTTGCAAACTTAACATTCTTTTAATGTCTTCACATTCTTTTAACTTTAAATTGAGTGTAATCCCTTTGGTTTTTAAAAAACTAAACTGAAAAAACAGACATTCCATCATGTGGAATCATATGGTCACCTACATGGTCATCAACAGAGTCAGATTCACAACACAGATCTCTGCCACTTAAGCTAACAGAGTTACTGATAGCACTATCAGATTGTCATCATGTATATGGACTAGCCACTAGAAGTGGAAAAGAAACATTACTAATGGGGTTCACAGATGTTTACTGACAGCAGAGGTAATGGCAAGATTTGGGAATTTTGGGTTACATTCCAGGTTCTGGAGGGGAGTGCACTCTAATGGTCCCCTCAGGCCTAACTTCTTCTGCCCCATGCTCTCCAAGTTATACCTATCCCAATCCTCTCTTTGCCCTCCCCACCAACTCTTTGTATCAGTATCCCCCCTCTAGCTTCTCATCCCAGTCTTCTCACCTAGTAAGTACTAGCCTCCCCTCTGAACAGCATGTTGGAGTCTTCATTCCTCCACCTCAGCTCCCGCTCCCAGTTTCCCTCCCCAGGCTCTTCACTCCAGTCTCCTTACCTCCTTATCTAGCCAGTCCCAGCCCCCAGCCTACCACTGGCTCCTCATGTGATCTCTCTTTCCTATTGCAATGGCTCTGAATCCTAATCTTCCCCCTGAACTGGTTCCCAGTCCTTTTTCATGTTCACATTTCCCTTCCCCACAGCTGGCTCCCAATTCCAGTCTCTCCTTCCACCACACAAGGCAAGCTCTTACTCCCACAATTCTATCCCAGCCCTGGTCTCCCCCCATCCTCTTGTCCCAATCTACTCCCTCTACTGCCACCCATCCCAGGTCCAGTTCTCATCCCCTCTGCATTTAAGTCAGAAGGCTTTTTCCTCCTTGCTGCCTGAGCCCCAATAAGGGGAACACAGACTACAAAGAGAGACCGTCTCCCTTTTTTGAAGTCAGCTGTTCAGTGCCACTGCAGCCAGGAGCAGCAACTACAAAGTAAGTCTTGCTCAGCCCCTGCCGCCCTGCAGAATTTAGCTGTCAAACTCCAACAAGACTCTATTGAGCGTGTATTGAGATTTTTTTTTTCCCCCAAATCTTTAGAACTTGGACAAATGTGTGTGGTTTAATCACAGGAACAGCAAAAGACACGTCCAAGGCCAGGATGACACCCCTGCCAAATTTCCAGTCACTGTTCCAAAGCATGGTGGCACTAAACTTCTCAGTGACACAGCTTTTGGATTTGATTTGATGGGCAAAACAACTTACTTTTCCCTAATCTTATTTTCACAAAACTACTGAACCATTTTTGCTGAAATTTAAACAAAAAAGCCAGCCTGAGGCAGACACCCAGCATGGGAAATTTCAGCCCACATGGCTAAAATTTGGCATACTTATAACTAAGCAAGTGAAATGCAGAATGGCTGTGTAACCTTAGCTAAAGATGGCACTATGAGCAGAGCATATAACACACTCCTTTTTGGACTAACAGCACAGAGTGTGTCATAACATTCTATTTCTGTATTTGTCTGTGTACATTAGGCTCTCTGAAAACCCTATCACCATGGTATACAAAAGCAGATAGTAATGGATGAGACAATTACACAAGTATATGTATATACACCACCTAGGTTTACATCACTCTTCAGATTTACGATTTCATCTTGCAGAAGACTGCTTAAATTCCTTATGATAAAAATCATGCTGAAGGAATACTGAAGATGGGAATGGTAGAGTTATGATAGCAATATATTGGCATTTTTTAAAATGTCCTATGTCCAAAACTTACATTCTGCATAACTACTTAAAGTTCTTCATCCAAAAAACCCCAAATCTTTAAACTTAACGGCATAATTTTGCAAGCCTTTAATACCTTGAATAATACATATAATTGTACTTGCTATTTGGAGAAGCACTTCTCCACTTTAAATGGTCAACCAATTAAGTTTGTTAGAAATTGCATTAAGATCAAAACTGGTAGTGAGAAGAGAAGAAATAAAGGGACCAAGGATTAAAAACAACTGAGGCCAAAGGAAAACAAGACTGGACGGGAAAACTGTCTGTGCTTGACTATTATATTTTGTTGTTGCTATGGATGGCTAACCTGCTATTTTTCATTTACTAGGTACTGCAACACATTAAATGCCAGAACTCACATAGATAAGAGATGACTGCAACATGTTGTCAGAAGGGTCACAATAAGAGTATATATTGCAAACATTGGCTTTTTCAGGTTTGCATAATGACTTCAATGTCAAACAAAAAGTAGAAAAGATTATGAAACATTTGTGTTGGTTTTCAATAGCAGATTATTTCACTCAGAAGACCTACAATAGCACCTTCAGATCTATCCCCAATTCTCTCATATATAGCCAGAACATCAGTGATAGTTGCACTTAGAATGGAAACTGTCGGTCAACCTTAACACTGACTTTAGTCATTCATAACCTTGCACCTTTAGGCTGAAAATTTTCCAGCCTTGTTCTCTATCTGAAGGTAAATTTGGAAAGTTAAACAATAGTTTAACCATTTCACTAGGAGCATGGGGGAAATAACTCCCTCATCACAGAAAGTTCTCATGTTTTCCCCCCTCCTCCCATTGTTCTAGCACCAAAACAGCTGGAGTCAAATAATTTTCCAGAGCTGTGAAAATTTAAACAGATAAAAATCTAAAAAAGCTTTTAAAAAAAAAAATCGATTATCCCTCAAAAATAAAAAACTCAAATTCTGCTTACACTATTTATGTTTAACTATATTCAGCAAAAAAGTAAAGACTGGCAAACAAACTCAACAGGGGGTGAGGGGACATTAAGCTATTGCTTCTCTTGTTGCTGTGAGGTGCCCTCTCCTTTAAAAACCTGACAGACAGACCTACCCCAGCTGCTTAGGAACTTTCATTTTCCGAGGCTTTTTCTCCTTCTCTGTCCCCTCCTCTTTCCGCTTCCGCTTCTTAATCCCGCGGTCCTCTCCTTCTTTTAGTTTGGATACCTAAAGAACCAAAACGGTGATAGTGTTACCTCTGCTCTACAATGTTTTTATACAATAATAAGTGCTTCAGCCTTATGTCTAGCAATTCAGAGCTGACATCACTACTAAGCAATTGGGTTAAAGAAGAAAAAAAAAAAAAAAAAAAAGTGTGAAGGGCACTCCTTCACCTGTTTAGCTAACCACGAGCTCAAGGTCCCAATTACATATTTTCTTATGTACTTTCTTTTTGCTTCTCACCACTTCAGATGACAAATTAGACATATTTCAGAGTGGTAGCAGTGTTAGTCTGTATCAGCAAAAACAACAAGGAGTCCTTGTGGCACCTTAGAGACTAACAAATTTCTTTGGGCATAAGCTTTCGTGGGTTATAACCCACTTCATCAGATGCATGGAGTGGAAAATATAGTAGGCAGGTATAGATACACAGCACATGAAAAGATGGGAGTTGCCTTACCAAGTGGGGGGGGGGGGGTGGTCAGTGCTAATGAGCCAATTCAATTAAGGTGGAAGTGGCCTATTCTCAACAGTTGAAAGGGCCTGTCTTCACTACTCGGGTAAAGTTGACCTAAGTTACACTACTTCAGCTACGTGAATAAGGTACCACCCTTGGGCGATTAGAGTGTATGGCAATACTGAAATATTAACAAATGTTTTTAAAAATTTAAAAGATACATAATTGAATATTCAACAACAGCCTTGGAAAAGACATCATGTCTGGTTCCACAACTATTCTGCCAAGTAAAGAAAAATTCCAGACAGCAGGCAAAGACATTAGAGAAGTTGGAAAATTCTAGGGCGGACACAGAACTCATGCAATCCCACTGGCTCCGTCCAACGGGTGGTATAAACAGATTCTAGAATGAGTTGTAACCAGAGACAGAAAAAGACAGCGTAAATTTTAATAAAAAGCAGTCACTTTTCAGAACAGAACTAAATAAATATTTTGGGAATGTTTTTCCAAGGCTAATTTGGGCATTAGGAACAATTTTAATCTTGCAAATATATTTCATGAAATTCTAAATATCCTCCCTATCTAGAGGAATTCACATTGAATTTTATTTTATATGGCGATGTTGGTTTTTATTGAAATAACATGAGCAGACTTCAACAAGTTTTTAAAAATGGTATGGGTCCAATTTGTTTGCCTGCTTTAAACCGCTGCGTAGCTTTGGAAGGCTAGATAGCCTGCAGAAATCTCAGGTTATTTATGTTAGGAAACCTTGTGACTTCCCAACCCCTTATATGTGAGCAGCAAAATAATGAGACTGACATCACCTCAGGGGTGAAAGTAATATTAAATTCTTATCGGTACGGGGGGCTTGACTCCAAGCCCCTGGAAGGGGCAGGGCCTCGGGTGGAAAGGGCAGGGCTGGGGGTCAGCCTCCCCCAGCCAGCCCATCCACACTGCCTGGCCCACACCGCCCAGGGCTCCGGGGGCGATTTAAAAGGGCCTAGGGCTCTGGCCGCTGCTGTGGTAGCAGCAGCTGGGAAGGCGTCCTTTTAAATCGCTGGCCCTGGGGCAGCTTCCCCTTTTGCCCCACTGCCTGCCAGTAGTCCCTGCCGGAGCGTCCTTTGCCATGGCAGCGCTTTAACATTGGCTGGGTACGGGCCGGTACTGGCTTCTTACCGGTATGCTGTACCGGCCCACTTTCACCCCTGCGTCACCTGTATCTATTTATCAGCAAGCTCTCAGTTTTCTCATTTTGTTGTAGCCAGATTATGAAGCCTTTCCTGATTTTCAAATCAGCCATAAATTCCAGGAGGAAGAGAAACTAAGATCACTCACTTTAGGTGGCCTGTGCTTTTTGTCCTCTGCAAAGTCTTCATCCTCTGAATCAGATGCTTGGCGGAATTGCAATGTTCCCGTGTTGATGTAAAATCCCCCATATTTGGTTGTCAGAGATGCAGGAACCAATTCATCATACTGGGCAGGAAATAGAAGAGTCAGGTGATTAACCAACATCACCTTATTAATCGGAAACAATTCACTTACTTAAATACAATCTCTGAACATGAGGTATTAAACACAAACATCTTACATAACTTGCTAGATTTCAAATCATAAACATACCAATGCTGCTGAAAAGTTATTTGTCAACGCTGTGGAGTGCTAGTGTCACAGTACTAATCCACTGCTTTTGAAGCAAACTAATAAAAATTCATATTTAGGAGAAGGCTAGGGTCACCACAGTGGTGATGACACACTATCCATGGAGTGGCAGCGGTGGCACACCAAAAAACACGAACTGTTAGGAGATGAAACAACAGTGGTCCATCTAGGTCAATATTCTGTCTCGGACAGTGTCTGCTACCAGAAGATTCAGATGACGATACATGAAACCATGTAGCAGACAATTAAGGAATAACCTCCCAAAGGTCAACATAGAATATTTCTTCCCAACTCCATCAGTTACTGAGTGACTTACATCCTGCAGTATGCAGATTTAATATTTATTTAATATCCCGGGAATTTTTTTCAAAATCTTACTAAGATCTTGGCCTCACCAAGGTCCGCTAGCCACAGACTCCACAGATTTATTATATATTGAATAAAAATATTTCCCTTTATCAATTTTTAATGTGTTGCATTTCAGTTTCACAGAATTCACTCTTATTTTTCTAGTATAAGAAAGAGTGCCCAATTTACCTTCTCTATACCATTCATTTTTTTGGCATGCCTCCATGATCCTCTCTCAATTTCTCTCTAAATGGTCCTTATCTTTCTGTGCCTCTAATTATTGTCATTGCCTCTTCCTAGACCCTTTATTTCTGCTATATATTTTGAGATAAGGTGACCAGACGGAACAGAATATTGCAGGTAAGGGGATCCATGAATTTATGTACAGGATTTATAATATTTATAATTAATTTATGTTGGGGTTTTAGAATATTATTTTCAGTGTTAAAAGTATAATACTGAAAATATTGTAATATTTTATTTGCTTTTTTCTGAACCTCTGCTCAGTTTAGCGTTTGTTTCACTGAGCTGTCTGCAATGATACCAAGGTCGTCTTCTTGTGTAATTACACTTAATTACAGCGGCGTGTCTGAATAGTTCATATCATTATTTCCACCGTCCTTTATTTTGTCAACATTAAACGACATTACCATCATGTTGTCCATTCAACTGGCTTTGACAGTCATCTGAAGTTCCTCACAATCTTCCCAAGTAGCCTACAGAACGGTCATCTGCAAAAGTTACCACCTTACCATTCCCAGCTCGTGAATGTGTCACATACCACCAATGGTAGCATAAAACACTATACCACCCCAAAATTAACCTTATGCAATATAATCATCGAAATATAGGGCTGTAAGGAACCTTGAGAAGTCAAGTCCAGCTCCCTGAGCTGAGGCAGGACCATCCTTGAGAGGCCATGTTCGTAACTAGAGATTTACTCCTACTTGGTTTACCCTCACTCAGCCAGTTTCTAATCCACAACAGTATTTCTTTATTTTGTGTAGCACCTACACCATTATAGTTGATTTCTAGATAGATTGAAAAAAAGCAAAAAGCACAAATTCTACCTCAAAGTTTAGACTAAAAGACATATAGAGAAAGGGTACAATATTAAATGGAATAGTTGAGATGGTAACTGGTCGTGGTAAGTACTTTAATTTACTAAAAACTTTAAAACAAAACAAAAACAAAAAAACCATACATTACCCCCCTCTCCCATAGCCTAGTCATATGTTAGTCAATTTCTTGTAGATATTTTGCTAGCAGTGAATCTTCAAGAAGGCTCTGAATACAGAGAGTAGCAGTCTTGTTGATTCACTCAGGAACAACATTCCACAGAGTGTCATGAAAGAAGTGCTTGCAAGAGGACTGGAAGAGTGGGGCATTGAGCGGCAGCATGAAAGGACAATGAAAATGAGACAAGCATCTTAAGTTTGATGATGTGGAAGAGGGAGTGGAAGGGATGAGATGGTCAGCTTGATGGGTGAGAAATATGATTCTAGTGACAACATTTTTTATGGGTAGGGAGTGGTGAAAGAATGGGAAGTCTGTACAACACTGGTGACTAGGAGTCCAGAGAGAAGACATTTACAATACCTACAAGAAAAGATTACAAGAACTATCACAACTGCAGTGTGTGGATAGAGAAACGGATTTCTGAACTATTTTGAAAGAACAAGAGACAGCATTTGGATGTGCCTTAGAGGTATGAGGCATAGGAGATGGAAAAGTCAAAGGTGACCTCGAAGATACAGGCCTGAGCAACAGGGAGATTGGTGCTTGTCAAATATGAAAGAAATGGAGAAGGCAACGGCTTGCAAGAAAGAAAAGGAATTGCTCTTTGGCTATGTCAGCTTGAGCTGACACACACCAATAAGAGGAAATGTTGGAGACAGGACAAGATCCAGAATTGAACAGATGGAGACAAATTAGGAGCAAACAAGTGAACGTGAGTCACTGGGATAGAGATGGTAACTGAAAACATAAGAGCATATGAGATCACTTCATGAAAGGATAAAAAATGAGGAGGGGGAAAAAATCAAGAACAGAACAATAAAGGATGAAACTGAGGACCACCACCCAATCAAAAGAGGTAGTCAACAAAAGCCAGGAGATGTAGGTAAAGAACCAGGAAAGAACAGAATAGCAAAAGCCTAGGGTGGCTAAGATGTGGAGGGTATGATCAATGGTACCAAAAGCAGTAGAGCGCTAGGAGGAGGAGCATAAATTAAAAAACCTTAAGATTTGACTAGGAAGAGGTTGTTAGAAGCCTTGATGACAGCAGTTTCAATGGAATGAAGGAGGCAGAAGCCAGACTGGAGAGGATCCAGTAGGGAGTTGGAGATGAATGTTGCAGTGGTTGTAAATCATAATATTTGATAAGGTCATGGGTAAAAAGGAAGAGTTAAATGGAGAAGGCACTGGAGAAAAAGGCAAGAGGTTAAATGAAGATGAAGGAGGAAACAGAAGTAGTGAGGCAAAGGAGGTTAGGAGGCAAGAGGGAATGAGGAATCACTGAAACACACTGAGGTCACAAGAAAGATCATGCAAGTGCGAGGGGGAGGTGGTGTTAGAGGGAGAGAAAGTGGAAGGCAGACAGTGCAAAGAAGTACACTATGATGTCAATCCTCTCTTTAAAAAGTCTTCAAAATCTTGCTAAAAGAAGGTGCAGAGGGAAGTTTAAGGTGAGAATCAACAGTAGTAACAGGCAACAGTGACTTCAGGCATAAAAATCAACAAGGGGGGGAACCTGTAGTGGAAGAAGTCAATGCAGCCATATAACTTTCTTCATAGACTCCTAGTGATCCAAGAAGATAAAGGAAGTCGGAAAAGAAAGGCTGTGAATGATGACTCTCTTTTTAGAGATGGAGTGGGCATTCCACTGGGAACAGGAGTAGATTTAGTGAAGTTAGAATATGTAAGTTCAAAGGAATGGGAGCAAGTGATGACAAGGACAATTCTGCAGGGAAACTGGGGGAAGCCAAAGTTGGGACAAATGTCATCCCAGGCCAGAAAATGGTGGCAGTGAGAGAGAAGAAAGCAAAAACTGTCTGAGGGTTGGGCAGGAAGTGCTGACATGAGCGGAGAAGAGAGCTGTGTAAAAGAAGCGGGATGAAGGAGAAGAGCAGGAACTATACCACAGAAAGTTAGTGAATCAACCAGACAAACAGAAATTTTAAGGATTTCATTCAATATGTATAAAACCAAACAAGCAGAATATAAACTATCCAGTGGTTCAATAAGCAAATGGCAAACAAGATCAGCGAGACACAGATAGACAGAAAGATACCAGATGATGTTTCAACAGCGGCTTGCGAAAGTGTCAAAGGGCTTTTTGAAAGTCCACAAAAATTCATCCTGCTCAAAAAAATTCTAGTAGACTTGACTCTCCTTTTCAGAAGCTATGCTGGTTTGTTCCCATCACAACACATATGTCTAATTTAGAATTCTATATTTAATTTTTTTTCAACCACTTTACCCAACACTGAAATAATGCTAACTGATCTATAACACCCATGATCACACCGAATGCCTTTTTAAAAAATAGGTACAACATTTGCTAACTTTTAATGCTCCACTGTATTAGCTGATTACAATGTGGATTACATAATATTGGGAGCAGCTTAACTACTTCATTCTGAAGCTCCTTCAGAATTCTTGTATGAAAAAACATATGGTCCCCTATCCGTTTGTTCCTCCTTATTCCTAATGCAAAGAAGCTGAATGATTTTTTGAAATGTCCTAATCCTCTTTATTTGCTGTCAGGCATGGGGAAAAATTCTTATCACAGGAGCATAGCAGCTAAGACTTCAGATATGGTTGTCTGATGAGAAAAATAAAGAGCAACCAGCAAAAGACTTATTAAAAAAAAAATGCGGTTAATTTTTAAGTATATCAGAAGCAGGAAGCCTGCCAAAAATCAGTGGGGCCACTGGACAATCAAGGTGCTAAAGAAGCACTCAAGGAAGACAAGGCCATTGCAGAGAAGGTAAATTAATTCTTTGTATCAATCTTCACTGCAGAGGATGTGAGGGAGATTCCCACACCTGAGCCATTCTTTTTAGGGAGGAAATATGAGGCCCTGTCCCAGATTGAGCTGTCAGTAGAGGTGGTTTTGGAACAAACTGATAAACTGAACAGTAATAAGTCACCAGGACTTCATGGTATTCACCCAAGAGTTCTGAAGGAACTCAAATATGAAATTTCAGAACTACTACTGTGGTATGCAACCTATTGCTTAAGTCAGCATGTATCACATGACAGGAGGATAGCTAATGTGAAACCAAAATTATAAAAATGCTCCAAAGGCGATCCTGGCAATTACAGGCTGGTAAGTCTAAATTCAGTACCAGGCAAATTGGTTAAAATTATAGTAAAGAACAGAATTATTATACACATGAACACGATTTGCTGGGGAAGAGTCAACACAGCTTTTGTAAAGGGAAATCATGCCTCACCAACCTATTAGAATTCTTTGAGGGGGTTAATAAACATGTGGACAAGGGTGATCCAGTGGATATAGTGTACCTGGACTTTCAGAAAGCCTCTGACAACGTCCTTCATCAAAGGCTCTTAAGCAAAGCAATGAATGATGGAATAAGAGGGAAGGTCCTCTCACGGATCAGTAACTGGTTAAAAAGACAAGAAACAAAGGGTAGGAATACATGGTCCATTTTCACAATGGAGAAAGGTAAATAGCAGGGTCCCCCAAGGATCTATACTGGAACCAGTGAGGTTCAACATATTCATAAATGATTTGGAAAAGGGTAAACACTAAGGTGGCAAAGTTTGCAGATGATACAAAATGAATTATCTTGAGTAAGTCCAAAGAAGACTGAGAAGAGTTACAAAGAGATTTCACAAAACTGAGCGACTGGGCAACAAAATGGCAGATGAAATTCAATGTTGATAAATGCAAGTAATGCACATTGTGTTTTCCAAAATGATGGGGTATAAATCAGCTGTTACCACTCAAGAAAGATCTTTGAGTCATGGCGGATAGTTCTCTGAAAACATTACTCAATGTACAGAAGCAATCAAAAAAGCAATGTTAGGAACCGTTACGAAAGGGATAGATAAGATGACAAAAAATGTAATGCCACTATATAAATCCATAGTATGCCCACATCTTGAATACTGTGTGCAGTTTTGGTTGCCTCATCTCAAAAAAGATATATTAGAATTGGAAAAAGTACAGAGAGGGCAACAAAAATTATTAGTGGTATGGAACAGCTTCCATATGCAGAGAGATTTAGAGGATTGGGACTGTTCACTTTAGAAAAGAGATGGCTAGTAGGGTGGATATGACAGAGGTCTATAAAATCATAAATGGAGTGAAGGAAGTGTTATTTACCCTTTCACATAACACACGAACCAGGGGTCAACCAATTAAATTAATAGACAGCAGGTTTAAAACAAACAAAAGGAAATACTTCGCACAGTCGACCTGTGGAACTCATTGCTAGGGAATGTTTTGAATGCCTAAAGTATAACTGGGTTCAAAAAAGAATTCGATAAGTTCATGGAGGACAGGTCCATCAAGGGCTATTACCCAAGATGATCAGGGACACAACCCTATGCACTGGGTGTCCCTAAACCTCTAACTGCTAGAAACTGGGACTGGAAAAGAAGGGATGGATCGCTAGATAAACTGCCCTGTTCTGTTCACTTCCTCCGAAGCATCTGGCACTGGCCACAGTCAAAAGACAACATACTGGGCTAGATGGATGACTGGTTTGACCCCATGTGGCCAGTCTTAAGAAAGGTTGTCCCTCTCTGGGTTGTGGACTCATTCTCAAAAGTTAAGAATGAAATCAATTACTGTTATGACTGTCTAAAGGCAGTTCTTCAATCATGCACTCTAGGCATTCTGTTTTGGACTACTGTGGAAGAGCTCCTTATTTTTGTTCTTATACTGAGCATGTCTAATTCTCAGTCAGAAATATTTAGGTTTGTCTCTTTATGTAAGAGAACTACCATAGTCTCAGTTCTGATGCAGTCTAAACAAATATTCAAATATCTAAATATTATGGATGTCTATTTGGTTTTGAAATCTAGATCTGGTCATAGGCAGTAACACTGGTTCAGCCTTTTACCAATACTACCATTTATTGTCTCCACAAATATTTTACTCGTTGTATCCCTCACTCCAGCTTCAAGCCAACAGAAAAAAAAAAAAAAAACTGACAGGGCAGAAACATTCACACTGAGCTCTACAGTCACATCTGTATTAAGCCCTGGAGATGGTTTGGTGTATATATAGACACATGGGTTTGTTTTTGTTAAGCTCACTGTGGAAAATCTATGTTCTTCCACTACAGTGCTGTAGGACACTAAGAACACATTTCCATCAAGCACAACTTATCCTGAATGCAGGTGGGCTTAGTGGTTAAAAGCTTTTATTAAACATGCACGTGCAATGTCATTTGTTGTAAGCTTGATAATATTCAAGTGTAACTTTATAGTTAAGCACTGACATATCACATTCTCCTTTATCTCCTCTCTCAATACCTGTGTAATTTTTGTCAGTCTTAGACGTAGTTCACAATCATTAGCCCACTGTATAGAGTCAAGAAATTGAAACCATGTGAATGGTAGTTGCTGTAGCCTGGTAATCTGGCAGCTTCAAGTATGTAGATCTGATTGTTCTGCAGTTATAGAGCTAAAGATCCAGAAATATTTACTTTTCGGGTTTGCTGCCCCAAGGGTAAGTTTTCAGTACTATGAACAACGACAAAGCACTTTCTAAATTTTCAAAAAGAGATCCCCTCCTCAGAAAGAAGTAAGGAAGACTTCAGTCATAGTGGTAGTTATGTCCATCATGAAACACGTGTCCACAAATCTGCCTGTCTTGATGTCCTTAACTCTGACCGTCTCAGCCCCAGCTCAGTTTCTTCAGTATGCTCCAAATAGGTCACAATCACAATCACTGCCTTTCATGCAACTGCAAGATCTCTAAAACTGAAGCTGCATTTAGTAACTGAATAAGTGGCATAAATCAAGGTGACGAACTTCTGGATCTCATTTTTCATTTTACAGAAGTGAGAACTTTTTTTTATGGACAAATTGCCATTTTCTGCTTCCACAGATTTCACATGCAGAGCGGTCACATACATGTAACACTTAGAAGAGGACTACTCTTTTCAGAAAAACTCATGCATTTGGCACGTTACAAAAAAATCTGATATTAAATTAATATTTAGATTTCCATGAATTGTGAAAAGTGTCCTCAGTTTTTCATATTGATTTAACATACTCTTCTGCACCACATGCAAACTTTAAGATTACTTGGCCCAGGGCCGTCAGTACTGCCTTCTGGTGATTCAGGATTTTATTTTTATTTTTAAACCCAAGGAACTCAGGGTGATTTGATGTTTTCCAGACATTTCTCTTTGTAAAAATAGTCAACTAAGTCTGTGTGTAATTTTTAAAAATACAGATGTTTAGTTTGGAAATTAATATTTGACTCTATGTTAAGCTACCTGGCCCTGACAGCACCAAAGGCTTCAGTACAGCAAGGTACTTAAACACATGGCTAACTTTAAGCACCTCAGATGTCCCATCAAAGTCAATGGGAGTGCTCACGTGCTTGAAGTTAGATCCCTGCTTAAGTACCTTGCTGAATCTAGGCCTACAATTGCATTTATTATATTGGTAACAAACAAGTAGTACAGAGGCCCTTTCCCATCTAAAGGGAATCAAATTACACTATAAAAATAGCAAATCAAATTGTTGTTTATTTTACTACAAAGCCTACTCAGGCTTGCTTGGCAAAAACAACTGCCTTTGAACTGACTGTAGTTTGCAATATAGCTTTATTCTTCATCTTAAACTAACTGTCCGTGACATTTGCCAGGTTCTAGAAGCTACTAAACTACCTACTTTTTTTTTTTTCTTTTTCCCCAAGCAGGACAAAGA
Organism: Chelonia mydas; assembly: GCF_015237465.2. Classification (NCBI taxonomy): domain Eukaryota; kingdom Metazoa; phylum Chordata; order Testudines; family Cheloniidae; genus Chelonia; species Chelonia mydas. Next base: position 259,666,087 of record NC_057849.1, read on the forward strand.
AAAGTTACTTACTAGTAACTTACTAGAGGTTACTTACTAGTAACCTTTGTGTATTCACACTTACAGGATATTGCACTCCTGGCATCGAGGTACAGTTGTGCCCTGAAAAGCTGTCTCTATGGAGGAGTGCACAAGAGAGCTTGTGTGAGGGTAACAGTGCACTGTTTTTAGGCTTTGTCTACACCACAGAATTGTCTCAACAAAGAAGTTATGCTGCTTCAATTAAAGTGCTTTAATTAAACCGCTGTTGCATGTCCGCACTATGATCCTTGTGTCTGGTGGCAGAACACATCCACACTAGCAGCTCTTGCATTGACAGAGAGCCGTGCACTTTGGGACGCTATCCCACTAAACAACTGACCACAGGATACTTTGGGAAGGGTTTGCAATACCTCCTGGGGCAAGTACAGTATAGCATGATGCAGGTTTCTCAATCCCATCATTCCATGGGCATCCTACTAGATTGCCAGCTGCTTTTCAATTGACATGGATGGGGGGAGGAGGACAGGAGGGGTGTGTGCGTGCGCGAGAGAGCATGCAAGCGTCAGGGAGACAGTGTGTGTGTTGGGGAAGCGTGAGAGAGATTGTGTATATGAGAGACAGCGTGTGTTGAAGCGTGTACGTTATGGGAAGAGGCTACTGAGCAGAGCTTAGGACTGATGTGCGTGGGGGAGGGGTGTCCCTCTCCCCCAGGTTTGCTTGCTTGGGCTGCTGTCTGAATTAAGCGAGAGCTTGCTGACACACTCTCCCCCAGTTCACCCCCCCGCACATCGGTCCCCAGCTCTGCTCAGCAGCCTCTTCCCCTAACACCGCTCTCTCCCCCTCCTCCCCCCCCAGCTGCTCACTTTGCCTGCCAGCTGATTCCACATTAATGATTTTGCGATTCCCTTCGAGTTCTCCCACAGACTCCTCAGATACCAGGAGCTGCATCCTCATCACCTCCGAGAGCTCTCCACCCTGAGAAATGTCAAAGTTTCCCAGAGTTTTGAAAGGGGAGGGGTATAGTGAGCAGAGTGGTCACGGTGGACACTGGGGGAGGCCAGTTATGTTGACATAATGAATGGCAGAATCTACACTGATGCTTTGTCACTTTAACTTTGCCACAAAAAGCTTTATGCCTCTCATCGAGGTAGTTTTATTTTGTTTGCAAGATAGCAGAGTTTTGCTGCCCAAAGTTGCTTTGTAGTGTGTACACCTCCACTGTTTTGCTAGCAAAAGCTACCTTTTGCCGACAAAACTGTGTAGTGTAGACAAGGGCTTTCATACAGTGGACAACATCTCCCAGCTGCAAAGGCCCATGTTATGTAGGGCTTGGAGGTAGAGGGGAAGGTGGAGATGCAGTAACACAGAGGCAACTCTAGGAACAACAGCTACTGGTAAATAACCTCTTTCTCCTATGAGAGCCTCTGAGTATTCTAATTTGCAAAGAGATTATCAAACAGTGCTCTACCAGAAGTGCACCAGGCAAGGATTTCTTCGCTAAATGCACGCTGTAGCACTGCGTTCCCAAACGATGCATCAGAGCATAATGCTAAATCCAAGGATCAATGTCTGGTGAAAGTGTGCATTGAACTCCAAGTTGCTGCTCTGCAAATCTCCACCAGGAAAACTTAGCTAAGGCCTGCCACTGATACAGTGGGTCTTGCAAAATGGGTCTTTAAATCAAGGAGTACTGGTTTCCTAGCTGACATGTAGGAATGTTCTATACACCATCTATCCCAATATGAAAGTCTATTTGGTAATGGGTTCTACCTGGCATTTCTCCCTAAATGCTACAAGTAGCCCATTAGTATTTTCTAAAGAGCTCTTTTTTTTTTTTTTTTTAAACCTGAAAAGAAAGAGTGACCTCACTACATCTACAGTATATAGACAAGTTTAAGTGGGAATGGGATTGGGGGGAAATACATTGAGGTAAGTGGAAATTTGAGACCACCTTATGCATGAAGCTGGAATGGGGCTTGTCTTTGTGCACTACAGTATAAGGTTGAGTGGCCATCAAAGCACTGATCTCATGCTTCTAGAAGGGGTAATACCGATCAGGAAGGCTAATTTTGATTAATAAATGTTGAAGAGGCTCATGCAAGATGCTCATACACAGGACCTATCAGCTTCATTAAAACGAAATTCAGGGGTCATGAAAGGAGAGGTAGGAAGTGCATTTATCATAACTTTAAGGAACTTGGAGACTGTAGGATGAGAGAAGATGGATTTGTCCCCAACAAAATTGCAAGAAAGCAAATATTGCTATCAAACGGACTTTTATGGAGAGTATGGCTAGAACCTGAAACTTAAGATGTAGGAGGTACTCTAGAACTGCAAGGATCTCCACTGGAGATGGAGTGAGTCCCTTACCTATGGCCCAGACAGTCAACTGTTTCCATTTTTGCATATTGCATTTTAGGATAGAGAACCTCCTGGATTGTAAGAGGGATGTCTGAACCCTCCAAAATCAGAAACTGTCTTCCAATTAGCCTCCGCACTGCAAGATGGAGCAGAATATGGACCCTGGACTTCAGAAAAGCAGACTTTGACTCCCTCAGGGAACTGATGGGCAAGATCCCCTGGGAGAATAAACATGAGGGGGAAAGGAGTCCAGGAGAGCTGGCTGTATTTTAAAGAATCCTTATTGAGGTTACAGGGACAAACCATCCCGATGTGTAGAAAGAATAGTAAATATGGCAGGCGACCAGCTTGGCTTAACAGTGAAATCCTTGCTGATCTTAAACACAAAAAAGAAGCTTACAAGAAGTGGAAGATTGGACAAATGACCAGGGAAGAGTATAAAAATATTGCTCGGGCATGCAGGAGTGAAATCAGGAAGGCCAAATCACACCTGGAGTTGCAGCTAGCGAGAGATGTTAAGAGTAACAAGAAGGGTTTCTTCAGGTATGTTAGCAACAAGAAGAAAGTCAAGAAAAGTGTGGGCCCCTTACTGAATTGGGGAGGCAACCTAGTGACAGAGGATGTGGAAAAAGCTAATGTACCCAATGCTTTTTTTGCCTCTCTCTTCATGAGCAAGGTCAGCTCCCAGACTACTGCACTGGGCAGCACAGCATGGGGAGGAGGTGACGAGCCCGCTGTGGAGAAAGAAGTGGTTCGGGACTATTTAGAAAAGCTGGACGAGCACAAGTCCATGGGGCCGGATGCGTTGCATCCGAGAGCGCTAAAGGAGTTGGCGGATGTGATTGCAGAGCCATTGGCCATTATCTTTGAAAACTCATGGCGACCGGTGAAAGTCCCGGAAGACTGGAAAAAAGCTAAATGTAGTGCCCATCTTTAAAAAAGGGAAGGAGGAGGATCCTGGGAACTACAGGCCAGTCAGCCTCACCTCAGTCCCTGGAAAAAACATGAAGCAGGTCCTCAAGGAATCAATTCTGAAGCACTTAGAGGAGAGGAAAGTGATCAGGAACAGTCAGCATGGATTCACCAAGGGAAAGTCATGCCTGACTAATCTAATTGCCTTCTATGACGAGATTACTGGTTCTGTGGATGAAGGGAAAGCAGTGGACGTGTTGTTCCTTGACTTTAGCAAAGCTTTTGACACGGTCTCCCACAGTATTCTTGCCAGCAAATTAAAGAAGTATGGGCTGGATGAATGGACTATAAGGTGGATAGAAAGTTGGCTAGATTGTCTGGCTCAACGGGTAGTGATCAATGGCTCCATGTCTAGTTGGCAGCCGGTATCAAGTGGAGTGCCCCAAGGGTCGGTTTTGTTCAATATCTTCATAAATGATCTGGAGGATGGTGTGGATTGCACCCTCAGCAAGTTTGTGGATGACACTAAACTGGGAGGAGTGGTAGATATGCTGGAGGGTAGGGATAGGATACAGAGGGACCTAGACAAATTGGAGGATTGGCCCAAAAGAAAGCTGATGAGGTTCAACAAGGACAAGTGCAGAGTCCTGCACTTAGGACGGAAGAATCCCATGCACCGCTACAGACTAGGGACCGAATGGCTCGGCAGCAGTTCTGCGGAAAAGGACCTAGGGGTGACAGTGGACAAGAAGCTGGATAGGAGTCAACACTGTGCCCTTGTTGCCAAGAAGGCCAATGGCATTTTGGGATGTATAAGTAGGGGCATTGCCAGCAGATCGAGGGACGTGATCGTTCCCCTCTATTCGACACTGGTGAGGCCTCATCTGGAGTACTGTGTCCAGTTTTGGACCTCACACTACAAGAAGGATGTGGAAAAATTGGAAAGAGTCCAGCGGAGGGCAACAAAAATGATTAGGGGACTGGAACACATGAGTTATGAGGAGAGGCTGAGGGAACTGTGGATGTTTAGTCTACGGAAGAGAAGAATGGGTGGGCGGGGGGGGGGATTTGATAGCTGCTTTCAACTACCTGAAAGGGGGTTCCAAAGAGGATGGCTCTAGACTGTTCAGTGGTAGCAGATGACAGAACAAGGAGTAATGGTCTCAAGTTGCAGTGGGGGAGGTTTAGGTTGGATATTAGGAAAAACTTTTTCACTAGGAGGGTGGTGAAACACTGGAATGCGTTACCTAGCGAGGTGGTGGAATCTCCTTCCTTAGAAGTTTTTAAGGTCAGGCTTGACAAAGCCCTGGCTGGGATGATTTAACTGGGGATCCGTCCTGCTTTGAGCAGGGGGTTGGACTAGATGACCTCCTGAGGTCCCTTCCAACCCTGATATTCTATGATTCTCTCTCTGAGCTGGGATGCAGAATCTTCCCTTGCTATTGAGGCAGACATCCAGAGATATAAGGCAGCAGGTATGGTGGTTCTCTGGGCTACCTGCAGAAGATCTAGACACTAGTGCCGATGAGGCCACATTGTGGCAATTAATATGATGTTGACAGTCTGACCTGATTTTCTTATGACCCCGAGGATCAAGAGAATGGAATGGAAGACATAGAAGATGTTGACTCCAGCCCACCAGAAACACATCCTTAAGAAGGTTTTCGTCTGAGTGCTCTTGTGCGATACACTTGGCATCTGGTCTTTTGTTCAGTCACAAATATATCTATTATTGGTTGGGCCCCATCTGTGAAATAGCACACTGGCTGCTGGATTCAAGGACGGCTTGTATGGATGATCCTGAGACTTCCTGCTAAGCAAGTCTGCCCACACATTCACCTCACCTGCAAGGCAAAGAGCTACTGGGTGGCTCTGGATGCACCACAGCCAAAGATATTTGTGGAAGCAAGAAGTGAGCTACAAATACACAGTACTCCTCCCTATTTGCTGCTGTGTTACATGACAGAGGTATGGTCTGTAAGCACACATACTACACACTGTTGCAGAGATAGCCAAAAGGCTTTGAGGACCCACCAAGTTGACCTAAGTTCCAGTATCTTGATAAGGGGTGTAGACTCAAGTGTTTCCCAGCCTGTGTCCTTGGCAGTCTTGGTAATGCACACCCCAGACCAGATTGGAGGCACTGGTGAGGATTATGATGTTAAGAGAGAGGAGAGCAAAAGGTATCCCCTGGAGGACATGGTCCTTGTGAATTATTTGTATTGCAGCAGTGCCTGTTCCCACTAATGAAGCTATTGGAACACTTGAGAAGGAATAGTCTCCTTTGAAGACGGTACATTTGGCATGGCCAGTGGTGTAAAAGTCTCATGTTCAGACAAGCAAAGGGTGTGAGAGAGTGATGAAACCATCAGGCCTAATAGTGTTGGGGGGGGGGGGGGGGGGGGGAAGAATCACGTAGTACATACTGGTTATTCCCTGAGAATTGCCAGAGGGTCTTGAATTTGAAAAAGCTTTTTTGTGGAAGAAAGACTGGCCTGAGTGGAGTCCAAGACTGTTCTGATTAAAATGATTCTTCGTACAGGTTGAAGTGTCAGTTTCTTCCAATTAACAGTCCCAAAAAGACTGGAAGAAGTTGCACATGTAATGATCTCTGAGGAGAGGTCTTTCACTGAGTTAGCCCTCGGGAGCCAGTCATCAAAAATATGGGTAGAAAAATATTCCTTCATGTCTGAGGTGTGCATCAGCCACTGTGAGGCACTTGTTGGGGCTGTAGACAAGTCAAAATTGGTAGCATACTTGATGTAAGCATGTTTGATTGCCAGATAAAAACAGGCATTCTTTAAATTGTGAGCTGCACACCTATCCACTGGTATAAGGAAGAGATGTCCCCTAGAGAGCATCCTGAACTTGAATGCTTTTATATATCTGTTCTGAATTCTGAGGTCAAGAATCTCAGAAAGTTACTCTTGTTGGGGATCAGGAAATAGGATTTTATTCTCACTTTCCCTGAGTTTTCCTGCAGACACTGTTCAGTGTCCCACCTCTCTGACTCACTTCTTGAAAAAGGAAATCCACTTCTTCCACCAGGATGCTCTTATAGGATGGGTGTTTGAAGAGAAAGGTGAGGGTGGCAAGATGGTCATGTGTGAAACTAGATGGAATCTGTCACAAATGGTGTCCAGTAACCAGCAATCAGAAGTAATCATGCAACAGGTGCTGCAGAAAGACAAAGTCCGAAAGTGTGAATGTATGGAGAGGAGATGTAGACTGGAGACATGGTACATGACTCAGACAGTCAAAATTGCTTTTTAGAAGCGGATGTTGAGGGGTGTGAGGATGCACAGGAAGGAAGCCTACTTTTATACTGCTGAGGTTATTTGCCAGTAGCAGGTTTAAGAGGTGGCTGATATCACTTCTGGGGATGTATCCCTTGGTGTTGCCTGGGAGCTTGTCTTTGGAAGCAAAATGACAGGCAGAAAAACCTCAGAGTTGAGGAAGAGAACTGCGTTAATTGCAGGGAGTGGAGACTGGCCATGATCATCTCTAGGTCTTCATCATTTTGTCCCTAAAAAGGGCAGTGCCCTCAAAAGGGAATTGCCCAATCCCACCCCAGGATCCAGGTAAAAGACCAGAAGCACCTCCCAAGAGCCATTCCTGTGGCCATTTTTCTTGCACTAGCATCTAAGGCAACCCAGGCTGCTCTTCAAGAGCATCAAGCAAGCATATGACTATTTGTGACCAGAGTCTTGGCCACTTCCTTCTGTTCCTTGAACAAGGATTCAAGGCTGGGGCTTATGGCATCGAACAAACCATAACTGTAGTGGGATATCACAGCTTTATAGCTGGCCACTTGAAGGCCTACTGAACCACGTAAGTAAGCTCTCCTGCCAAAACATCCAAATTTCATCTCTCTCTCTGACAGAGTGTTGCCCTTAAGTCTCCTTTATTACAGATACAATCATGGAGTTTGCCAAAGGAGGCTGCAGCAGGAACTGGTGTCTTTTAGGGTATATCCTATCACTATCTTGGATACAGGCAGGGCCAAAATATTTTTTTAAAGAAGTATTTTTGGCTGGACTGAGAAGGCTGAAGCCAGTAGGCAGAGGCAGTTTCTCCCCAATCTGCACCTGTAATATGTTGAACATGCGGATCACAGGATTTCTCCAGTGCTGTGACCCCTTGCTTGCAGCTAGCTGGAGAAGTATTTGCGATTGCCCAATAGTTTCTGAAACATTTATTAGTCAGAAGGGAAAAGAGATGAAGCACTTATCTGATCCTCTGATGAGGTGCCACCTGTATGTTTCTCTAAAGGGGATTTATATGGTTCCTAGGAAGAAATCTCATTGTATTTCTCAGATGAAAGACAGAATACCTGCAGATCTGAGGAATCTGGTGAAAGCAAGGAAGATTGCATCGACACCAAGTGAGGAATAGAGATGCTGGTAAAAGCACTGATGTTAGAGGAGATCGTGCTGAAAGGAGTATTGGCACGGATGTCAGTGTGAAGGTCTATGCCAGAGTTGATCTTGCAGCCTCCAGCAGGTCTTTCATGGAGTCCCATATGTAACGCCACAAGATGAGGTGAAGACTGTCTGGATCTGAGGCAAGGGAACGGGACCAGAATCTTGGTCAAATTGGGGGACCCTCTGGTTTTATTTCTGAAAGAGTTCAAGGTACCCTGCAGCAGTTCCAGATTGAGACTGGAGAAGTCAGCGAAGTCAGGCAGCAAACCATGTGATGTGGTGGCTAGTAGCCTCCATGGTGCATTCCCCACTCAGGCATGGAGAGATCAAAGTTTTATCAGGACCTGCAGCAATGAGGAGTCCAGTTGGTGCTGAGATGTCTAGCTCTAGTGGCATGTGGTGAAGAGGTGACAGTTTAAGTACTGTTTAAGTGTCTTCCAGGCCCTCATGAGTCGAGAGAGCACTTCCTCCTTTTCTTCTGTTTATGTCTCTCTTGTAGGGAGATGTGCTTCCTCTTCTCCTTCCTTTTAGCCAGATGAGCCTCTGAGTGGATCTCAGTGCCAAGATAGGGACAATGGAGGATAGGTTTGGCGTCAGAGCAGAGGGCAGTAGTACTGAGTGAGGGTAGGCAGCAAAATGTAGGAGCTGCCTGCATCACCACCAATGCTACTGGGACCTGAATAGATGGTGCTGATTTGGTCTTCGATGTCACTTTTAGTTTAGCCTGGTTTGGGACCTGACAGGTTCCCAAGACACGGGAAGGGTGTCTACACTGACCTGTCCTATGCTACTCTAAACTAACAATTTTCTTGTAAATATCAAGCTAGACTAAGGGAAGTTCTAGCCTGAGGAAATGAAAGCACGTTCAGTTTGCTCTCTGTAGTTGCAGCAAATGAACAGAGGTGGGTGGGAGCTGGCTGACCTTTATACAAAGTAGGGCAATGAAGTCATCCTCACACGAGATCTTCTGAGCACCCTACAACAGACACTGCTATTTGAGGCAGTTCCACAGCAAAGTGAGAATTCACAGTGGCCCTCAAACAAGAAATCAACTGTTGCTTGTCTTTCTAGCTACTCTAATTGCATTTGAGCACATAACTATCACTGAAAAGCCCAGACTTAATTTCTGCCTCTGATTTAAGTACTAACCAACATTACATTCAAAAGAGGCTTTGCATGACGTATGCCAAGCAACACACTTCTCTTGGGTCCAATTTCCTTCTCCTTCCCTCTGGCTAGGACTCACTTCAGTTCTCTTTGCTCCACTCTCTCTCAAGCCTTCTGGCCACCTTCCTCTATGAATAGCAGCTCAATATTGCTGGGCCTGATATGACTCAGCCTACCCCCAGAACGCCACTATTGTCCTTGTCCTACAGGCAAAAAGCCCTACATTTTTACTTGCCTGGATAGCACTTCACTTATCTGGGGCATCCAGGCAATAGGATTTCCCTCAGCCTGTTTGCTCCCTTAATTGTCTGATATTCAATGAATTCCTCACGAGTTTACTGCTTCTGGCATACTTAAAGAATTTCCAGCTATTTGTTTTTATATCTAACTTCTCTTCAGATACCCTCTTAGGATAGGTCTACCCGACAAGCGCTATAGCAGAACTACAGCATGGACACTTGCTACAGTCACAGAAGGGTTTTTTCTGTCACAGAAGTTAATCCATCCCCTTGAAAGGCAGTTAGCTAGGTCAACGGAAGAATTTTTCCGTTGACCTAGAAGTGTGTATACCGAGGCTTAAGCTGATTCGAGGGTGTGAATTTTTCACACCCCGTGAGCAACATAGTTAGACTGACTTAAATTTTAGGTGTAGACTAGGCCATAGCCTAATTTCCATCTAAGATTTTACCTGGAGTGAGTTAATGCTTCTATTTACTTCACTTCAACTGGGATGTCCAGTTTTTGAAGTTTGGGTTAAATAAGCTATTGAATCTTGCTTCTAAGCCATACTGGCTTATCACCAGTACTCCTTATGTACTTATTTCAATAACAAAACATTTAAAGTTAATGAAAACAAGGTGATTAGGTTCGCCTCCAAAAAACAAACATTCCTCTGAAGTGTTGGAAACCCAAACATACCAGCATTTTGCCAGAACAGGAGACATAGTCAAACAAAACTAGTCTAATTTCACAAACAAAGCTGAGCGAAGTGTGATAGAGTGAACTATTGATCAATAAGGAAGTCAATTTGATTTTTAAAATCTCTGGTTTTAATTATCTATGGGATAGTAAGGCAAATAATTAATTTTAATATACAGTGTACCTTTGTTCTTCTGATGCAATGATGCCTGTGAATGGCTATAAAAATTAATACAATAATAGTTTCTTGGGTGCCTGAAGTCATTTGTGTCTTTTGGATTCATACCATGCACACAGCAGAAAGTAAAAAGTAAGTACACCGGACCCTCGCTAGAACGCGCGCATATATAGCGTGAATTTGCATATAACACGGTCACGGCCATGGATCCCAAATTTAATTATTTTAATTGCAATTCATTTTAACGCAGTCTCCGCATGGATCCCAAATCCGGCGTTCTAGCTAGGGTCCGGTGTACTGCCTCACGTCTTTATTCCTGTTTAAATGAGATTTACTCACAGCTTCAGAGTTATCGATGAAAGGGTCTGTTTCATCATAGCCATAACCTATATCAATCAGATCCTGCAAGCGATCCTTTCGATGCTTGTGAGACTTCCCACCCTGCAAAGAAAACAAAACTGTGGTAAGCCAGTCTGGGAATCACACTGTTCTGGTATCAAATGAAGTCTGTGACATAGAAACAAGAATCCTGGAAGGATGGCTCAATTTAGGAGACTACTAATTAGATAAGAGTTTTTCACTTCTTCGACACCTAGGACAACTCTGAACTAGTGAATATAGAAACCAAAAAGCCATTAATATCCAATGGCTATATTTTAAACTTATGCAAAAAATTAGTTGGTGATGTGTGCAAATTCTTTATAACATCCACACCAGAAATCATGAGCAAAGCTGACATTCAAGTTGACCAAATGGCGGTTGACGCATGAAGGGACATATGAATCTTTAGCGCATCTGGCACATAAATATCTTGCGATGCCGGCTACAACAGTGCCATGTGAATGCCTGTTCTCACTTTCAGATGACACTGTAAACAAGAAGCGGAGAGCATTATCTCCTCCAAATGTAAAAAAATTGTTTGTCTGAGCAATTGGCTGAACAAGAAGTAGGACTGAGTTGACTTGTAGACCTTAACGTTTTACATAGTTTTTTTTTTTTTTTTTATGAATGCAGGTTTTGTGGGTTTTTTTTTAAAAAACAAATTCTACATTTGTAACTTCAACTTTCATGATAAAGAGATTGCACTACAGTATTTGTATTAGGTGAATTGAAAAATACTATTTCTTTTGTTTTTACAGTGCAAATATTTGTAAACAAAAATATAAAGTGAGCACTGTACACTTTGTATTCTGTGTTGTAATTGAAATCAATATATTTGAAAATGTAGAAAACATCCAAAAATATTTAAATAAATGGTATTCTATTAACAGCACAATTAATCGAGATTAATTTTTTTAATAGCTTGACAGCCCTCATCATAAAGTATTATAGCTGCAGGCAGACAAACAAATTTGAACAAGACCAAAGCCCTCTTCCCCCCCCCCCCCCAACTTTTTTTTTTTTTTTTTTTTTTTTTTAAGAAAAGATAACTTGAGCATATCCCTCAATAGCAAATGGCAACTATGGAAAAACTATACAAGGGCAAATTTAGCTTTTGGTTTGAGCTTTCTGGTTTTAATTTTGTAACACATTCCCCAACTCCTCCTTCATTCAAAGAGCAGGTCACACTTGGAATAACTTCATGTCACCACACGTACAGAACATTTTTCAAAGTTCTGAAAGGAAAATTAATTCTCTTTAAAGAAGTACAAGATATTCCTATAGGATTCTCACTCTTGGGTCTCCAATATAAATCATGCAGGAAAGTCCGCTAATTCTTACATTTTTGGCCTTCTGAGGCACCTCTAAGATGGCTCAAGAGCAATGTCCTTCTAAGCATGCTTCATCCCCATGTATTTCACTGGATCCAACAGTTCAACACTTCAACAGTTCCTTTCAAGAGTGGCAAACAAGACCTCCCTAAAGTTGAATTATATACAAAACACTGATTTTATATATCTATATAGCTCCCATTACTCTAGTATCTGAGCGCTTCACAATCTTTAATATATTTATATTCACAAAACATCGGATGTAGGGAAGTATTAACACCATTTTATGGAGGGGAAACTGAGGCATGAAGGAACTAAATGATTCACCTATGGTTACACAGGAAGTCTGTGGCAGAGCATGGAACAGAACTCTGGTCTCCAGATTAAATATTTGTATTTGATACATGTAGTCAACCATTTCCTTCCCTAAAACACTCTCATGGAAGAATTCTTCTTTTGGAAAGGAAGCAGATTGAGGGATGTCCTAATAATGATAAACTAAACGTCTCCCTTGACAGTATGAACTGAAGCAAGACCAATAGATAAACATATGGAGCAGGGCTTCAATGACTACTTTGTGTGTCCCCATAATTTAAATATCTTTTTATAGCAGAAAATAGAAGCTGCCTTGATTAAGGATTAACAGAACCCTGACATTTTCCTTAAGACCTAGGCCAGCTATATCACTGCACTGAGAAATGCCATCAGGCAGTAATTTTAATATGGTCCTCTAGCCATATTACCAGGGAAAGATGTCCAAAAAAAGTTGAATAGTGCTTCTAAGGATCGTCATCTTCTCAAAGTAAAACCTTAATGGTTTTTCAGTATGAAAGGATGGGGCTGTTCTCCAACCAATTGAGGATGCAGGCATGGGAAAGCGTAAACAAACGTAACAGAAAGCTTGAGTGGAATAAAACAAAACTAGGGAGCAGTAAGTTACACTCAAACAAGTGAAGACATTTGAACTGTCTGTGATTGCAATTAGAGTGCTTCTCGTGGGCATACGTGCACTCTGCTGCAGATGCTTTGCAGTCACAACTGTAAGACCCACTTGTAGACACCACCTGAGATACTGGAGTCTGAGACCTGCTTGTGGATACCAGATGTACCCAGGTGCACCGGGTTTGGACTTAAGTTGTCACAAAGTAGATTCTTGGGTTGGAATGAAGTGAAGTGTCTTAACACCGAGCCACTAAACAAAATTCTTAGTACCCCAAGACTATTACTGGTGCTGGCCATCCAAAAACTTTAAAAAAAAAAAAAAAAAAAAAAGTCTGGCCAAAAAAACCCAAACATTAAAGCTTTCACCTTTTCACATGCAAATTTAGCATCTGTACCTGTACGAATTAAGACAAGATGTAGCAATATACTACAATCCGCTGCACTTCAAAAATAAAGTAACAACGTCAAAGAAAATCCCTAGTCAAATCAAAGCCATTCACTGAAAAAATCAAAAATTACAGCCATTTTCAGCTAATTCAATCTAATATATACACATCACTCAAGGTATTGCCTATGTCTCTCAAAGTTATTCAAGAGACACCACCTACCAATGTGGAAATAAAGGTGGTGCTTTTAACATGCAGAGAGACAGCACTTAGATAAGTTTCAGAATTGGAAGCCTATACAGTTTTAGCTGCAGATATCAGTGGCAGTTGAAGAGGAAGGACCAAGTACCTTTCAGCTCATTACTTTTTTTCCCATAGTAAAATATGCACTGTGTAATTGTGTCTTTTCATATTAAATGTGATGTGCAGAAAACCATGTATTGAATTATTTTGAACACAAAGACAATGAAAATACTTCACTGCACAATATGCACTCAAAACTTAATGCGTTGAACTGTGCCTGATGATTCCATCCTTCTAAGTGACTCAAGCCTCTACATCCAAAAGAAAGAATAAGGTTCTGGGTCCACTCTCCCTCCTAGCATCTGTAATCTATGTGGTGTTGAAAGCTCAGCATGATCTTAGAAGAATTACATGGATTGGTCATTTGGGTAGTAATGTGAATCACAGACCATAGACTTGATTTAGCCAGGAAAGGGAAGTGGCTGCATGGATCAAGTGGAGAATGGGGACCATTCAGAGCACACTTTTTGTGTTGAAGTCTAACATTTGCGGGAGTCAATCCACCTAGAAAATTCTGCCTGATCAAATGAGCAGCTATGTAAAGGTGCCCCTGTTCAAATGCTCATAGTACGCATCTACTTTTATGGAAAAAATTTCTACTGGCATGCTTTTTTCCTTTCCCTTTTTCATTTGGTTCAATGAGACTTATGCCTGATTTTTAATTATTTATATATATTACACACACAGGTCTGCATGAAAACTAGCCTACGCATAAGGTTCTGATGATGGCTATTTACCAGCTGAATCAACCGGGTGTTCCGGCGAAACACAGCATCTAGACGAGTGATCCCCAAACTTTTTCTGTCACCCTCTCCCTGCCACACCAGTAATAAATCTATCAGAGCAATGGTTCGGGGCCAAGCCACAGTTTGGGGCCAGGGTCGCAGACCAGAGCTAGAGCAGAGCTGGGGGCAGAGCAGGGCTGGGTGGTACTCCCTCCCTGAACACTATGGGGGCTGGCCCAGGCCCTGCTGTGCCTCCCTGAACATTCCTTCATGCCCCCTAGGGGAGCATGCCCCACAGTTTGGGGAACTCTAATCTGGATACTTTAGTGAATGACACTCTAAACACTCAGAGCATTTAACTCCATTCTCAATATATACAAACATTAACCAGTTTAATTTTCCAAAAATAGTTAGTTTTTTAAATCTCTACAACCAGAAAATAGAGACTCTAAGTTTTCAGAAAAAAGTTCTACTTCACTGAGTTAACTTTTTTTTTTTAAAGTTACAAGGGCAATGGGAGGTAAAAACTGACCTTAGGATAGGAGTTTAGTTGCACAATATTTCAAGACATTACCAAGGAAATGCATTTCATAACAATTATATACTGTATAAAAATATTGGTTTTAACAGTTTAAATTTTTCTCAAGTTCAGTAAGTGCCATCTTGCTCTTTTATTATTGGAGAGGGTAAACAATAGCTTTCAACTACCTTTTTCTATACCAGACATTTTATGTACCTATGTCATCTCTCCTCATTAGCAATCTCATCCCCCATAACACATCTAAGGTATTGTACCTAAAACACAATTATCTCTGCATAATATATTGATATCAGACTGAATGTTTCTTATCCTATTAAGGAAACTTGCCTTTTTGATAGGAAAAATTCCAGAGAAGTCAGAAAAATCAGTTTACATAGGGACATTAATACCAAAAGTCTTTTTTCTAATGAAAGGCACCACACTAACAGCCCTGGATACTGAAGTCTTCTAAATACAATTAAGTTATTTTTATTGCCAGCTCATAATTTATCATCTAAGACTATCCATGTGAATTTAAGGAGCTGGCTGGGTGTGGTGTTAGATAACATCTCTTGGTTTCTACTCTGGCATTTATTAGTGGAAGCTTGTTTCAGGGTGAACTATTAAAATAAATTAATCATTATTTAAATTACCGAGCAGGGAACATTGATTTAAGTAACCGATTTTAATCTTGCTTTGCATTTGTACGTTTTAGCTATTTTCCTAAAGAAAAAGTTGCGTCTCATTCATTGGTAACCATTTCAAACACGCTTATTTGCAACTAAATGTAGTTTTTACACTAAATTCAGTAATTTCTTACTAAACCAGAAGGATATACTCTATACACATTTATTTAAGCAATTACATAGCTTAACATATATTTATTTGGATTTGAATTTTTTAAACACATTAGTAGATGGTGATTTCTTATTTACTATATGATTAATTTTTTACTTATGATTTCTGTCAAGTTCTATTTGGATTGAAATTGGAAATCAAAGAAAAATGCACAACAGCATTTAGTTTTTTTATTAAATATAATTACCTTAAAAAGGTGCTAGACACAAGAAACAAGTTTAATCAAAATAAGTTTTGCATTTAGAACTCACTGATTTATTAAACAAAGAAAATATCTGCAGTTAGTGAATTAAAGTAATTGTTTCTGGTCACCATATCCTTCAAGATTTTAGAACAGCAGATCTCATCCTCTTATGCCTACTTTTTATTCACATTTGAAGAGGAAAACAAGCTTTCCTGCTTTTTCATTCCCAACCAGTTTTTCAACTCTGAATGAACTACTCATTGAACTGAACTGAAAAATATTCTCTGCACCGGCAGTTACTGCTGTCCAACTCTGGTTCCAGGTGCTTAGCCCATGACTTCCCCCAGTTCAGTGGTTTGACTTTCTTGAAAATTTCAGCACCAAACATACTATTTAATGTTTTAAGTGATGTTAATAGATTATAGTAAATTTATGCCTTAACATATGTGAAATTATGACAACCTATTTAAAAAGAAAATTATTTTGATTTAAATTCTTAAAATCCTTTTTTTTTTAAATCACTGATTTTTATCCACCCTGGCTTGTTTACATTACTATGCAGTGTTGTTCAAATTACTCTCAGTACTATGTTAGTGCTTGTCCCTAGCAGCCTGCAAGTTTTTTGTGATGTGGCAGCTGCCTGATAAAACTCATTCAAGACTGACATTTCTATTATACTTATCAATAGAGGCATCCCAAAACAAGTATGGCTCTACCTTGCTGCATCTACGTTGGAGGTGGAATGTAGCAACTATTTAACAGTGCCCAATACTACTCCACAACAATTCAAGAAAAGAGAGAATATGGTATCAACAGGGCTTACACAACCAGTGTTAGGAAAAAAGATCATGAGTATGATTCTGTCACAGAGGTCACGGATTTGGTGATTTTAAGAGATGTCCTCGAGTTCTTGAAAATTCTAGTAAAAGCATTAGAATTTATAAAAAATGAGAAATCACTTATTTCCTTTAACATCTGCAGTACAAGTGTTGAAAATAGCATTTTGCGCACCACTGCTGCTGGGGCCAACATTAGTGAGTAACAAGCAGGGCACTACTAGGTAACAAGTTAAGTTACAGGCAGTGGGGCTCAGGCTTTGGCTTCAGCCCAGAGCAGCAGGGTACAGGCTTCGGCTTTCAGAATCACGGAAAGCTCTGTTAGTAAATGACCATTTTACCCTCTAACAATTAATCTTGTCAGTAGATCTTGTCAAAATTTTATAAGGTTTAATAGGCAATATAAAAGCTTCTGTATTGATTTAGTGAAAACTGCATTAGTATGTGTACATTTCTGTGATTTACTGTTTATTGCCCATATCCTGTCTGTGACTTTTAATAAAAATACCCGTGGCAAAATCATGGTCTTAATCACGATAACCACAGTGGTCAGTACCTACATTTTTATCTTTCATCCAAAAAAATTGCACCATCAGAATTTCTGGGGGTTTTTGTTGATGAAGCAGCTGCCTGACAAAAGGCATTAAATAATGACTGACACATCTGAAGACTTGGACAAGTGGACTGTGATGGTAGCGTGGGGAGAAAAATCCTCTTGCAGAGTGGTCTGCATCACCGGTACAAATAGAGAGAGAAGAGTACCATCTATTGTCACCATCCTTGTATTCTGCAGCACATACGTTTTTCCTCTGAGATTTCCCATCCAGTACTGAAGAGGTGCAATTGACTTCTTCCCTTGAGAGATCTACCATGAGTACAGACCCCTGTATAACAGGTGCAGGTATTTGCTTAGGGAACTCACCTAAGGATATGTTCCAAGGCACAGATAATATCTAGTTGAGTTTTTTTCATTAGCATAGTTATTAGTTATCAGACTGAAAGTGTGTCCATTACAAACTGAGCAAATTAAATAAGATGAGAAACCTGACTGATATAGTTATAAGAATCAGCTGCGAAGTCAGAGTAGCAACCATACCCAAAAAAACCTGAAAACGTTAGCAACCAATGTTGTTACTAATAAATGGGGTGTTACAGTAGCTCTGCTAAAATACTCACATATTTTGCCTCAAATTTCTTGGCCAGCATTTCCACCTCATACCGCTCACGTTGTTCATCATTAAATGGATCTTCTGAGTGGGCAGGTTTCTTCTGAGAGAAGAGAGGTGGAAATTACACTTCAGTTCATAACACTTTTGCTGGCATATCTGAAATCAGGCATATTCCAAGGTACAGAATACCCATTTGCCCAAGTAATTATCCTACCTGGCAAGTCTCAGCATTTAGCAGAAATGGGAGAACTGTGGTTTGAGGAGCAACAAAAGGAAGAATTACCTCCAACCAAATGTACTCCCTTATTGTTTATCAACACCTTTGTGATGTGACATTTTGGGATGATAAAAAGATGAACTTGGTATATTTTCAGCATGGAAGCAATGCAAAAGAACTATGACGCTCAAAGCATAGCCAAAATGGAAAAGAGGGTAATTCCCTTTGCATTCTCTCACCATCTCCTCCTGGCTCCTCCAAACAATAAGGAGTCACAGTACATACTGTCCACATCCAGTTGTGAGCTGGAGCCGGTTTGCACGAAGCGGTTGTTAAATTTTGAAGCCGGTTTAGAACCGGTTGTTAAAGGGGTGGGCAAATTCGGTCCTGTCTGGCCCGCCTGAGCTCTCGGCTGGGGAGGCTCCCCTGAGAATCTCTTGAATTTTTACTCACCCAGCGGTGCTCTCTGTCTTCGGCGGCACTTCAGCGGCAGGCCCTTCACTCGCTCCGGGTCTTCGGCGGCACATCCTTCAGTGCTGCCGAAGACCCCAAGCGAGTGAAGGACCTGCCGCCGAAGTGCCACCGAAGACCCGGAGCGACTGAAGGAACCGGTTCTTCAGCTTTTGGCAGCTCATCACTGTCCGCATCTGCTGCTATGGCAGCCACAGGGATGTTGCAAACTAGAGATTATGACTTCACTGTACAAATAAGCAGGAAAGAGGTACTGGTTTCAAAAAAGCCATTTTCACCCAGCTGTGGAGATACTGACGTAAGGACCGGGTGGGGGGAAAGACAAGAATATAAGGATTTTTGTTTGGGAGTAAGGGGTAGCAAAGGAAGCCGGATTACTTTCCTCAGACAAGATTTCATCAATAGAATGGGGGAGCTGTAACAAAAAATACTAAAATGGTCCACAAAATGTTTTTTCAGGCTAATGCAATCATTAATGGATGCCAACTAATTTTACTGAGCCTGGCCTTTCTATTCTAGTTTTATTTTAGCGCTTCAGGGTAAGAAAATTAGTGACATTCTAAACTTACAAAAAGATAAGTGCCTTCTCTAATTAGGACATGGAAGACCAAACTAGGACCAAATAGTTGCAATTCTAGCCCAACAAAGGATTGTGAACTGTTATCTTATTCAATGTGATAGGGCCACGGTGAAGTAGGTCTGCAAGGCCCACATTTCTAAAGTTCACAGGGATTTTGAACCAAGTGCTTAGAGAAGAGGTAGAAGAAATTACTTATCTGGTATTGATACCATTCTGTAACGGTATCAAAAATTTACTGCAGGACTAACTAAACTTAACCCCTTGGTCACTTTCATTCCTAAATGGAAAAATCATGGTCTATATTTAAGTTAGAGAACACATCTTATACTTTAAATGTTACGTGAAGACAAAACATTGGCAGCAGAGGTAACAACTTAACAAGCACAATCTTGCAATGGCATATATCAGCCTTTTATTTCTAGGTTAATTTCCCTCCTGTTGGGACCCCGAAAAGCCACACTAGATTGTAATATCACCTTTGTTAGTTAATACCTCAGACTTCTTAACATTTAAGGACAACTACTACCACTGCAACTTACCAAGACATCCTGCTAATCACACGCAACAATCTTTCATACTCAGAGTTATTACAGCACATCTTGTCAGCGCTAAACTAAAAGCCTTGACAAATTAAGTTCTCCATCTATCCAGAGGAAAAACAGAGCAAGGGCTGCATAAATTTCTTCCATGTAAACCCACCATCTGTTTCTTTCTCAGGGTGGGAAACCCATCTCTAGGCCAGAAAAAGGAATTCACTCTTCATGGCCATTACATTTTTGGGATCTTTGCTTAGTATGCCAACAAGGGGTCAATTATTATAGTGACATTTAAAAGTTATAACTTCCTTTGGAAATATGTACGAGAGAAAACTGTGAAATGCCCTTCCACTTCTTGCAGTAATCTTCTGTCTCTTGGGGATTCCTCTCAGGCTATTCCAATTCTATCAGACACCGTAAGATGGAAAGGCGTATTCCCTATCTTGTTACGCAACACCAAACTTTCACTGGGAACAGTTACGGTGAAGTTCAGCAACTCCTTATACGCAAGTGGACAGCAAACAAAAGCTTTCAAAAACTAATCTTCCTTGTGCAATAATAATGTGTAAAACTCAACAAGTTTATATAAAGACCTTATTTTAAAATCTGATATATTGCTAAAAATTATGCTGAATTCTAAAAGCTAAAACTACTACTTATAAAAAGAAAAAAAAGAGAGAGAGAGAGAGATACACTGCTAATAACTTTAATCTCTGCTGAAAAGGAAGAAACAGGCCCAAAGAGATTCTATTGAAAGAGCCATAAAGGATAAGGGTGTTAGTTCTTAAGCCTCATTTTAATAAGGATATTTTCCTCATTGCATTAACTGGCAAAATGTTAGTGTGGCTCTTCTAGATGACAAATATAATCAGTTCTGTTTTAACATCATGAAAGCCATTTCCCTGATATTTTAGTTTGCTTTGAAAAATTACATCTGTGATATATACAGAAAAGTGAGAAGTATCAGACTGAAAGACAGCAGGGCCAAAAGAGATTATTATCACCCCAAGGCCTATGGCCCCTGTATCTTGCAGCGCTACCCTCTTGTCTCATATCTCCTTGCTTTAAGTGAAAAATTCAATACTAGTAGCTATGGAGTCACAATTGCTCCTCTATAACAACTGTTTTCCCCCTTTGTTGTTATCCTCATTTAACCGAGCAGACTTTCACTCCTGTCTTTACCTTAACACTTCTTTTTTAAGCCTCTACTGTTCAACAGTTTCAAAAGAGGAAGGGAGGAATGAAAACTCAAAGGACCACTTCAAAAGGATGGGTTTCAGAGTAGCAGCCATGTTAATCTGTATCCGCAAAAAGAACAGGAGTACTCATGGCACCTTAGAGGCTAACAAATTTGAGCATAAGCTTTCATGGGCTACAGCCAACTTCATCAGATGCATAGAATGGAACATATAGTAAAAAGAGTGTTAGAGTGCTCAAGGAATTGGCGGATGTGATTGCAGAGCCATTGGCCATTATCTTTGAAAACTCATGGCGACCGGGGGAAGTCCCGGAAGACTGGAAAAAGGCTAATGTAGTGCCCATCTTTAAAAAAGGGAAGAAGGAGGATCCTGGGAACTACAGGCCGGTCAGCCTCACCTCAGTCCCTGGAAAAATCATGGAGCAGGTCCTCAAGGAATCAATTCTGAAGCACTTAGAGGAGAGGAAAGTGATCAGGAACAGTCAGCATGGATTCACCAAGCGAAAGTCATGCCTGACTAATCTAATTGCCTTCTATGATGAGATAACTGGTTCTGTGCATGAAGGGAAAGCAGTGGACGTATTATTCCTCGACTTTAGCAAAGCTTTTGACACGGTCTCCCACAGTATTCTTGTCAGCAAGTTAAAGAAGTATGGGCTCGATGGATGCACTACAAGGTGGGTAGAAAGTTGGCTAGATTGTCGGGCTCAACGGGTAGTCATCAATGGCTCCATGTCTAGTTGGCAGCCAGTATCTAGCGGAGTGCCCCAAAGGTCAGTCCTGGGGCCGGTTTTGTTCAATATCTTCATTAATGATCTGGAGGATTGTGTGGATTGCACCCTCAGCAAGTTTGCAGATGACACTAAACTGGGAGGAGTGGTAGATACGCTGGAGGGGAGGGATAGGATACAGAAGGACCTAGACAAATTGGAGGATTGGGCCAAAAGAAAGCTGATGAGGTTCAACAAGGACAAGTGCAGAGTCCTGCACTTAGGATGGAAGAATCCAATGCACCGCTACAGACTAGGGACCGAATGGCTAGGCAAAAGTTCTGCAGAGAAGGACCTAGGGGTGACAGTGGACGAGAAGCTGGATAGGAGTCAACAGTGTGCCCTTGTTGCCAAGAAGGCCAATGGCATTTTGGGATGTATAAAAAGGGGCATTGCCAGCAGATCAAGGTTCGTGATCGTTCCCCTCTATTTGACACTGGTGGGGCCTCATCTGGAGTACTGTGTCCACTTTTGGGCCCCACACTACAAGAAGGATGTGGAGAAATTGGAAAGAGTCCAGCAGAGGGCAACAAAAATGATTAGGGGTCTGGAACACATGACTTATGAGGAGAGGCTGAGGGAACTGGGATTGTTTAGTCTGCGGAAGAGAAGAATGAGGGGGGATTTGATAGCTGCTTTTAACTACCTGAAAGGTGGATCCAAAGAGGATGGATCTAGACTATTCTCAGTGTTAGCAGATGACAGAACAAGGAGTAATGGTCTCAAGTTGCAATGGGGGAGATTTAGGTTGGATATTAGGAAAAACTTTTTCACTAGGAGGGTGGTGAAACACTGAAATGCGTTACCTAGGGAGGTGGTGGAATCCCCTTCCTTAGAAGTTTTTAAGGTCAGGCTTGACAAAGCCCTGGCTGGGGTGATTTAGTTGGGATTGGTTCTGCTCTGGGCAAGGGGTTGCACTAGATGGCCTCCAGAGGTCCCTTCCAACTCTGTTATTCTATGATTCTAAGATTATACATATATATATATATATATATACACACACACACACACACAGAACATGAAAAGGTGGAGTAAGAGGCTAATTAATTAAGATGAGCTTTATCAGTAGAAATTTTTTTCCTGCTGATAATAGCTCATCTTAATTAATTAGCCTCTTACTCCACCTCTTCATGTTCTCTATATGTATGTGTATATATATCTTCTTACTATATGTTCCATTCTATGCATCTGATGAAGTGGGCTGTAGCCCACAAAAGCTTATGCTCAAATAAATTTGTTAGTCTCTAAGGTGCCACAAGTATTCCTGTTCTTTTTCCAAAAGGATGGAGGTTCTTTATGGAAAAAATCTCACCATTTGATGGTTTCACACTGTTCAGGGGAGAGAAGAGATCATGATCTATTATTATAAAGCAGGACTCTGCAGGGAATTGATAAACAGCACTGATTTCTAAGCGCATGTATAATTCTTGTCTTTTCTGATACCTAACGTGAAACATGTTCCTTCTCATCCCAGTGGTACTAAAATCCACTAGCCTGCCAATATTTTTTAAACTAGTCTACATGTGAAAGTTGTACTGGTATAACTATCAGTGAGGGGCATTATTTTTTTAAACCATTATAGGTATACCAGTACTATCCCAGGGTGGACTCGGACTAGTATAGCTTATTCCCATTCCCTTAGAGGAATAGCTATACTGATGTAATGCACCTTTAAACTAGTATATCCATATGCATACAGGCAGAAGTTTACACTTTAACTATATTGGCATAGTTAAAGCAATATGGTTATTTTAGTGTAGGCAAGACCCTTGTCAGCACAATCACTAACAATGGTCAAAACTCGTAATTCATACTCTCTTGCTTTCAAAGAGGGAAAAGAGATGTGGAAAGGAAGTATATCAGATTATCACCTACCAGCCAGATATGACTATTAGAAGTTATCAGAATTAAATATATTAAGACCTTCAAGAAAAACTGGGCTAAAGAAAAGTTGTGAAGAAGTTAACCTCCACAAACACAAAACTCTGAACATTTAACATCAATTTCCAACCCCCTCTCCCAACACTCCTTAATGTTCATATCAGAACAGTGAACAAAGATGATAACTGTAATATTCCATACAGCCCCATATGCAGTATACACTTTTCCAGTAAAGTGCAGACCAGCCATTTAAAGTAGCCTGAACTGGCACTGTATTCTCACAGTAGCTATAGGGAGGGATCTCACTTTGGAAAGCAGATTCCACAGAAATAATTAAGAATGAAGTTGTTGATTGTCTGTTATCCCTCTATATTTCAAGGAGAAAGTGATGCTATTCCTTCCAAACAGAGCAGAAGATCAAGGGGGGTAGAAAGTAAGGTTGCAGTACCACCTTCTTGAAAGGCTTTGAAGGAGAGCCCGGGGCTTATCTACCCAATGCTCTGGTTTTCCAAGTCTAGTGGTGCTACAGACAACAGCATTTAAGCCTTTTGAAATCAATATATCCACCATAACCAGAATGATGTTAGCTACCCCCTTTCCTCACCCCACCTCCCCAAAAAAGAGAAAACATACCCCAGAATTTTCTATATATTAAAAGAAAGAAAAGCAACAATTACAGGAGTCCTCTAACAACTTCACTACTGCCAGAATATTATACAAAAAAATGCTCAGATATTATGGTGATGGGCAGCATTCAACACTCAAGAACTGATAAGAACAGGATAGCCCTAGAGTATCTACTTTAGCATTGCGCCACATGCTGGTCTCTAGTGAGCAGCAGGTGCTGCCTAGCTCCCATAAAGATGTATCCACAAGCTTTTTTGTAATCCACTCCCCAGTGCCAAAGGGGAAGCTTTTCTTGGGGAGTTCAGGGGCCTAGCCCACCAGTTGTGGGGTGTCCCCTCCAGAATTCAGGGGTTTTTCCCATTAGGTGAAGTTTTCAGCAGTTCTAACATTCCAAATAAGCCTGAATCTACAGACACATGCCTCCAGCACTGCTACTGCTAACACTGTACTTTTGCCAAGCCAAGACCCTGGCACAGCTCTGACTCAGTTTCATCCTGCTGGTCAAAACCTTGCAGACAACTGTGACCTGACAGGAGCTGTCAGTTTCACTCTGCAGCTGTTTGGAAGAGCTCACAACTGCTGGAAAGGCAACACTTGACCCACTCACAGGGGAGAAAGACCTGGGAGAGACATGTAGTAATAGCAAGGTCTCCCCCACGCACTGGGGCAGCATACTGGAGCCCAAGGAGGGGACTCGTGCCGCAGACACCAGCCAGCAAGTGCGGAGATGGAGCCCCGTCCTCCGCACAAGGCACACGGCAGAGGAGCAGGGCAACTGGGCTCCTCAGCAGCGCGCTGCCCGATCCATCTCCGGCGGGGCCCGCCCCCAGGCTAAAAGTCGCTCAGTAACAACCGCCTTATCTGCGCCGCCGGGGCCGAGAGGCTGCGGGCGCGGCCGGCTCTGAGCCGGGCGGGGAGAGGGAGCAGACCCCGCTCCGAGGGCGGGGAGTGGGGGGGGGGGGGCGGCCGTGCGGTGGGCGCTGTGCGCAGGTCCCCGGGGCGGAGTTGGGGTCCCGTACCCGCGGTTCCCCGCACAGCAGCAGCTCGGGGTAGCTGAACTCCACGCAGCTCTCCTCGGTTGGGTCCTTCAGCACCACCTCCAGGCGCACCGTCTGGCGTGGCGGTGGCGCCTCCTGCGGCGGCGGCGGCTCCTGCCGGCTGCTCTCGCGCTGCTGCTGGGGCTGTTGCTGCTGCGGCGCCGGCGGCGGCGGCGGCTCCGGCCGTGGGGGCTCGCGCTGCTGCTCAGGCCGGCTGGTCTCACGCGGCGGTTCCGGCCGGGGGCTGGTCTCGCGCGGCAGCTGAGCCTGTGGCTCCGCCCGGGAGAGCTCGTGCTGCTGGTCGGGCGGCGGCACCCCCTCGCGCCCTAGCAATAGCTGCTGCTCCGGCTCGCGGCCCCCGGGCTCGCGCTCCAGGGACGGGCTCTCGCCCTCTCGTCGCCTCACGGGTGCCAGACTAATGAACGGCACCCGACGCGGCTCCGCCATCCTCCGACCCCCACCCCCCCGCTCACCGGCCCCCCGCCTCACCCGTACGGCGACACTCCCCCGCCGGCTCCTCCTCCCTCCCCCCCCGATCGGAACTGCCCCCTACGTTCTCCTCGCTGCTACCACCGCCGCCATTTTGGAGCCCCCCCACATAAATAGAAGCAGGCCGCTAAGCCGCGCATGCGCAAGACGACATGGGCCACGGGCGAACCGCCCCACGTCGCTGTTGTTATTGCTCATCGACTGCTACGTCACGGCAGCCCTAGCGCCCACACGCTGCTGCTGACGCCAGCTCCCGCCCACAGTTGCCTTGGAAATACGCACGCTGCCTGCGGTACGGCTCTTAAAGGGCCAGGAGCGCGGAGGTCACGGCGCGGGGGATTCGCATAGAGCTAGTGGGACGGCGGGGGCGCCTCGCTGCGAGGGGCACGGACCTTGGCCGCACCGTGACCCCCATGGCGGGGCTGCAGCGCGTAACGCTGGGCCCGGCTGCCGGGCGCGCCGCCAGAGGCGTCCCTCATCCCCCCTTCCCCAGGGAGCGGCGGGGCCCGTCCGGTGCGGGTGCGTGTGACGCGGCTGGGGAAGGGCTGGCTCCTGAGTCCTGACCCGCTTCACTCAGCTGCCCGGATTGGGCCTTCCTCACAGCACCACCAGCGGAGGTCTCCCCCCGGGACCCAGCGAGCCCCGGCCCCGTTGGGGACTGCACACTTTGGTTTAGTAAAATCCTTCTCCTGCTGCAGGAGCGCCGGCCCCAGTCCTACCCCTTGCGAAAGCCGGCCAGGAGGGCTCAGCTGTCATCTTTGAAGGCAAAACAGGAAAGTATCCCGCTGTAGGGGAAAGACAGGAGAGAATGAGACCAATATGGCTGCAGCAGGAGCTCTTTAATAACCCGAAAATCAAAAAAGAATTTTACAAAAAGTGGAAACATGGACAGATTGCCAGGAGTACAAAAGACTAGCACGTGGATGTAGAGATAAAACAGAAAGGCTAAGACATAGCACAGAGTTACAGCTAGCAAGGGACATAAAAAGTAATCAGAAGTGAGCCTAAAATACATTAGGAGAAAGAGGAAGGAAAGTGAAAGGCCTTACTTCACTGGAGAGGCCTGTGAATAATGGATGACACCATCACTGAGAAGGCTGAGGTGTTTAATACCTTTTTTTCCCAGTCTTCACTGAAAAGGTATGTCTAGATGTTTAACACAATGTTAACAATAAGAGAAAAGGAACACAAACCAGAAGAGGAAAATAACAGGTTGAAATATTATGATAAATTAGATGTATTCAAATTGTCTGGGCCTGATGAAATCCACCTCAGATTTACTTAAGGAACTATGTGAACCAATCTTGGAACCATTAGTTATCTTCAAGATCTGACTGAGTACTCCTATCTTTCCCCTTTTTGTCCTCTCCTTTTGTAAACTAATAACAAAAGGAGAGGGTAAAAAGAGGGAAGATATGCCCACTTATGTTGCAAATTTAACACCAATAATTTGGGCTTGAATAGGGACTGGGAGTGGCTGGCTCATTACAAAAGCAGCTTTGCCTCTACTGGGATTGACACCTCCTCATCTATTATTGGGAATGGACTACATCCACCCTGATCGAATTGGCCCTGTCAACCCTGGTTCTCCACTTGTGAGGTAACTCCCTTCTCTTCATGTGCCAGAATATTTATGTCCGCATCTGTAATTTTCACTCCATGCATCTGAAGAAGTGGGGTTTTTACCCACAAAAGCTTATGCTCAGATAAATCTGTTAGTCTTTAAGGTGCCACCGGACTCCTTGTTGTTAATGTTGAGAACATTAATCAAGGTACCAAAGGACGTGATGAGAATGAATTCTTTCATTGGCTATATACCAAAGCTAGGAGCCTGGGCAAAATAAGTAGACTTGGAATTCCTCATTTATGAGCCTAAGTTTGATATAGTTAATATTACTGAAACTTGATGACATGAGTTGCACAACTGGAATGTTAAAAAACAATAGCTATAACCTAGTTAGAGATCAAGTGGGCAAAAGGGGAACAGGAATGGCACTCCCTCAGGAAGGGCATTGCCTGGTTCTGAGTTACTGATAACTTGAAAGAAAATTATCTTAAATGCTTGGGGCTTGCTGTCCAAACAGATAAAGCACACAATGGTGCCTGCTACAGACTACCAATTCACACTAGGGAACAAGATGACTAACTCCTGATGCACCTCTCTATAGTGAGTAGGGGAAAAAGTTATGTGACCCTGGGTTACCAGTTTGAGTGTTAGCAGTCTCCTTTTGTCAGTGCTAAAACATCCTTGCATGAGGAACAAATTTTTAAAAATTGGCTCTTCAGTCTTGCAGAGAATGGTATAACAAGATCCAATGGCTGGATGTTGAAGCTAGCCAAATTCAGACTAAATTTTTTAACAGTGAGAGGAATTAACCATTGGAACAATTACCAAGGTTCATGGTGGATTCTCCATCACTGGCAATTTTTAAATCAAGATTGGATGTTTTTCTAAAAGGTCTGTTCTCGGAATTATTTTGGGGAAGTTCTATGGCTTGTATTATACATGAGGTCAGACAAGATTATCATAATGTTCCCTTCTGGCCTTGGAAGCTATGAAAACTCATGGAGTATGCATGAGAGCCTAGAGAACTGGAGAAGAGCAAACAAAATACCTATCTTTAAAAAAGGAACAAAGAGGACCCAGGGAATTATAAACCAGTCAGCCTGTCTTTGATACGTCAGAAAGATACTGGAACAAATTATAAACTAATCAATTTTGATAAGTACTTGTTAACATGGATTTATTAAGAACAAATCTTGCCAGACCTACTTAATTTCCTTCTTTGACAGGGTCAGTTGCCAAGTGGATGGGGGCAGGGGGAAAATACTATGTGTAAATATATTTTGATTTTAGTAGGGCTTTTGACACAATCTTACATGACATTCTAATAAACTAAGAAAATGTGGTCTAGATGAAATTACTATAAAGTGGGTGCAAAACTCGTTGCAAAACTGTACTCAATACATAAACCTGGAAATCCTGGACGCCCCATCATCTCAGGCATTGGCACCCTGACGGCAGGATTGTCTGGCTATGTAGACTTCCTCCTCAGGCCCTATGCTACCAGCACTCCTAGCTATCTTCGAGACACCACTGACTTCCTGAGGAAACTACAATCCAGCGGTGATCTTCCTGAAAACACCATCCTAGCCACTATGGATGTAGAAGCCCTCTACACTAACATTCCACACGAAGATGGACTACAAGCCGTCAGGAACGCTATCCCCGATAATGTCATGGCAAACCCGGTGGCTGAACTTTGTGACTTTGTCCTCACCCATAACTGTTTCACTTTTGGGGACAATGTATACCTTGAAGTCAACAGCACTGCTATGGGTACCCGCATGGCCCCACAGTATGCCAACATTTTTATGGCTGACTTAGAACAACGCTTCCTCAGCTCTCGTCCCCTAATGCCCCTACTCTACTTGTGCTACATTGATGACATCTTCATCATCTGGACCCATGGAAAAGAAGCCCTTGTGGAATTCCACCATGATTTCAACAATTTCCATCCCACCATCAATCTCAGCCTGCACCAGTCCACACAAGAGATCCATTTCCTGGACACTACGGTGCTAATAAGCGATGGTCACATAAACACCACCCTATACCGGAAACCTACTGACCGCTATTCCTACCTACATGCCTCCAGCTTTCACCCAGACCACTCCACACAATCCATTGTCTACAGCCAAGATCTGCGATACAACTGCATTTGCTCCAACCACTCAGACAGAGATAAACACCTCCAAGATCTCTATCAAGCATTCTTACAACTACAATACCCACCTGCTGAAGTGAAGAAACAGATTGACAGAGCCAGAATAGTACCCAGAAGTCAACTACTACATGACAGGCCCAACAAAGAAAATAACAGAACGCCACTAGCCATCACCTTCAGCCCCCAACTAAAACCTCTCCAATGCATCATCAAGGATCTACAACCTATCCTGAAGGACGACCCATCACTCTCACAGATCTTGGGAGACAGGCCAGTCCTTGCTTACAGACAGTCCCCCAACCTGAAGCAAATACTCACCAGCAACCACGCACCACACAACATAACCACTAACCCAGGAACCTATCTTTGCAACAGATCCCGTTGCCAACTGTGTCCACATATCTATTCAGGGGACACCATCACAGGGCCTAATCACATCAGCCACAATATCAGAGGCTCGTTCACCTGCACATCTACCAATGTGATATATGCCATCACGTGCCAGCAATGCCCCTCTGCCATGTACATTGGTCAAACTGGACAGCATCTTCGTAAAAGAATAAATAGACACAAATCAGACGTCAAGAATTATAACATTCAAAAAGCAGTTGGAGAACACTTCAGTCTCTCTGGTCACTCGATTACAGACCTAAAAGTGGCAATACTTCAACTAAAAAACTTCAAAAACCGACTCCAGTGAGAGACTGCTGAATTGGAATTAATTTGCAAACTGGATACAATTAACTTAGGCTTGAATAGAGACTGGGAGTGGATGGGTCATTACACAAAGTAAAACTATTTCCCCATGTTTATCCTCACCTCCCCCCACTGTTCCTCAGATGTTCTTGTCAACTGCTGGAAATGGCCCACCTTGATTATCGCTACAAAAGGTCGTCCCCGTCCCCCCCAAGCTGGTAATAGCTCACCTTAAGTGATCGCTCTGGTTACAGTGTGTATGGTAACACCCATTGTTTCATGTTCTCTATGTATATAAATCTCCCCACTGTATTTTCCACTGAATGTATCCGATGAAGTGAGCTGTAGCTCACAAAAGCTTATGCTCAAATAAATTTGTTAGTCTCTAAGGTGCCACAAGTACTCCTTTTCTTTGTACTCAGAGTAGTTATCAATGGTTTGCTGTCAAACTGGAGGGACATATCTACTAGGGTTCCACAGGAGTCTGTCCTGTGTCTAGAATTAATCAGTATGTTTATTAAATACTGAGATGATGGAATCGAGAGTTTGCTTATCACATTTTTGAATGACACTCAACTGGGAGGGGTTACAAGCACTTTGGAGGACAGAATTAGAATTCAAAAGGACCTGGATATATTGGAGAATTGATCTGAAATCAACAAGATAAATTTCAGTAAAGGCAA
This sequence comes from Chelonia mydas, assembly GCF_015237465.2. Taxonomy (NCBI): domain Eukaryota; kingdom Metazoa; phylum Chordata; order Testudines; family Cheloniidae; genus Chelonia; species Chelonia mydas. The sequence continues at coordinate 259,696,577 of NC_057849.1, forward strand.
GTGCGAAGTTCTACACTGAGGAAGGAAAAAATCAAAATGAGCAAATACAAAATGGGAAATAATTGGGAAAGCAGCAACACTGCAGGAGAAGATCTCATAGTTATAGTGGATCACAAATTATTACTCATATTCAATGTGATGCAGTTTCAGAAAAGGCAAATATTCTGTATCTTGTGTAGTAACAGGAATGTTGTGTGTAAAACATGGGAGGTAATGGGCGGTTCCATTTTATGTGGCATTGGTGATGCCTCAGATGGTGGATTGTGTCCAGTTTGGGGTACAACACTTTAGGAAAGTTGTAGGCAAGAGAGTTCAGAGGAGACCAACAAAAAAGATAAAAGTCTTGACGTATGAGGAAAGGTTAAAAAAACGGGGTATGTTTACTCTTGAGAAATGAAGACTGGGGGGTGACCTGATAACAGTCTTCAAATACGTTAAGGGCTATTACAGAGAAGATGGTGATCAATTATTCTCCATGTCCACTGAAGGTAGGACAAGAACTAATGTGCTTAGCCTGCAGCATGGGACCCTTGGGTTAGATATTAGGAAAAACTTTCTAACTATTAGGATAGTTAAGTACTGGACTAGCTTATCAAGGGGGCTGTGGAATCCCCATCATTGGAGGTTTTTAAGAACAGGTTAGACAAACATCTGTCAGGGATGGTCTAGGCATAGTTGGTCTTGCCTCAGTGTGTTGGGATGGAGTGGATGACCTCTCAAGGTTTCCTGCAGTTCTGCATTTATATGATCCTGATAGCTGTTGAGCTCTGCTGGTATAAAGGGGTAAGCAAGAGCCCGGGATAGTATGGAAATAAAGCAAGGAAAAGAGTCACTTATTATAGGACGGGGGTGGGAAATCCTGACAGCCCTGGTGGGGACATATAAGTATGCCAAAACAAAACAAGCCAAATCCCATGAATCCTTTCAAATCACTAACAAGGAGCAAAGCATGAAAATATCTTGTGTCCATACAATTCCTGCCCAGAACTTTTTGCACCTTCATTGTCACCATCACTTAGATATAAACATATCCTGGAAAGAGAAAGCCAGGGCCCAGGAGATAGATACAGAGTTGTAGTAAGAATTACTTTTAAAAGCTTGCCAGGCTGGCGATCAGAGAAAGGGGAGTAGGAGTCTGAAATATAGATTTTAAGAGGCAATCAGCCATACACCTTTTCAGCGTTGTGCAACATATGATGCATTCTTATTCTGGATAAATGGGGACAGGGTCGCTTGTCCTGTGTTTTGAAGATGAATATTGTGAAGAATGAATTTAGTTCTCAGTTTCCCATGTTCTCCTGCTCAGCCCACCTCATAGTCTTTCAGTTGCATAGATTAGCATTGTTTTTTCTCTCATCTGAATTCAAGTAGCCTGGTCAAAGATAGTGCAAATCATACTTTACTTGAAAGTGTAAGCTGTTGCTTTGTTTCTGAGTAGAAAGAAGCAATAGGAAAAACACTGCTGATGGACTGTAACTCTGAGAAATGTAGGTTTTCCCTTTGAAGCTTGGCAATCTTTGGCAAGTGTTGCTATCCAAGTGGACTTCTCATCCCTGAAAATTTGTAGCTTTCATCAAGGTTTTGGTAAAAGCAAGTTGTGTTTGGACTCCGGCACTACAATGAATAAACCATATGATTTGTAAAATCACTTTCCCTCTATTGTTTTCTTGAAACTTGAATCTGATGGGGTCAAATGGCATTGCTGTACTCCAGCAGTTCCCAAACTGTGGGTCGGGACCCCAAAGTGGGTCACAACCCCATTTTAATGGGGTTGGCAAGGGCTGGTATTAGCCTTGCTGGGGCCCAGGACTGAAGCCCGAGCTCTACTGCCTGGGGCCGAAGCCCAAGGGCTTGAGCCCTGAGTGTGGGGGGAGCCCTCAGGTAACAGGCCTCCCACTTGGCGCTGAAGCTCTTGGGATTCGACTCTTGTCCCACCGCCTCCCACCACCAAGAGCGGTGGAACTCTGGCTTTGGTTTTGCACCCCCTCCCCCCCCCCCCCCCCCCCCCCCCGCCAGGGGTGGCAGGGCTTGGGTGGGCTCAGGTTTCAGTCCCCGCTCTTGGGGTCGTGTAGCAATTTTTGTTCTCAGAAGTGGGTGATGGTGCAATGAAGTTTGAGAACCCCTGCTCTACTCTCTGGACTAGCATAGGAAACCATCAAATCAAGATCTACTGACCCTGCCCGATTGAAATTTTAGGGCTCCTTAGGTTCTGTGAGATTAAATTCCATATTTCACCGAACCTTACTGAGGGAGGAACTTGGTGTTCAGGTAACTGGTCTTGTGTGGGATCCATGGAACTTTGAGCAAGCTGCTGTGAACCCCTTTTGCTGAATACTTGTTTTCAATTTGACAAGGATGTGAGAGCCAATAGAAGCTTGTTTTTATTTAGAAAAAGGCACACGTGTTAAGATATAGATATTCAGGCCTGTCTGTAAAGGCCTATACTCTTAAGAATTTAGGTGTATTCTTACCACTTGGCTAGTTATAGAGGTATAAAAGAAAGAATCAAAATCACTGTCTGCCGGTGTAAGACCCTTCTCTTACTGTGTCAGTCTGAGGCCCTGTTCTTAGGCTAAGGCCTTTGGCTAAGCAAGAGGGGCAGCCATAAGCTGGGAAGCGACCGGTCACATCCTCACATTCCAACCTAGTCACATTGAAATAAGGTGCCATTTGGCTGTTAGGAATACAATCCTGTCCTGATAATGCCTATCGCCTCCAGAGAAAGGGAAGTGCCTAGAAAATGTAAAAGGAAACTTAGTTTGATAGCATCCTATCTGGCAAGAACTCACTTATCAATAGCTGGGATGTGAAATCCTCACTTCTGTATTGTTTTGTCATTATAGTTCCCACTTTGCTATTGTTTGTCTGTATAATCTCTGTCTGGTTCTGTGATTGTTCCTGTCTGCTGTATAATTAATTTTGCTGGGTGTAAACTAATTAAGGTGGTGGGATATAATTGGTTACAGAATCATGTTACAGTATGTTAGGATTGGTTAGTTAAATTTCAGTAAAATGATCGGTTAAGATATAGCTAAGCAGAACTCAAGTTTTACTATATAGTCTGCAGTCAGTCAGGAAGTGGGTGTGGGTATGTGCGGGGGAAATGGGAACAGGGAGTGGGGGTGGGGAAATTGGAATCATGTTTTGCTAAAGGGGGAAATGGGAACAGGGACACAGGTAAGCCTCCGTGGTGTAAGAGCTGGGAAGGGGGACGCTAAGGAAGGAAACTGGAATCATGCCTGCTGGAAGTTCACCTCAATAAACATCGAATTGTTTGCACCTTTGGACTTCGGGTATTGTTGCTCTCTGTTCATGCGAGAAGGACCAGGGAAGTAAGTGGGTGAATGAATAAGCCCCCTAACAACATGGATACTATCCTCTAGGTTGAGCATGGTCACAACTTGTAATGCAAGTTTGAAGGCGCCCTTAGGAGGCTACCTACTGTAAAACTAAGTTGATAGGAAGGCAGAGAAATCTCTGGTAAACTGGCTATCTAGATTCTTGACATTAAGAGAAATGACAAATGCAGAACAGCTCAAATTTTTATTCGATACATAGTAGCTGGAAAACTACCTTGAATTTGTGTTCAATGTGGAGGTTGGATGTAGAGTCATATTTGCATACACACTCTGGCCAGATTTTGTGTACAGTGTCTGAATGTCTATTTCTTTGACAGGAGAAAACAGGAAATAGTGTTGATGGTAAGTGATTGGACTACAGAAAAGTTAGAGGAAGTTACTTCTTGTAAATAGTCTCAAACAACCACTTGTTCTGAATTATGCCTTTCCAGACCTCAATGAAAGTAGCAGTCTTCTACCTGCGAGGTTCTGGCAGGCAGAGGCACCAACTTCCTGAGTTCTCAGATGGTGCTCGACCCCCCCCCTTCCTCAAGCCCCACCCCACGTCTTCCCGCCCCCACCCTGCCTCTTCCTGCCCCTGCTCCTCCCCCAGTGTCTCCTGCACACTGCTGAACAGCTGATCACCAGCAGGCGGGAGGCCCTGGGGGAAAAGGTTGGAGGAGCTGATCAGCAGGGCCCACCAGCAAGCGGGAGGCACTGCGGGGAAAGGGGAGTAGCTGACTGGTGGGGCTGCCAATGGCTGCTGAGCACCCACTTTTTTTCCGTGGGTGCTCCGGCACACCCACACAGTCAGAACCTATGCCACAGGTCTTCCTGGTTGTGTTTTTTCCTCTTCTTGACTTGCATTACATGATAAGCTTACTGTTATTTGTTGTACACGTCTAATTTAAATTGTGAGCTTGCAGCAACATATTTCCTTATTCCTTTGGCACTAGATACTTGTAATCTTAGGTCTGGATATTTCTTTGGATTTAAATTGAAGTTACCAAGAACAAGTCAATTTATCTGATAAGGAGACAGGTTTCAGAGTGGTAGCCGTGTTAGTCTGTATCAGCAAAAAAAAAGAAAACTGAGGCATACTTGTGGCAACTTAGAGACTAACAAATTTATTTGGGCATAAGCTTTCATGGGCTAAAACCCACTTCATTGGATGCATGCAGTGGAAAATACAGTAGGAAGATTCTCCAACAAAAAAACTTCAAAAACAGACTCCAACGAGAAACTGCAGAATTGTCATTAATTTGTAAACTGGACACTATTAAATTAGGCTTGAATAAATTCTAAGAGTGGATGGGTCATTACCAGGGGTGAAAGTAAGTCTAGGGACTTACCGGTACGGGCCTGGGCTGGGCTGGGCTGGACTGGGGCCAGCTCTGGCCCCGGAAGGGGTGGGGCCTCGGGTGGAAGGGGCAGGGCTGGGGGTCAGAGTCAGCCCCGGCCCACCGTGTACCAGCAAGTGCTTCCTTCCCGCTCCCCGGGGTAACAGTGGCAGCCAGGGGCCCTGGCAGCGGTTTAAAGAGCCCCGGGCGGTAGCAGTGGCCAGAGCCCTGGGCCCTTTAAATCGTCCCCGGAGCTCCGCCACCGCTTCCCTAGGGCTCCAGCAGCAGGGCTCCGGGGACGGGGCTCCGGCCGCCACTACCGCCTCGAACCCTTTAAATCATCCCCGGATCCTGGGGAAGCGGCGGTGGGGCTCTGGGGACCATTTAAAGGACCTAGGGCTCCGCTGCCGCTACCGCCCCGGGCCCTTTAAATCTCCACCCCAGGGCTCCGGCAGCAATTTAAAGGGCCAGAGGCTCCAGCTGCTGCTGGGAGCCGCAGGCCCTTTAAATTGCACCTGGGGAAGCCGATCCATCCCGGTACGGCACACGGGCTCTTGCCGGTACACCATACCGGCTTACTTTCACCTCTGGTCATTACACAAAGTAAAAACTATTTCCCCATGCTAATCTTTCCCCTACTGTTACTCACACCTTCTTGTCAATTTTGAAATGGGCCATCCTGATTATCACTACAAAAGTTTTTTTTCTCCTGCTGATAATAGCCCACCTTAATTGATTAGCCTCGTTACAGTTGGTATGGCAACACCCATTTTTTCATGTTCTCTGTGTATATATCTCTTCCTACTGTATTTTCCACTGCATGCATCCAATGAAGTAGGTTTTAGCCCATGAAAGCTTAAGCCCAAATATATTTTTTAGTCTCTAAAGTGCCACAAGTACGCCTCATTTTTTTTTTTTTTGCTGATAAGGAGAGTAGTCTCTTGTATAAATAGGACTTCTGTTTTGGGGGGTTTAGTCATTTCATTTTTCAGGGTTTATTTTTTAGCAATTTTTGAGTTTTATGAAGATGTCCAAAAATTGGGGTTTTGTGGGGCTCTTTGTACATATGGTAATGAGTCATGCATATTATTACTTATTTCAGTATCATATACTGTAATGAGTAATCTCTTTGAGATGTTCCCTAGTGCGCTTTAATATAGTGCTTTAGTGCATACCAGCAGGGCCTATGTAGACCAATTAATATGCAACACATTAGTGCACGTTAGAAATCTCACCTCCATAGTGCACCATTTCCAGAGTTTATTGGATAAACACCAATTTCTTTTTTAATTGGGAGGGTTTTGTGGGGCAAACCTAAAGCCAGAAGCCTTATGTATAAGCCTAAGGTGAAAGTTCTTCTCTTGTCTTTTAGATTGTCTGAAGGTTTTTCAGATTAATAGTTTCATTAATGGATTTATCCAGAGAATCTCCTAAGAATATTGCACCATCAGAGAGCCCAGAAGTGGTGAGATATGGTATATCTAGTACAGAAGTTGAAGAGAAGACAGATGGCAGCAGATGCAAGAAGAGTGGTCACTGGAATCAGTTGTTGCATGAAATATAAACAGAACACAACTCTTTAAAGCAATTTAAACGTTGTTGTTCTTTAGAGATTTGTTTCCACCAGCAGGATATTCTGGCGGTTTACCATACAACAAAGTAGTTTGGAAAGAGGAAGTGGAAGCCTCTCTCAAAGTGAGTTGTGAGTTTTCTGTTTTGTCATCCACTCTATTCTTTGGAGTCAAATTCCTGTTGTGGGACACATTTTCTTTGCAAGTTTCAAGATAAACATTCATTGTAGGGACATAAACTATAAAGGACAAGTGTAGTAAATGTACATGTCATGACCATTTATTTTTTTCTCCTCAGGATGCAACCATTCAGACTTTAACATTTAAGTGATCCAGACTGCATGCATCTGATGAAGTGAGCTGTAGCTCACGAAAGCTTATGCTCAAATAAATTGGTTAGTCTCTAAGGTGCCACAAGTACTCCTCTTCTTTTTGCGGATACAGACTAACACGGCTGCTACTCTGAAACCAGACAGGATACAGATTCCCTTTTTTGCTTCTTTATTTTGAAGGTTTCCTGTCTGCATAAGACTTAGAGACTGAAATATCCAATGAATGAGCAAACCTTCTGGAGGGAGTTTGAAGTTCTCTTCTTGAAGGAGGCATCTGTTAAATTATAAGGAAGAGAACAGGAGTACTTGTGGCACCTTAGAGACTAACAAATTTATTAGAGCATAAGCTTTCATGGGCTACAGCCCACTTCATTGGATGCATAGAATGGAACATATAGTTTACCAGCCATCAAAAGAACAGTAATTTTGAGATGATTATGTCAAGTTGTCTGGTATTTCTCTGATGAAGAAATAATTAAATAAAAATAATTCAGAAGGATTCTAGATAGATGCAGAGATACTAGACAGTGAGAAGGTGCAGAAAACCTGCAATTAGCCATGTATAATAAAGACAGTTTTATTTCAGGACAGTGGCTGTGAAACATAGCCCTCTCCCCCATACATGGTTTTGCATTCTGTAGTCTGGTCACAGCCTTACTGTTTGAAGGAGGAAGTTTGGACCGATGGCTCATTGGGCTAAGGTCAGAAGCCACTTGGCAGCTTCTGGTTAGAGCTCAAATCGTCAGTGACCAACAAGGAGTTTTGCAAGTAACAGCAGTTTTCATACATAGACAGGTATTGTAGCTTTAGAACACATTTTACCTTTAGAAGTGTATTTATGTTTAGCTGCTTCATTTGGTCAGGGAAGGCACTGCACATTGGTGCATTTGGAACATCCAAAATACGAAGCAAACCCACTGGTTTTGAAATATGAGGCAAACCTACAGGTAAAGCCTGTGAAAGAAGTAGCACCTTTGCTGTTGGATTTCTCCCATTGATGAAGGATAAGCTCCAGAACAACCCTCTATGGTAAAAAGTGACAAGAGGTTGGGTTGGGGTTTTTTTGGTTGTTGTTTCTGTGAACTGTAGATCACTGAAGACACGAAACAGGCCTGCTAATTAAGGTGCTTGTTGTTTCCGTTTGAGGGGTTATGAACAGATCACTTAGGAAATCAAAAAGAAATACATAGAAAAAAATACAGAAAAGGTTTTGCAGAGAAGAGCCCACTAACGGGAAAACATGGAAGATAAACACTGTTTCAAAAAAAAGCCTTCAATGAACAGGCTAGCTCAGGGGTTCTCAACCTTCTTTTTGAAGCCTCCCAACATGTTATAAAAACTCCATGGCCCACCTGTGCCTCAACAACTTTTTCTGCATATAAAAGCCAGGGCTGGGGTCATGGGGCAGCAAGCAGGAAAATTGCCTGGGGCCCCATGCCCAGGGGGCCCTGTGAAACTAAGCTGCTCAAGCTTCAGCTTCGGGTAGCAAGGCTTAGGGACCCAGGCTTCAGACCTGGATGGTGGTGCTTCATCTTTCTGCCCTGGGCCCCCATGAGTCTAATGCCGGCCCTGCTCGGTGGACCCTCTGAAACCTGCTCATGGCCCCCCAGGGTCAGGGGGCTCCAGACTCCGAGTTGAGAACTGCTGGGCTAGCTGATAGAGACATTTAAATTGAGCAACACATGCCTGTAAAATGCTGATTGTGACCACTGTGGTGCTAAAATTCAGCTGAGCTGTCTACCTACATAGTGGTAGAAACTGTGAGTCAGAGTTGGTCATTTTGCAGTTTAGAAATACCAGGTCATTTTCAGGGACAGGAAGGATTGTGTCCGCTGGAGTTTTGTCTTAAATGCTGTTTTGTTTATTTGCACTGCTTCTTTAAAGAAGTTTGCCTGAAATGGATACCAGACTGGTATAAAAAGCTGTTCTATCAGACCAGCACATCTGGAGGCAGTCTGGTTGCAAATCTGGCTTTGAAATGTTGAAGCCAGGTTATTGTGTCTTATTTATATTCACAGTCAAGCTTTAAACGAAACTTACATGATACATGAGTCACAGTTTTGTTTTAAGAAGCCACCACACCCATTTGTGTAATGAATAAGGAGGATTATCCTTGATAAGGAATCCTTTTCAGCAAAGACTTGAAAATGGGAACTTCTGAATGCAAAGGCAATAGTTCTAAAAGAGAAACTGTGAACATTCTTGCTTGAAGCCTGTAAATAACCCATTGTACAAAATATATATTTGTATGACAGATGTTTTCCCTTTGAGGGATCTTATGCAGGTAGAGTGGGCACAATCTTGCTTTTGAAACTAGATGAGAATAAAATTGGGCACATTCAGACCAGAACAGACTGCTTCTTAAGCAGCTACCTATTTCCTCTTCAATGTCATCTTTAACTGTTACCAGTACTTCATTAATTTCCCAAAGCAATTCAACACATTTACAAACTATTGAACAGGTAACAAGATTAGGAGGGCTATTAGGGCAGGAACAAGCACTGATGAATATTTGTAAATTGTCTCCATGAGAACCAGAAAAATTAGTGGATCCAATTGGGAGCAAATGGAGCAGGGAATTGGGACTCAACTGCTGAGTTGTTTCCCCAGTTCTACTGCTGACTTGCTGTGGGATTTTAGGAAAATCACTCAACTGCTTTTTGCCTCCGTTTACCAATTTCTTAAACAGTTCTTTTATGCCTTTCTCACAGTGATTTGCAAAATGCTTTGAGTTACTTAAATGATGGACATTTTATAATGGCCAGATCCACAAAGATACTTGGATGCCTAAATCCCTGTTTAGGATCCACTGCAATCCACATAACTGCCACTTGGTTGCCACCTAACCTTGCAAGCACTTAGCTGACTCATCACCTAATTTTTGCAGTAAAAGTTCCTTAGGCACAGCCTCAGCAGAGCCTTCCCAAAAATGGAAGGGGGGGGGAGCAGGGCCCCTGGCCGGGGGGGGAAGCAGGGCCCCTGGCCAAGCCGGAAGCCAGAGCGGGCCAGGAGCCGCAGACCCTCCACCTGCCCAGGATGGGGGTGCCAAGAGTAGCACCCCGCCCAGGGCATGTGGAGGGTTTGCAACTCCCCACAGCTGCCCACGTGGCTCTTACCCCGACCCAACTCTGGCTGGGGCCTCGAAGCTGCAGCCCAGCCACGTGGCCAGGCAGCTGTGAGGAGCCGCGGACCCTCCATCTGCTCTGGGACGGGGACGTGGGCCAGGGGCTGCTCTCGGCCCCCCCCACCCCAGGCAGGTGGAGGTTCCGCACAGCTTAAACAACTGCCCTGGACTTCCCGACCAGGCTCCAGCTGCCAGCCTGGCCGGGGGGCAGGGCCTTGGGGGGGATGAGGCGGGGTGGGGGTGGGAGGGCCATGACCTCCTGGCCCCCCCATTCCAGCGCCGATGCCTAGAGGCACCTAAATTTCTGCCAGTGAGCAGGTACACTGCTGCCCAACTCTAGCTGACCAGGCGCCTATCTCATGCCTAAGCTCCAGCACAATCCATGAACAAAGGGAAAATAAGTGTTTGTCTGCTTAACTTTCATGTGGGACCCAACCTGGTAAGTGTGCTCAGAGGCTGCCCACTGAATTATGGCCCATTCAAAATCTGGGCACTGGACAAGATGGCGATGTCCACCTCAACAACTTTAGCCCCGTGTTCAGAATAGTAACCTGGGATGTGGGAGCCTTAGGTTCAATTTTCCCCTTAGGCAATGAGGGAGAAATTATTTGAATTGGGGTCTCTCACTTCTCAGGACAATGCTCTAACTGCTGATCTATGGCAGTGGTTCTCAGACTTGTTGTATTGGTGACCTCTTTCACAAAGCAAGCCTCTGAGTGCGACACCCCCCCCTTATAAATTAAAAACATTTTTATATTTATCATTATTTTAAATGCTAAATTTATAACCCTCTTATTTAAAATGAATGTACCTTTTCTCACCACTTTTAAATTAAGACTAAAACACATTTTATTGAATTGTTATAAGCAGAAAAGGTTTTTTTAAAATAGTTACCGTTCAATACGGGCTGTGCAAAGAAACTTGAAAATATCACTTTTCACAGCAGCACTGCCTTCAGAGCTGGGTGGCTCATGACCCCCACATAATAACCTCATGACCCCCAATGGGTCGTGACCCCCATTTTGAGAACCCCTGATCTATGGTGAGCAGTTACACAAATACTCAGATTTATGTCAATGGGACTACTCACATAACTGCTCACCATTTTAAGTAAGAGGTTCACTGTGTAAAACCAAGGAATGAAAGGACTTATTTAATACATCACACTTAAATATCATCTTCCATGTGAAGATCTCAGTATACTCTACAAATAACTAATAAAGCCTCAACAGAATACCTCTGTGGGGTAAGGCAAGTTAAGCACAGTGGGTTTTCAGATTAAATTGAAAAAAAGAAAATTTAGGCTGATTAGCAGAAAACATTTTCTGATTATGAGATCTATTCAACTTTGAAATAGACCATAAAAAAAGTGTTGGAAGGCCCACCACTTCAGCAGGTAATTTATAAACAGATTAGACAAAGCTGTGGGTTGTATTATAGGAACAATCGCACACTGGTAGATAGAGGAGAAGGGAAATAGTTTAGCAGGAAAGTTAAGGTGCAGAAATCTCTTCAAGTGGCACCGTGGCTGAAACAGAAATGCAAAATGGACACATTGTATAGAACCTACCCTAGAATGACTGGGTACATTGAGTGGGAAAACTTGTATACCTTCTCACTGAGTTTATTCACCATCTGACCTAATAGATCTTTACTTTATGATTGTAACAACCAGCCTTCTATTCTTTCCCAGTTCACTGCATTTGTGACATCTTTGAATGAATAGGATAAGAGTAGGAGGTACATTACAAAGGAGAGCCATTTTACATATAAATACTATGATAATCAGTATTGATGAGAAAGAAACACAAACTTCAGAATCATGTTTGACAGAGTTTTGTAACAAAATTTTTCTAAAGTTTGCTTGTGTGTGGCAGTAGGTTAAGGACTAATTTTAAAGCCATTCACTTTGTGCTACTTGCATAAATTTGTTAATCCTGCAAGATGAGATATACCTTTAAGTTTTACATAACAAGTCAGGTTGCTTTTCCACACAGCAAGAAATCTCTCTACTGCAGTTACTTTGCACTATATGGTGCATGGTGTTCCACAGAATATTGGTCATTTGAGACTGATAGTGTATTAAAGGAACAGATGATAAAAGATGAGGCTCATTGTCCCTCCTGCAGCCCGTTTAAAATGTGGTTTGAAGATTCTGACTTTGTAATGTAATTCCTACATCCAGGGAAGCACAGCCCAGAGACTGCACTGGATCAGTTATCCCATTTTTCAGCTAGGTTTGATTGACACATGAAATGGTTATGTATTAACTACTTGCATACAGTATTTGACTATCTAATAGCTCAAGGCCTTTTATCTTTTTAAAATCCACGTAAAAAAGAAACAGTATACAGAGATGTCAAGGTATTTATACAGCACTGTGTATCCTACAGGATTATAAATATGTTATAGACCCCTTGGACACAACACTATATGTAGGGTTGAGTTGATTTTTTTCCACTTAAAACGGTGATTCAGCCTCCTTATGTATGTGTCTTCCCTAAATTTACAACACTTACTAATATAGAATGAATTTTCTGAAAATGTATAAGTAAATATTAATATAGCTTTTGAATTAAAATTAAAAATAAGCCCTCTAAGAATGTCAGTAATTGCCTCACTGGTCAGAGATGTCAGACACCTGGCCTACTTGATGTGCTTACATGGTACGTTCAAATTGAAAATGAAAGCTTAGATTTTGCACAAACAAAAAGTTAGTTTCTAGCCCTTTTGGTTATAAAGGGAACTTTCCAAATGTGATCTGAATGCAAACCAATACACTGTCTTCCTGAGTCTGCAAACAATCTGAAACAATGACTGAGAGGTACAAACTCCTCCATCTCTACTAATCTTACTGAATCCTGTATCATCCCAATCAAGAAAAGAATTAAGGGATAGCAATAAAATTAAAGCCAGTCAGCATGGTTTTATGGAGAACAAGTCTTGCCAAGCAAATCTAATTTTATTCTTTGAAGAGATAAACAAGCTTGGTTGATCAAGGTAATTGCATAGAGGTAATACAGACTTTTGTAAGGTGTTGACTTCGTACCACATGGCATTGTGATACAAAATTACCGTACACAATATCAGCAAAAGCACACATTAAGTAGATTAAGAACTGGCTAACTGACAGATCTCAAAAAGTAGTTGTTAATTGGGATCACTGACTAGAGGGGTTTATAAAGGGGTTCCACAGGAACTGATAATAGGACAGACGCTATTTAACATTTTCATCAAAAATTTGGAGTAAATATAAAATTACTGCTGATAAAATTTGCAGATGATACAGAGTTTGGCAGATTGGTAAATAACGATGAGAACAGGACAGTCATACAGAGTAATCCGAATCACATGATAAACCAGGCCCATTCAAACAAAATGTATTTTAATATAGTCAAATGCAAGGTCATTCATCTAGGAACAAGGAATGCAAGCCATACCTACAGAATAGGGGACCGTATTCTGGAAAGGATTTAGGGATCAAAGTGGAGCAGCTATGAGCTTCCAGTGCTAGGCTGTGGCAAAAAAGACTAATGCAATCCTTAGATGTATAAACGAGACTAGTGAGTAGGAGTAGGGAGGTAGTTTTACCTCTGTACACAGCATCGGCGAGACCAATACTGCATGAAACTGGTGTCCACATTTTTAAAAGGATGGGAAGAAGTTGGAGAGGGTGCAGAAAAGAGTCACAAAAATGATTCAGGGGCTGGAGAAAATGCCTGACAGTGACAGGCTTAAGGAGCTTGATCTATTTCTCTTATCAAAAAATAATTAATAAGTGTGTGTAAGTGCCTTTACAGGGAGAAAATACTGGGTATTAAAGGGCTCTTTATCAGAAAAAAGCATAACAAAAAACAATGTCTGGAAGCTGAAGCCAGACAAATGCAAATTAGAAATTAGGCTTAAATTTTTAACAGTGAGGGATATTAACAGTGGAAAAAAGCACCAAGAGAAATGGTGGTTTCTCCATCTATTGCTGTCTTCACATCACGACTGGATGCCTTTCTATGCTCTAGCTAAACAAGTTTTGCTTTAACAAGTTATTGAGCTCAGTAGAAGGGTAACTGGGTGAAATTTAATGGTGTGTGACATATAAGAGGTCATACTAGATTATCTAATGGTTCCTTCTGGCCTTAAACTCTATAAATGTTAATTCTAAAGCCTCTTGATGATACTTTAATGCCAATATTAGCTACATAACAGCTGATAATTTTAATGGATGAAATGGGGAAGGGGCTTGAAGTGAAGCCTAGGAGGGTGGAACTTGGAGTTGATGCAAGGAAGGAAGCGCAGAGACAAGAAAAAAAATATGAGGTAGAGAAAGAGAATCAGAAGAGAACAGAGAGGGAAGAGAAAGAAAGAGTAGAAAGTGGAGATTACTTACCTGTAAATAGAGGTTCTTTGAGATGTGTGGTCTCTATCTGTATTCCACATATAGGATACGCATGTGCACCATGTGCCTTAATCTGGAATTTTTAGTAGGCAGAGTTCATTGGTCCACACATGCACCGTAGCTCTCCTTATGCTCCAGATCAAAGGTATAAGGGACAGTGTAGGCTGACACCTCTCCAGTTCCTTCTTTTACCACAAATTCAGATAATCCTCAGCAGAAGGGACGAAAGGCTGGTAGTGAAATACAGATAGGGACCACACATCTCCAAGAACTTCAAGTTACAGGTAAGTAACTTCCCTTTATTCTTCCTGTGATGGTCCCTATGTGTGTTCCACACGTGGGAGATTAACAAACAGTGGTCAAACGAGGTGGCTGCGAGGACACAGAGGTGATAGCTGACGGTAATACTGCTGTCCCCACAGCTGTATCTGTAGTTGACGATTAGACCAAAGCATAATATCTTGTGAAGGTGTGCACAGAGCTCCAGGTAGCTGTCCTACATATCTCTAGTAGATGTACGTCTCTCAGAGATGCAACAGAGGTTCCTTGTGCTCTGGAGGAATGATCCCACACTCCTTTGGAGGAGGGATGTGAGCTAGTTGGTAGCACAGGATAATACAACCAGAGATCCATTTTGAAAGTCTCTGCACAGAGGCAGCAGAGAGATCAAGGGATCTAGCTATGGTAACAAATAATTTAGGTGTCTTTCTAATAACTTGTATTCTTTGTAGATAAAAGGCCAGTGCCCTTCAGACATCCAGAGAATCTCTTCATCCAAGGCACGTGGAAAAAATACTTGTAAGCTGATGGTTTGATTCATATGAAACTTGGAAACTACTTCAGGGATGAATTTTGGGTGGGGGCACAGTGAGACTTTTCATTATGGAAGGTAGTATATTGTGGGCTCACCATGAGTGCTCTCAGCTTGCTGGCTCTTCTGGCTGATGCTATGGTGATCAGAAAGGCCATTTTCATAGACAGATGGGCCATATAGTTTGTGGCTAGAGGATTGAAGGAAGGTCTGGTGAGAGATGAAAGAACAAAATTGAGGTCCCACTGGGACGCAAACTCCACCCATGGCTGAAAGGATCTAAGGACCCCCTTTAAAAATGTAGTTGTGACAGGATGAGAGAAGATTGTGCAATTATCAACAGGAAGATGAAAAGCATTGATTTCTGCTAAATGAACCCAAAGAGAACTAAAAGAGAGACTTGAAGGCTAAGGGTAAATAGGTATTCCAGGACAACAGGGATCCCAGCAGATTCTGGAGATAGCTGGCCTTGCTGAGCCCAAGAGGAGAAATTCCTCCATTTACCTGAATAACATCTTCTAGTAGAGTCTTTCCTGCTTTGGTTAAGGGTGGATTGCACCACTCTGGAACATAAGTGCTCTACATCTGAGGCCCATCCAAATACGGGGCTCTGAACTGCAATAGTGCCAGATTGGGGTGTCTGAAAGTGTCCTTCTGATGTGTTAGAAGGTCCAGAAATGGGCAGGTATTAATGGGCAGTTGAGATGAAAGCTTCATTAGGTCTGTAAACCAGAACTGTCTCAGCCAGCTGGGTGCAATAAGGATGATTTAAGCTCTGTCTTGATGGATTTCCCATCGATATTAATGGAATGGGAGGGAAGCCATACCTCAGGTGATTCATCATTTTCTCCAGTTTTGCCTCATCACTGTTTGATGAAGTCATTTATGACTCCTGATCATTTGAAAGATCTTTTTTGAACTTTCTTGTATTTTGGATATTGGAGAAGAAAGTGTTTCTACTTCAGTCTCTCCTCTTTTACATTAGCTGTACAATAACTCCTCTCAGTGTTTAGGCTGTGTTTTGTAGCTATCAGTTTCCATTTTGTGTTTGACTTATCCCCTTTTCCCTCCTACATCCCATTCTTTGTTCCTCCATTCCTCATATCCCTGCTCTTTCCCTCTCTACATCCCTCCACTTCGTTTTTTTTTTAATCTTAGAAATATTAAACACCAAACAGCAGCAAAGAAATGTTTACTCACCCTGTAGAGCAACCGTGGTTCTTCGAGATGTGTATCCCTATGGGTGTTCCACTCTAGGTGCACTTATGCCCTCTGCACCTTTGATTGGAGATTTCTCATAGCAGTGTCCATTCGGCCTGTGCATATGTGTTACTCGGTCTTATGCTCCGTAATGCTGTTATATAGCATTGTGCGGGTGAACTGCCCTCAGTTCCTTCTCTACAGTGAAGCTCCATCAGAGAACTCCGAAGCAGAGGGTAAGAAGGGTGGATAGTGGAGCACCCATAGGGACATACATCTGAAAGAACCACAGTTTCTGCACAGGGTGAGTAATCATTTCTTCTTCAAGTAGTGTCCCTATGGGTGCTCCACTCTAGGTGACTACTGAGCGGTTTCCTCTAAGGAGGAGTGGACTTCGGAGTTGAGTCCAGTAAAAAGAAAATATAACCAAGCCGAATGCAGAATCAGAAGCAGAATTGTGAGTTACTGCATAATGCTCAGCAAAAAATGCTCCAGTATGGGCTGGATGAATGCACTATAAGGTGGGTAGAAAGTTGGCTAGATTGTCGGGCTCAACGGGTAGTGATCAATGGCTCCATGTCTAGTTGGCAGCCGGTGTCAAGTGGAGTGCCCCAGGGGTCGGTCCTGGGGCCGGTTTTGTTCAATATCTTCATAAATGATCTGGAGGATGGTGTGGATTGCACTCTCAGCAAATTTGCGGATGATACTAAACTGGGAGGAATGGTAGATACGCTGGAGGGCAGGGATAGGATACAGAGGGACCTAGACAAATTGGAGGATTGGGCCAAAAGAAATCTGATGAGGTTCAATAAGGATAAGTGCAGGGTCCTGCACTTAGGACGGAAGAACCCAATGCACAGCTACAGACTAGGGACCGAATGGCTAGGCAGCAGTTCTGCGGAAAAGGACCTAGGGGTGACAGTGGACGAGAAGCTGGATATGAGTCAGCAGTGTGCCCTTGTTGCCAAGAAGGCCAATGGCATTTTGGGATGTATAAGTAGGGGCATAGCGAGC
Organism: Chelonia mydas; assembly: GCF_015237465.2. Lineage (NCBI taxonomy): Eukaryota > Metazoa > Chordata > Testudines > Cheloniidae > Chelonia > Chelonia mydas. The sequence goes on from NC_057849.1 coordinate 259,713,700, forward strand.
AGATCGAGGGACGTGATCGTTCCCCTCTATTCGACATTGGTGAGGCCTCATCTGTACTGAGGAGTACTGTGTCCAGTTTTGGGCCCCACACTACAAGAAGGATGTGGATAAATTGGAGAGAGTCCAGCGAAGGGCAACAAAAATGATTAGGGGTCTGGAACACATGACTTATGAGGCGAGGCTGAGGGAACTGGGATTGTTTAGTCTGCGGAAGAGAAGAATGAGGGGGGATTTGATAGCTGCTTTCAACTACCTGAGAGGTGGTTCCAGAGAGGATGGTTCTAGACTATTCTCAGTGGTAGAAGAGGACAGGACAAGGAGTAATGGTCTCAAGTTGCAGTGGGGGAGGTTTAGGTTGGATATTAGGAAAAACTTTTTCACTAGGAGGGTGGTGAAACACTGGAATGCGTTACCTAGGGAGGTGGTAGAATCTCCTTCCTTAGAAATTTTTAAGGTCAGGCTTAACAAAGCCCTGGCTGGGATGATTTAATTGGGGATTGGTCCTGCTTTGAGCAGGAGGTTGGACTAGATGACCTCCTGAGGTCCCTTCCAACCCTGATATTCTATGATTCTATGATTAAACATATGTATAGAAGTACAAGTCACAGCTCTCCATATTTCAGTGATGGGAATATTTTTGAGAAAGGCTGCAGAGGTGGAAACAAACCTCAGAGTGAATTCATATGAACAAGGATGCTTGAATATTACAAGATTGGTAGCAAGAACAAATGCAGTCAGATATCTACTTGGAAAGTCTGTTTAGAGATTGCAGACCCATTTGATCTATCTGCGATTGAGCCAAATAATTTGGGAGTCTTTCTGAAAGGCTTAGTCTTGTCAAGATAGAAGGCCAGGGCTCTCCTGACATCAAGTGTATATAACAGCACCTCTTCTTTGCCTACACAAGGTTTAGGGTGGAAGATCGGAACGTGAATTGGTTGGTTAATATGGAACTTGGAAAATATTTTTGGTAAAAACTTGGAATATGGTCATAATGTGACCTTGTCCTTCAAAAATATTGTGAAAAGGAGATATGCCATAAGGTTCCCTATTTCCCCAACTCATCGAGCCGACGTGATGACTACGAGAAATGCTATTTTCATCATTTCATACATGGAGTGTGTGAGCAGGAAGCCTTCTGGTCAAATGGTGATCTTGTAGTGAATTTAAGAACCAGACTGAGGTCCCAAACTGGAGTAGGACGCTTGACTGGTGGAAAGAGATTTCCAAAGCCCCTAAGAAACCTCATTGTCATTAGATGGGCAAATACAGAATAATCTTCCTTTGGAGAATGGAAAGCCATGATGGCTGTTAGGTAGACTCTAACAGATCTCAACAAGAGCCCTGAGCTCTAGGGTGTAATCCAGTATATCTGGCAGCGATGAGGTTGTTAGTAGAATGTGTTTGAAGTCACACCAGCAGACATATTTTGTCCATTTTTGGAAGTAAGTGTAGCATGTAGACTGTTTTCTGCTGTGTAATAGCACTCTTTTTACTTCCTCTGAGCAGTTTATTTTTAATCCCGTGAACCATCGAGCAGCAATGCTTTGAGAGGAAGAAGTCTGAGATTAGGGTGAAGGATCTTCCCGCCTTTCTGGGAGAGGAGATGAGGAATGGCCTGGAAAGTGATTGGTGAGTAAACAGCCAGCTGTATCACGTAAGGAAACTACGCCTGTCTGGGCCAGATCAGAACTATTAGAATAACTCGGCCTTGTCCTTTTTTATTTTGAGGAGAACTTGGGATATTAGAAAAGTTGGGGGAATGTGTATAATAGACCCGACAGCCACTAAAGGTGAAAGGCATCCCCCAAGGATCGATGACCCAGCCCACCTCTGGAGCATAACCAGATGCATTTCTTGTTTATCACCATGGCGTACAGCTCTATTTGAGGGATGCCCCATTGCTGGAATATGTGGTGCAGTATGATGGAATCTATTTCCAACTCGTGGTCTTGAAAAAAGTGCCTATTGACTGTAACTGCAATCACATTCTGAACTCTTGGAAGGTAAGATGTTGTGATGACAATCTGATTGCGTATGCACCAATCCAAGCTTGATAGCCTCAGCGCAGAGAGAGGGGGATTTTGCCCCTCTTTGTTGTTTGATATAGAACATGAATGACATGTTGTCCATCATGACCTTTATGTGTTTGCCCCTGATTAGTCATAGAAACTGGAAACAGGCATATCTGACAGCCCTGAGTTCCAGGAGGTTGATGTGCAGAGTGGTCTCTTGAGGCATCCACCTGCCCTGGGCCGTGTGAGTGTCCAGAGGTATTCCCCAGCACAGGTGCATCCATTGCTACAATAACCATTGGTGAAGGGTAGGCGAAAGGTACTCCTGCACGAACGTTGTGAGGATCTTTCCACCAACTGAGAGATTCCTTTATGAAGGTGGGTATGGAAAGTAGTGTACTTAGACTGCGTCTGTTTGGTAAACAGTCCTGAGCCACTCCTGAAGGCAACACATTTAGAATTTTGCATGATCTACAATGAAAATACCAGCTGCCATGTACCCCAATGGCTGAAGACAGTTCTTGGCCAGAGTTTGAGGGCTGATTTGGCTATGTTGGATATACCCACGAATCTGTGCATTGGGAGGTACTGAACTGAGATGAGCTCTTGTGAATTATAACTTTTGAACCGGGAGGGATTGAAGGGTCAACATGGATTTTTGAATGTTTAATTGTAGGCCCAATTTGAAAGAGAGGTCTGTGGCGTCTGAAGTTGCCCGGATGTTATGTCCAGGAAGCAACCTTTCAGAAGCCAATCATCTAGATAACGGAACACCAGAATTCCTTTTCTGAGGGGATGTGCCACTATCACTCACATAACCTTCCAAAAGATCCTTGGAGCAGGTGATAGGCCAAAAGGGGGCACCCTGTACTGAAAATGATCCTGACAGACAGTAAAATGTAGGAATTGTTTGTGTGAGATGGGTGGATCACTATATGGAAATATATATTTCCTTGGTCTAGTGACAGAATTATTGCTGCAAGTGTCACCATTTTGAATTTTTGTGCCTTCACAAAGGTGTTGAGTATACTTAAATCTAGGATAGGTCTCCAACTGCCGTTCTTATTTTGGAATAAAATCCCTTTCTTCTGTGTTGCATGGAACTGATTCTACAGTACCAAGAGTAGGAGAGAATATATTTCTTGTTGTAGCAGGTTCTCATGAGAGGGGTCCCTGAAAAGGGATGGGGTAGGGAGGCTCACAGGCAGAAGAGAAGTTGAATGGATGGAGTACCCTGTGGAGATTATCTCCAAAACTCACTTGCCAATAGTGATGGACTCACAAGCCTGCCAGAAGTGGTAAAGGCAGTTGCCAAAGGGAGGAAGGCGGGTGAATCGATGCAGCTAGTAAGAATGGGGATGGTAACTCAAGACCTCAACCAACCCATCAAAATTGGTGCTTGGAGGTGGAAGGCTGCGAGGTCGAAGGTTGAGAAGTGGGTGGTTTTCTTCTCTGAAACCTCTGTCTCTTATGTTGAGGATCATATGATCTCTGGGAGCTCGACAATTGGGCAGGACAGGATCTCTGCTCTGTCTGGGACTTACTGAATTTTCCCTTGTGGGCAGGTGTATAGACCCCGAGAGAACACAAAGTGGCCCTAGTGTCCTTTAACACGCACAGAGATTTGTCTGTGCTGTCTATGAACAGGGTAGTACTATCAAAAGGTACATTTTTAACCATATTTTGGACCTCCTTTGTAAATCCTGAGAGCTGGAGCCAGGAGTCCCTCCTCATAACTACTGCTGTAAAGACTGAATGGGCAGCAACATCAGCAGTGTCTAGAGAAGCCTGCAAGGATGTTCCAGTGAGAAGCTGTCCTTCTGCAATAATTGCCTGAAATTGCGCTCTATGTTCAGCTGGTAGGTACTCAATAAAAGAGTTCAACTAGGTATAACTTGTATGATTGTATTGTCACCATTAATGCCTGTTTCTGAATTGTAAAGTAGCTATAAATACAAATGTCTACCAAAGAGGTCAAGACACTTATGGTCCTTGTGAGAGGGTGTAGAATTAGCATGAGTGTCCAAGATGTGCCTTCCATGTTTGTTAACTACATCAACCACCAAAGAGTTAGGAGAGGGATGAGAAAATACAAATTCTGAGTCCTTGGATGGAACATAGTATTTCTTATCCACTCTCTTCCATGTGGGCAGAATTGTGGCTAAGGTGTGCCAGATAACAAGGCCCTGCTGGACCTTGCAAAGGTTAACAGGTCGGGTAATGCGGGTAGATTAAGCTGTATGGAAGACGTCAAGCTGCTTATGATGTGGTTCTTTAACCTCCTCAAGAGGGATCTGCAAAGAGTCCACAATTCTCTTGACTAGTTCCTGAAACTGTTTAAAATGATCTACCAAGGATGGAGGAGTTGGCATAACTGCTTCATCCAGGGATGAAAAAGAGATGTTGGCTAGTGGAGAGACATCTTCATCAGCTCTAGCTTTCTGTTCCACAAAGGTTTCTTCCTGAGGTTCCAGTCTCCTAGAGAGGGAAGGTGATGAAGGCTGTCTATCACTGTGACAGGTGGTGCTAGAGGGCTAGAAAACTGCTGATGATAGGCCACACAAGGGTCAGTATGACCAAGGAGGCCAAGGAGATGGTGCATATGACATGGGTGGAAATAGCCATGGGAGTTCATACCAGCAAGATGGTGGTTGTGGCCATCTCTCACGAGTGGCACCAGTCTCTTCAGAGACCTCAGGAAAGGGGTCTCTATAAGAATGGAGAGGAGAGCCCTGCACAGATATTTGGAAGACTGAGGCAAGATCTTCAGAATTCACCTCTTCCAAATCACTCTGTACCGGTGGAGCACTGGAAGAAGCATGAGATGAAACCATCAGTACCAAGCAAATGTCCAGAGATCTGGAAGTCTGTGGTACCGAGAATATGTCAGAGCAGAGCAGTGGTGAGTCAGGCGTCTTGAACGCAGCAAGTGAACGCAGCACTCTTGGGGAAAGTGAAGCTTCTGCATACCAAGAGTGTTGTCAGTACTGCATCCATGGCCTGCGCTGAAGCGATAGTGGCTGAGGAAGCTGACAGTACCATGAATCTCAACTGCTCCGAGAGGAGTCCAGACAGATCTCAAGTGGGCTTTTTTGATACCGAGAAGAAGTAGAGCTCTTCTTGCTACCTCGGCTCCACTGACAGTACCAATGACCTCTCGGAGCCTGTCTTTAGGTCTGACAGCAGCACCCTTGGTATTTGAGGAACAAGCAGTTTCATGGGAACCAGGTCGGAGAGCAATGAGTGCTGAAATGGATGAGTCATTGGAGACCATGACTTCTTCGAGGTAGAATTCCTACCCGGAGAACTCAAAGGATGGTCTTTGGGAGTCATACAAGAGGAATCTTGGACCTTCCTCTTAAATACCCTTGAGGAATGAGGCTTGGATTCAGTGAACTTACTCAGAAACTGGCATACAGGGAGTGGGGGGTGGTCGCCTGGCCTGGGTCAAATGCTGGATGCAGTGAGGTCTCCATCATAAGGGGTCAAAGTTTGATCTCCTTGTTTTTTCTGTCTCTAGATTTTAATGACAGAAGTTGCACTTTTAGGAAATATGATATTCCCCAAGGCACTCACCTGTATTGCCTCCCGGCATGACAGGCAATGTTTGAAACCCAGAGAACCGGGCAGATCCTTCCAGTAAAGTAAGACTCCGGGACAGAAGAAACTATCTATAAAAATATTTTTGTAAAGGTTTTTTTAAAACTACTATGGCTGTGATGCACTGTACCTCAAAGCAGCACTCAGTAACTTCTGTATTCATCATCTGTATATGGTTGTGATATTGCATACAAAGCATGCCTTGTAAGACATCATATGAAAGGTCATGATCTGCTAAAACTCATTGTTCTCTGTGTGTGTGTGTGTGTATATATATATATATATATATATATATATATATATATATATATAATTGTGTATGAAGTTATGAGATTTTGCTATATATTCAGTTGTTACTGAAATATGTTGTGAGTCTGGGACATGACCACAGCTGGCTCTCCAGTGGCAACAAGGGGGTGACCCACCCCCAAATGGGAGTTAAGCGACCATCACGAGCCATTGAACAGCAGGAGAATTGTAAACAAGAGATTTACAATTCTGTAAGAGACAGTTGCGTAAGCACCACACAATGAAAGTTGCTCAACTCTGTGACTCAGCAAGACACACCAGGACATGTCTGGGCCAGTATCTTTCCTGGGACATGAATCGAGAGTGTAAAATAAGGGCCAGTAGCATCATGAGACCATCTCTTTCCTCCCCCACCTACTCTGAAGGCAAGAAGAATGCTGGGAACACAAAGACTTTGTACAGGGGAGATTGGTCCAAGACTGAGAAGAAAATTCAGCCTGTGTATTAGGAACTGTAACCTGACTGTGACATCCAGTGGGGTGAGAAAAACTATTTGATTCAAATTTTGCTTAGTCTGAAAGGTTAGGATTTAGAATGAGTCTTTAAGGTAAAAAGAACAGGAGTACTTGTGGCACCTTAGAGTTACAAATTTATTTGAGCATAAGCTTTTGTGGGCTACAGCCCACTTCATCGGATGCATGCAGTGGAAAATACAGTAGGAAGATTTTATATACACAGAGAACATGAAACAATGGGTGTTACCATGCACACTATAACAAGAGTGATCAGTTAAGGTGAGCTATTACCAGCAGGAGAGAAAAAAAACTTTTTGTAGTGATAATCAAGATGGGGCATTTCCAGCAGTTGACAAGAACGTGTGAGGAACAGTAGGGGGGAAAAATAAACATGGGGAAATAGTTTTACTTTGTGTACTGACATATCCATTCCCAGTCTTTATTCAAGCCTAATTTAATGGTGTCCAGTTTGCAAATTAATTCCAATTCAGCAGTCTCTCGTTGGAGTCTGTTTTTGAAGTTTTTTGGTTGTAATATTGCGACTTTTAGGTCTGTAATCGAGTGACCAGAGAGATTGAAGTGTTCTCCGACTGGTTTTTAAATGTTATAATTCTTGACGTCTGATTTGTGTCTATTTATTCTTTTATGTAGAGACTGGCCAATGTACATGGCAGAGGGGCATTGCTGGCACATGATGGCATATATCACATTGGTAGATGTGCAGGTGAACAAGCCTCTGATATTGTGGCTGAGGTGATTAGGCCCTATGATGGTGTCCCCTGAATAGCTATGTGGACACAGTTGGCAACGGGCTTTGTTGCAAGGATAGGTTCCTGGGTTAGTGTTTTTGTTGTGTGGAAATCCTGGACGCCCCATCAACTCAGGCATTGGCACCCTGACGGCAGGATTGTCTGGCTATGTAGACTCCCTCCTCAGGCCCTATGCTACCAGCACTCCTAGCTATCTTCGAGATACCACTGACTTCCTCAGGAAACTACAATCCAGCGGTGATCTTCCTGAAAACACCATCCTACCCACTATGGATGTAGAAGCCCTCTACACCAACATTCCACACAAAGATGGACTACAAGCCATCAGGAACAGTAGCCCCAATAATGTCACGGCAAACCTGGTGGCTGAACTTTGTGACTTTGTCCTCACCCATAACTGTTTCACATTTGGGGACAATGTATACCTTGAAGTCAATGGCACTGCTATGGGTACCCGCATTGCCCCACAGTATGCCAACATTTTTATGGCTGACTTAGAACAACGCTTCCTCAGCTCTCGTCCCCTAATGCCCCTACTCTACTTGCGCTACATTGATGACATCTTCATCATCTGGACCCATGGAAAAGAAGCCCTTGTGGAATTCCACCATGATTTCAACAATTTCCATCCCACCATCAACCTCAGCCTGGACCAGTCCACACAAGAGATCCACTTCCTGGACACTACAGTGCTAATAAGCGATGGTCACATAAACACCACCCTATACCGGAAACCTGCTGACCGCTATACTTACCTACATGCCTCCAGCTTTCATCCAGACCACACCACAAGATCCATTGTCTACAGCCAAGCTCTACCATACAACCGCATTTGCTCCAACCCCTCAGACAAACACCTACAAGATCTCTATCAAGCATTCTTACAACTACAGTACCCACCTGCTGAAGTGAAGAAACAGATTGACAGAGCCAGAAGAGTACCCAGAAGTCACCTACTACAGGACAGGCCCAACAAAGAAAGTAACAGAATGCCACAAGCCGTCACCTTCAGCCCCCAACTAAAACCTCTCCAGCGCATCATCAAGGATCTACAACCTATCCTGAAGGACGACCCATCAGTCTCACAGATCTTGGGAGACAGGCCAGTCCTTGCCTACAGACAGCCCCCCAACCTGAAGCAAATACTCACCAGCAGCCACACACCACACAACAAAAACACTAACCCAGGAACCTATCCTTGCAACAAAGCCCGTTGCCAACTGTGTCCACATAGCTATTCAGGGGACACCATCATAGGGCCTAATCTCATCAGCCACACTATCAGAGGGTCGTTCACCTACACATCTACCAATGTGATATATGCCATCATGTGCCAGCAATGCCCCTCTGCCATGTAAATTGGACAGTCTCTACGTAAAAGAATAAATGGACACAAATCAGACGACAAGAATTATAACATTCAAAAACCAGTCAGAGAACACTTCAATCTCTCTGGTCACTCGATTACAGACCTAAAAGTCGCAATATTACAACAAAAAGACTTCAAAAACAGACTCCGAGAGACTGCTGAATTGGAATTAATTTGCAAACTGGACACCATTAAATTAGGCTTGAAAAAAGACTGGGAGTGGATGTGTCAGTACACAAAGTAAAACTATTTCCCCATGTTTATTTTTTCCCCCTACTGTTCCTCACACGTTCTTATCAACTGCTGGAAATGGCCCATCTTGATTATCACTACAAAAGGTTTTTTTTCTCTCCTGCTGGTAATAGCTCACCTTAACTGATCACTCTTGTTATAGTGTGCATGGTAACACCCACTGTTTCATGTTCTCTGTGTAAATAAAATCGTCCTACTGTATTTTCCACTGCATGCATCTGATGAAGTGGGCTGTAGCCCACGAAAGCTTATGCTCAAATAAATTTGTTAGTCTCTAAGGTGCCACAAGTACTCCTGTTCTTTTTGCGGATACAGACTAACACAGCTGCTACTCTGAAACCTGTTTAAGGTAACTCTCTCTGACCTTTATGCCTACCACTTATAATCACTTAAAATCTGTCTTTCTATAGTTAATAAACTTATTTTAATGTTTTGTCTTTATTAGTGAGTTTGTTTAAAGTGCTTGGGGAATCTGCTCTGATTACAAAAGCTGATTCATGTCTACTATCCCTTGACAAAGTGGTGAAATGATGAGCTTGCATTGTTCAAGAGAAAGTCTTGAGTAGTGTAAGATGGTACATTTCTGGGGTGCAAAGCTGGGGGGATTTGCTGGTGTCTCCGTCTATATCATTCATGAGTGGCTTAGACAGCATTCATGCAATTTAGCTGGGTGTGTCTCTGTATGCTGGTGGCTGAGTGATAACAGCACCTGGAGGGGTTTGCTGCTTGTCACTAACAAAGCATTGTGAGAGACAGCCCAGGCTGGAGAGTTATGGGGGAACAGTTATCCCACAGTTCTAGGTTGTGCCCCGGTGATCACGTCACAGTAGCTAAACTGAACTACTGCTACTAAGAACAACTATAATAAACTAACTAAGGGGACACAGTTGAGGTAAAACTCAATGCGGACAACTGCAAAGGCTCCATCTTAGGCTGAGGCGATTGAGAAGGAACTGAGGGCATGCCTGTGCAGTGCAATATAATGACAGCAAACTGTTCCCAGAGAGTAATTATGAGTGGTTCACAGTCAAGCTGGAAGGGCATATCAAGGTGGGTCCAGCAAGGATCAGTCCTGGGTCCAGTTCTGTTCAATATCTTCATCAATTATTTAGATAATGGCATAGAGAGTAGAATTATAAAGTTTGTGGACAATACCAAGCTAGGAGCACTGCAAGTGCTTTGGAGGATAGGATTAAAATTCAAAACAATCTGGACAAACGGGAGAAGTGGTCTGAAGTAAATAGGATGAAATTCAATAAGGACAAATACAAAGTACTCGACTTAGGAAGCATCAATCAACTGCACACTTACGATATAGAAAATGACTGCCGAGGAAGGAGTACTGCTGAAAGGAATCTGGGGGTCATAGTGGACCATAAGCTAAATATGAGTCAACAGTGTAACGCTGTTGCCAAAAAAGCAAACATCATTCTAGGATGTATTAGCAGGAGCGTTGTAAGCAAGACATGAGAAGTAATTCTTCCACTCTACTCCTCACTCATAAGGCCTCAGCTGGAGTATTGCATCCAGTTCTAGGTGCTACATTGCAGGAAAAATGTGGACAAACTGGAGAAAGTCCAGAGGAGAGCAACAAAAATGATTAAAGGACTAGAAAACTTGATCTATGTGGAAAGGTTGAAAAAATTGGGTTTGTTTAGTCTGGAGAAGAGAAGACTGAGGGGAGACATGATATAGTTTTCAAGTACATAAAAGGTTGTTACAAGGAAGAGGGAGAAAAATTGTTCTTGTTAACTTCTGAGGATAGGACAAGAAGCAATGGAGTTAAATTGCAGCACGGGAGATTTAGGTTTGACGTTAGGAAAAACTTCCTGTCAGGATAGTTAAGCACTGGAATAAATTGCCTGAGGAGGTTGTGGCATCTCCATCATTGGAGATTTAGACAAACACCTGTCAGGGATGGTCTAGATAATACTTAGTCCTGACTTGAATGTAGGGTGTAGACTAGAAGACCTCTCAAGGTCTCTTTCAGTCCTACGATTTTATGATTGTTGTCTACCAGCCTGCAGTGCCTTAAAATTTATTGCTGGGGAAGATTCCCCCACCATGTTACATGATTTGCAATGGATCTAGAGGCTATCAGGCTTTCCTGCTGGTTAAGCATCAGTGAATAGAATAATTAGCTGCATTTAACATCTGTCACAAAGCCACCACATTGATTTTTCTGTAGCTTTAACCAAGGCTCACAGCAGCCATTCCAATCTGTTCCAAGTTAATTAAACTGGAAAGGAAAATAAAAATGCCTCTTACAAATGGAATGTTTTATGTAACTGCCTTTAATGACAGCATTTATGACCCATTATGTGGTCTCTTTTTGCAACATGGTGACCCTACCCTTATTCCTGTCACGGTTTGAGGACCTTATTCCCATCACTATCATGGTGGGCTCCTTAAAATGGAATCTTTCCTTTTTTTCATGTAAAACAAGTGGCCTACAGCCTATCAAATCATGCCAGACAGCACATTGGTGGAAGTGGAAGTGATACAGGTGGAAGTTCTTGTTTGAAGACTCGGCCATGCTGGAGGAACACCTTTGTCTCTGCTGCAGTGAGATGATAAAAGGTAACTGAAGTTCCTGAGCTCCAGCAGAGAGGCCTAGTGATTTCCCCAGAGTTAGGTGCCTACTCCTTAGAAGCTGGGGAGAATTCAGAATCTCTTCTGGAGTAAGAAAAACAAAACAAAACCACTTACAAATATAAGGGTTATCCAGCCACCTTCATTTCAGGATCTAACATCAAAGGTCAGTACATAGGCCATTGGGCCAGTCTGCTTTAACATGGTTCATCTTCATCTGACCATGAAATGCTAATTTGGCAGTCAGTCAATAACACATCCACCCACCGCTGCAGTGAAATAAATTTGCCATCTCAATTGCCAGCCTCATCATAATGAGGCAACAAAGCCAAGCAAGAAGTTAGACTGAAAATCCAAATATAAGCTTTAATCAAGGTACAGACATCATAGTGTTCAATGAAATATCTTGTCACAAGGTACAAAAATACTTTGTAAGTTAAGTAATTTTTCCTTCACAAATAATGTACAGATATTATGTACTGTAAGCCCTACAATTAATTTCTATATCATATCCATTGTGCATTTTCTTAGAATTTCATCTCCTTTAGGATTAAGTGGTCTATTCTGAAAAGGATTCTCCCCAGTTCCCTTTCCAGACCATCTTGAAACACAGCAGAGTATTTGCTGGGCAAAACTGTCGAGCAAACACATGATACATTGCTGTCTAAGGTAGTGACTGGCGAAGGGCCTGATCCTGTAAAAATACATGAATAACTTTATTGATGCGAGAGGTAAACTGGTGGGACAACGCACATAAGCAAATTTACTAACATGCACAAATATTTGCAGGATCAGGCTCTATAGCAAGAAAGAGCTCAGCCAATGAGAACCTCATGCTTTGAAAAGCAATCCCCCATATCTTGTAACTATCTTCCTTGAAAATAAGTAAGCAATTCTGGGGCCCTGCATTCGTGGTTGATTAGCTTCATGTTCAGAATTAATGTGACTTTGGCCAAGGGATAGCAAATCCTTTTGGACAAAAAGGAAAGAGATAAAGAGGTTATAAATTGATCAGCAGGATCCATCTCAAAATGGATGTTGCTCAGGATGTGGTGTGTTCCACCCTGAAGTAGGCCAGGAATATTAAAAACATGTTAACTGTTAAAGGTAAGTTAATCACTAAGATAACACAATCCTTCTTCCATTTGCCATCACCACTCTTGTGCTGAAGCAGATTTGCTGCGTTACTTTAAAGATGATTCTTCTTTGGAGGCTAGAAGAACTATTTTAAAATATAAACCTCTCAAATTGCCACAGTACATCTTATGCAGTACTGTGGGAGCTGGTGCAAAGGAGTCTGGAGTGCCTGTGAGGGGCAGTTTGAGTTGCTGAACATTGGAATCGAAGTATGAAAAAGGTTGAGAACCCTTGAACTAGACACTGGGATTGATGTAGAACATAAAAAATGCCACTCGAATCTGGGTGGGAAGAGCATGGAATTCAAATCCCTTCTGTCCAAAAGGGATCCTTCATATCAAAATCATAGAAATTTTGTGCAGTCCAACTGCAGTACTCTTTTTCCTCCATTTGAGAGTTTGGCAGTCTCTTTAATGTTTGATGATAGGCCAGCCACAAACGAAGACTACAAGGAAGATGGGGGTGGGGGTGGGAGGGTGAATGAAGGGGAGGGGCTAGGTTCCATGCCCTCCAGCTATGCACAAAAAGATGGCATCTGACCTGGTTTTCTTGGTGGTACTGTCTTAGACAGCCACTCTGTTCTCTTTGGCCCACTTCTTCATGATGCGGATGATATACTCTACCTGAGGGTTACCAGTGCTCCTTAGGAGATGTAGCACTTCCCGCAGTGTCTCTCTGAGAAGACAGAAGACAAAGGTTTAAAGCAGGGTGATGATCACTTGGCTAGAAACAGCTGAAATTTTGATGCATCTTTACATTTGAAGGATTGCAAAGCACAGACTCTAGGTATGCAATCTACTTCACCTACAACTGAGGAGGAAGGTGACAGCTAATAAACACCACAGTAAACCTACACAATTGTATGAGTCAAGAAATAAAGAATACTGTATCTAGTTGCAACTAGAAGGGAAATTCCAAATCAGCAAAAAATTATTATTCATATCGTAGCTTGCCAGGATATAAAAATTAACATTCCTACTCTTGCAAAAAATGCCACAAGACATTTAACGGCAAATTGTTAGAGCTTCAGTTTTTCAGGCCATCTGACAGACAACTTCAACAGCACAGCAACCCCTATTTCAACACTGGAGCACCGCTCAGCACTAATTAGTCAATGCGTTTTGACCACATGAAGCATTATGTATTTTTGATTACTAAGAAAGAAGAATGCTTCCTTCAGAAGCATCACTCCCTGAAATACCCTATGTTTTCCTTGGAGGGTTCCCATATAACTACTAACCAGATCAAATCTTGTTTAGCTAGAGATATCTGATGAATTAATTCATAGGTTGAGGTGGTTTGCATTTAGGGGGAACAAGACCTGACATAACCAGTAAATCAGTTTGTTTCTCAGATGTCTGCCATCTCCATGCAGAATTCAGATTTTGTGGAAGGATTAACTCAATTCCAGTTCAGAGATTGAGGTGGACTAGTGTATCTGCACTACCTTAGTAAGGGGCACTGTTAGAAAATGGAGGGCAGACACGGGAGACAGTAACAGATGTGAGGGCTATGGGTGCTCCTGTTTTCTTGAAAGGTATGCATTTAAGAAAGCAACTGCAACTCCTCTTCTGTGTGGCCCCAAATGGGGGGAAAAATAAGAATTCTAGAGATTATGTGAATCTTAACCGAAACGTAGAGGAACTTTGCCAGAGGGAAAATTGGAGGGTGCATTAGTTAATGCCACTGCTTGCAGAGCTTCGTCACCCAGCAGCACAGCAGACTTTTTACTGCAGAACAGGAACAGAAGGCATCCCCTCTATCCTCCCCCATTCCCCTATCCAGTGAGGTAGACCGAAAGCAAAACAATCTATAAAATCAAGGGGAAAGACCATTTCCTATTTTCTCTTGGAGGTTTAATCAAACCAATATCCAAGCTAAGCTTGGATTGAACAAAATTTGCAGAAATAGAGATTGGGCCTTCACTAAAAACATTCATTATCATTCAGAAACATGTTCTTCGTCCTTTCTGGAGTTGTGAGTAACCATCCACCTATTTTAATTCTGCCATCCTTGAAATTCCAAGACCAAGGAGGAGTGGATAGACTTCCATCCACAAGCCATCAGCACCTCTCCCTTATCAGTGAAATGCGGTCCTCCCTCCCTGCCTTTAGGGAATAAGCATGCTGCGTCTGTAGTTTAGCTACTACAAGAACAATGACCAGCAATCTATTTGGGATCCCTGCAGGGCAGAGCACTAGCTGATGGACTATCCTCCACAACATATCCTGTCCCTGTTGGGCTGGAAGATAGAGACCAAAAATGGTTATTGAGTGTGCAACTACTGGGGCAGCACAGGTCTCTTTCAAAAGACAAAAAAAAAATATGGAGGGTTAGGGGACATCTGTTCCTGATGTCATGCATCTCTTCACAAAAGCAGCTGTCACTGTGGTTCTAGCTACAGCTAGCTGGGAACGGAAGACTAAGGAGAGACGTTCATACACAGCAACGGTACGTACTTGGGTTCTCGGCCAGCTAAGATCATTTGGAAGATGCCCACACAGGCACCCCTCTTGCCTTCCCAGTATTCAGGATTAGGGTCCAGTCTCTCCAGAACATCAAAGGCTTTGGCTGAATAGTAAAACTGGCCCATCTGTGTAGGAAGAAAAAAAAACCATTACACATTTCAGGTCACAGGACTGCCCATACAGAATGAGATCCAAAGTTACGGGCTGGTTCTGATGCTGTTTGTCTGGTGTGAACAAGTCATAGGAATAGCATGCATTTTCCTGTTCTTCCCAGGTAGTCTGTAACTAGAACAGGTACATTCCAATTCCACATAGGCTATGTACAGACTAGGAAAATAGATGATGTTTTATCTAGCGTGATTTTAAACAGGACTTTGAATCTAGTATAGACAGGCCAAGTTGTGGCCTTTATTAACTGGTCATGATCAACTCTAGACTCCCCACTAGGTAAACCACATTCAACTAACATGAGTTAATAGAGCTAGTCAAAAATGACATCCCTTTATTTTTGTATGTAATGTTGTAGCCATGTTGATTCCAGGATATTAGAGAGTTAAGGGGGATGAAGTAATATATTTTATTGGACCAACTTCTGTTGGTGAGAGAGAAACTTTAAGGCTTACACAGCGTCGTCGACCTGAAGAAGAGTTCTGTGTAAATTCAAAAGTTTGTCTCTCTCACCAACAGAAGTTGGTCCAATGAAAGACATTACCTCACCCACTTTGTCTCTAATCCCCTTATTTTTGTCAATTTCAATTTTTTTTTCAACCAGCCCTAATCTTTATGCATGACTTTCCCTGTATACCCTAGGTGCAAAGTCCTGTTTAAAAGCATGTTAGTTAAAATAAGTTTATCCACGTTTTAAAACATGATGGATTTTCCTAGTCTAGATATGGTCATAAAGACAGCTCTGAAGGCTGCTGGGGTATTAATTCAGAACTAATTTTTACCCCTCTCTATAAAAGTAGAAGAAAAATCAAATGCAGTAGAGTTGCAATTCAGAGCTTTCCTGAACCTACGGGAATATCATGTGTACACCCAACAGTCCACCTTAGTTATCCACTTGCAGGATAGGTCATGGGGCACCTGGATAAGTACAGATGGGGAACACTCATTTCTTCTATTGGGCCTTTTCTTAGGTGGGGTTTAAAAGGTGTAATGTGCTAACGTGTTTTAAAAGTCTACGGTACATAAGGCAGTGTATATTTTAATATGTGCTAGTTGGTCAAGTTAAAGCCTAGGGCAGTTTAGCACACATTCAAGTATATGCTGCCTTGTCTACACTAGACTTCTAAAACATATTAGTTAGCCTGTGTTAGCAAACACATGCTAACAACCTACCTTTAAATCCTGGTCTTAGACATGGCCTTGATTGTAGTGGGGAGGACCCGTGGGAAATTAATCAGGAAACATAGCCTCAATTCCCTCAAAGGGTATCTAATCACAGAAGCATTTAGCTTCATATTTGTTCTCATAAGAAGAGTGAAAAAAGTTTAAACACATGTGCACACCGTCCTGGGAGAAAGACAATTTCCAGCAATGCATTGCTACATTATCACAGGACAATTATCAATGTGCTTTTGAAATCTTTCATGGCCTGTTTCTCAATCTAAGGGAGTGGGCAAGAATCCCAGTGCTAGAGGCTGAAGATGTTGATCTCATCTCTTACTTTATTGTACCTACTTTTGAAGGTGGAAAAACAAACACCAGAGCATCTAGGCTCAGACTGACAAGGTAAGTTAGGTAAAACCTTTTACTGAACCAACTTCTGTTGATGGAAGGGACAAGCTTTTGAACTTCACAGAGCTCTTCTTCTGGTCTGTGGAAAGTAAGTGAACCATATGAACTCAATACAAGTTGGGACAGACTGTTAAGCATTAAGGGGTTTACACATGCTGTAGGAGACGTCTTAGAAGGAAGTGGACAATTAAGGGTTAGCAGGCAGTAGGGTGCATAGGAAATCATAATGAGCCATAAAACCACTGTCTCAGTTTAGCCCATGATTTGTAGTGTCTAGCAGAGTTATTTAATTTAAATTCCCAAGCTCCTCTTTCGAAGCTGTTGTGAAGGTTTCCTTTGAGGATGAGGATTGTGACGTCAGATATGGAGTGATCATTGCGTGAAAAGTGTTTGCCAGGGGTGATGATGTTTTTGTCTTATATCATTTTTCTGTGTGAGCTCACTTAAAAGTGCAGTGATTGTCTGGTTTCACCCAAATAGTTGTTAGTGCGGCATATGATGCCCTAGATGAGGTACACATGTTGTGCTAGGCATCTGTAGGACCCATGGATCTTGAAAGGTTTGTTGTGTGGGGGTACTGATCAATGTAGCAATGGAGGTATGTCTGCAGGTTTTGCATCTGTTGTTCTGGCAGGACCTGGTGCCACTTTAAATTGATGGGGTCCTGGTCTTTGGGAAGCTTCCTTCTGATGATGAGCTTAGTGAGGCTGGGGGGTTATTTGAAAGCCAGAATAGGGGGTTCAGGAAAGATTTCTTTCAGGATGTGGTCCCCATCATGTATGGGTTATAATTGTTTTATGACACCCCGTATGTGGGTTTTCCCACCCTCTGTTGAAGCAGGTTCTCCTGGGATATCTAAATGGCCCATTCCACAATGTGATCTATTTCTCTGGTGGAGTGTCCTTGTTTAAGGAATGCAGTTTTGAGTGTGATTAAATGCCTGGCTGTTGATAACAAATTTCTTCGTGTGTCTGGGGTGGTTGCAAGAGCTGAGGAGGTAAGTGTAGTGATCTGTGGATTTCTTGCATACAGTCATTTGTAGGGTCTCATTGCTGAAGCTGACTGTGGTATCCAGGAAGTTGATACTGGTGTGAGTGTTTTCTAGGGAGTATGATGGATGGGCAGTTGTGGTTGAAGTTGTGGTGGAAATCTGAGGGAACTGAGGTCATCTGTCCAGAGGAAGAAAACATCACTGATGTACCTCATGTATGTCATTGGTTTTGTGGTGCATTTTTCCAAAAATTTTCCTCGAGGTGGCCCATGAAGAGGTTGGCATACTGGGGGGGGGGGGGGGGGGCATCTCAGTACTCACGGCTGTTCCCAATATTTGGAGAAAGTGTTTGTTAAATGTGAAGTTGCTATGTGTGAGGATGAATTTGATGAGTTTGGTGATGGGTTTAGGTGGATTTTTGAGTGTTATATATTATCTTGTAAGTATTTGAGAGAGGCAGCAATGCTGCCATGGTGAGGAATGTTGGTGTATAGGGAACGTGACATCCATGGTGGCAAGGATGGTGTTCTCGGGGAGGATGTTGATGATGGAGTTTCTGGAGGAAGTCAGTAACATCTTGGAGGAAGGTGGGCCTTTGTGCAGTGAGTGGTTTGAGGATGGTTTCTGAGAGACCTAATATTCCTTCAGTAAAAGTCTTGTGGTCAGATATGATGGATCTGCTTGGGTTCCCTTGTTTGTGTATCTTGAGAAGCTTGTAGCAGGTCCCTGCAGTGGGTTTGTGGGGGATGAGGTTGTCAGATTCACAGTCTGGGCTGGAAGGGCAGAATCTGCTGTCCCAGAAAGAACTCAAATGTATAGCCTCTTGTTGTGTCTATATTAGATTTTTCTCTTAAAATTTCCCATTTCTCCCACCATTGAAACTCTACTAGAGATAAAAATTGTGATTAGCCCTACTGTAGCCCAGTCACCAGTCTAACTAGAAGACATGCTGGTTTAAATGTTGACAGATCTCTATCAGCCTCTATACATTATGGAGCTTCACTAAAGGTAGCAATAGTGAGGAATTTTAAGAAGAGGAGCCTGCTGTAGACAAGGCATCTGAGTGTAAGCAAGGCCACAGAATTAACAAACTAGATACCAGGCCTCAAAGTGAAGACTCACCTTGTAGCAGTCATTTGCAATGAGTTGCAAGAGACTGAAGGACTCCCCTGAGGTTTCCATCTTCAAGTAGAGCTCCCAGGCCAGTCGAGGCTTCTTATTCATGATATCTACAATGAGAAAAGAAAGTTGGAGAAGGTGAAGAAATGCCATAGTGACAACAGGACTAAAATGTTCATAATCTTATCACCCACTTCATCAAAGTGCCTGCTCCCTACTGAAAGACATGGGGTTTGAATGAAAGCTAACCATCCCCTCAGCCACATCAATGATGGTGGTAAAGTGCTACAGTTTGTAAACATAAGAAAGAAGAGTTATGAAATCTACACCACGTCAGATTTATATTTCACAGATACAGCACTTACTATGCTGGAACTCAAAGGTCCATCTAGTGGCATCCAGCCTGGTGACACATCAGATCAGTCCATTGCTCTAGCTAGTCTGGTATTCTGCCCCTGACTACAGACAATACCAAATGCTTAACAGGATGAGGGAAAGGGGGATGGAAATAAAACCCAAGAGAAATCCCATAACACATAGCTAGTTATATAATGCTATACATGAAAGAAACAATTCCTGATCCCCATTTTATGCTTTGAAGCTGAAGTTTATATTGCTCTCATTATCTTAGTTTGCACACACTAACTACAAAAGTAAAGAAGTCCTAGCCACCTAAGTCTGCAGAGTTTTAGACTCAAAAGGTTATCTACAGCTCAACACATGAACCTCTTTAGTTTCAGATACTACCAATAGCTCTAAGTTCCATTTCACTGCTCCAAAGAAAGATAAAAATATCCACAAAATCCTTGCCATTGTGCACCCTATGAGGAAATTCTTTCCATATTCCATAGATCTTGTGGTCATTTTAACAGTGCATATGTGAGCAAGAACTGCCACCAGCCACTAACCTGAAACATCTCTGGTATAACACAACTAGTCACAAGTGCCAGAATAGACTTTTTCATGAATCCCAGTAACAGAGTTTCATCCAATACTTTTAGAGACAGAAAATTCCACAAACAGACCCTCTGAAGGTAAGAAAGTATTTAACCTAAAGTTTGGCTTGTTAATTCCAGGCATATCCCCCACTGTTTTCTTATTATGAAGGGAAAAAAATCCCCTTGGATCAGGTGTCTATGTCCTCTCGGAGTTCCACCAGATATTCATTCTGTGCACTGATCATTAATATGGGGAAAAATTCTTGTGCTCTTCAAGGTGAGGGACTGCTTGGCATTATGTATACAGAAGTCAAGTGGAATAACAATCATTTCTGACATTTATCAGAGATACCAATATAAATCCCTCACACTGCACTAGAAACATACTCTGCACAACCAACCTCTCTCTATCTGATTCTAAGAAAAACTATAATCTAGGGATAACTACATTAAAAATTACAATAACTTCTCATATGTCCGGGCACAAACTGTCCACCAACTGGAGTCAGGAAGAAATCCACCCTTCCTTCACAACCTACATGGTATAGTATTGTACAAGTAGGTGCATTATGGGGAAGTTACATCCTGTTCTGAAATATCCTGAAATGGCCACCATTGGAGATAGTACGTAAGAACAGGTAATTATTGGACTCTCCTGGTATGGCAGAAACTGAGACACCAGACTAGATTTTTCTTTCTTCAGCTTCGGTAGTAGCACACTCAGCAGAGAGGACACAGGTCTTAGCTGCACATATGATGACCAGATGTCTGAGCACTGAAAACCTCACAAACCATGATTCCTTATGGGGACAAAATGCCGTTATAATTTAGTAACAACTAGCAATTTGTGCATTGTGACAAAGCTCTGTCCTTGCCTCCATGGGTCCCACGTTTCCTGCTGGATTTCGCTAGCCTCAGAGGCTCACTGTGACCCTCCACATAACCCTTCTCTCTCTAGAGACAAGGGACATAGTCTACTGAGCCATTTTCATCATAAGCCAGCGAGGAAGCGAGGAGAAGTTATCCTTCCTTGTACAGTCTCTCTTGTCTCCCAGTCTCAGTGATTAATCAGGGGGCAAAGGGCGGGGGGAGGGGAGCCCGGGCCCACCCTCTACTCCAGGCTCCAGCCCAGGGACCCTAATAGTATCAGCTATGGTAGCTGACCTTTTAGAAACATGACGTACAATTCCCTGGGCTACTTCCCCCACAGCAGCCCTCACTTCCTCAAGCTCCACTTCACCCTTACCTCAGGGCCTCCTTCCTTGTGCCTGATATGGTGTGTACTACTCAGTCTCTCCAACAGTGCGACTTCCTCCCACAGCTCCTGACATGCACACCCACCTGACTAACTGGGAGGCTTTTAACTAGTTTCAGCCAGCCCCTGATTGGCTTCAGGTGTCCCAATCAACCTAGCGTTCTCCCTGCCTTCTGGAAAGTTCTTAATTGGCCCCCGGTGTCTTAATTGACCTGGAGCAGCTGCCATTTCACTTATCCTGGTACCAGGGATTTGTTTAGCCTAGAGCTAATATATCTATCTCCCACTACTTTTCTATAGCCATCTGGCCTTGTCCCGTCACATATCCTCCCCTTCTCAACACCATAGAGTTGGACAACTTGGGACACCAGGCAGTATGCTCATGGCAGACCATCAGCGTTGCCATGGTGGCATCCAGCCCTGTGCCGTATGCAGAACTGGAATGGTTGGAGGGATAAGAACAACCTGGTGACCCTTGCATTCTTTTCCTTATTCCACTGCATCCACTGGAGGGGTGCATGGTCCGTCAGAAGAGTAAATCACTGGCCTAAGAGGTAATAACGCAGTGTCTCCATAGCCCATTTGATAGCAAGGCATTCTCTCTTGACTACTGTGTATTTCTGTTCTCTTGGGAAAAGCTTTCTGCTTAGGTAGAGGATTGGGTGTTCCTCTTCTCCCACCATTTGTGACAGAACTGCCCCCAACCCCACCTCGGAAGCGTCTGTTTGTAAAATAAATTCCCTGTTAAAGTCCGGGGCTATGAGTACGGGGTCATTACAGAGGTCCGTCCAAAGGTCTGTGAATGCCCCCTCTGCTGCGTCGGTCCACTTTACCACGTCTGGATCTCAGGCCTTCACCAGGTCCATTAGGGGACTTGCCGTAGTGGCGAAGTGGGGAATAAACCGTCAGTAGTAGCCTACCACACCTAGGAACGCATGGACCTGCTTCTTTCGGGTTGGCCGGGGCCAGTTTTGAATTGCCTGTAGCTTATTCGTTTGGGGCTTCACTAAGCCCCTTCCCACAATATATCCCAGGTACCTAGCCACTGCTAGCCCTATGGTGCATTTAGCGGGATTAGCAGTGAGGCCAGCCTGCCTTAAGGTGCACAGTACTGCCTCAACTTTCTCCAAGAGGGTTCCCCAGTCTGGCGTATGGATGATGACATCATCTAGGTATGCAGGTGCATAACTAGTATGGGGGCGCAGCAGCTTATCCATGAGGCGCTGGAATGTGGCTGGGGCCCCATGTAGCCCAAAAGGGAGGACGGTGTACTGGAATAGCCCATCTGGGCGGAGAATGCTGTCTTTTCTTTAGCTTCTTTGGTCAGAGGAATCTGCCAGTACCCTTTTGTCAGATCCAGTGTAGTCAAGAATCGGGCACTACCCAGTGGTCAACCACTTTGTCAATGCATGGTATGGGATATGCATCAAACTGGGATATTTCATTCAGTCAGCGAAAGTCATTACATAATCTCATGGTACCGTCAGGTTTAGGCACTAGAACAACTGGACTGGACCACTGACTGTAAGATTCTTCAATAACCCCTCATTCTAACATTTTCTTTACTTCGGCCTTGATTTCTTCTCTTTTGGCTGCTGGGATTCGGTAGGGTCTCAGTGTTACCTTGGCTCTGGGGATCGTGCAGATATGGTGATAGGTCTCAGTCGTCCACCCTGGTTTGTAGAGAACACATCTCTGTTGCGATTAATCATGTTGGCTGCCTCGATCTTTTGGATTGGCGTCAAGTCGGATGATATCCTCACTTGCTTGTGTAAGTTATCCTCCTGGGGAAGGGACTCCTGCATGACTAAGCATGCCTCTCGATCGTGCCAAGGTTTTAGAAGATTGATGTGGTAAATTTGCTCCGATTTCCGGTGGCCTGGCTGCCGCACCTTATAGTTCACCTCTCCCACGGCTTCGATTACTTCGTAGGGTCCCTGCCACTGGGCCAACAGTTTACTTTCTGCTGTGGGCACCAGTACCATCACCCGATCCCCTGGCTGTAACCGTCGAAGTTTCGCTTCGTGGTTATAATGGGTTTGTTGGGTCTCCTGTGCTCTCTCCAAGTGTTCCCGTACAATGGGCGTAACTCGGGCTATCCGATCTCTCATCTGCAGTACATGCTCAACTATGTTCCTTCCGGGATTTGGCTCATCAGTAGTTCGAATGGAAAGAAACCCGTGGGGGCTTGCGGAACCTCCCGGATGGCAAACATGAGGTAAGGCAATAGGGTATCCCAGTCTTTCCCATCCCGGCTCACCACTTTCCTGATCATGGCCTTGAAGGTCCTATTGAACCTTTCCACAAGGCCATCTGTTTGTGGGTGGTATACAGAGGTCCGTAGGGCTTGTACATGGAGCAATGAACAGAGATCTTTCATCAACTTGGACACGAAAGGTGTCCCTTGATCAATCAATATCTCCTTGGGTAGCCCAACCTGAGCAAAGATCTGAACTAGCTCCTTAGCTATTGTCTTGGAAGCTGTGTTGCGTAGGGGAACAGCTTCTGGGTACCGGGTTGCATAGTCCAGTACAACAAGCACATGTTGGTGGCCCCGAGCTGTCTTCTCTAGGGGCCCTACCAGATCCATGGCTATCCGTTCAAAAGGAACCTCTATTATTGGAAGAGGTATCAAAGGAGCCCGCAAGTGTGGGCGAGGGCTATGTAACTGACACTCTGGACAAGAGGTGCAGTATCGCCGGACCTCTTCATGTACTCCTGGCCAGAAGAACCTCCGCAGGATCCGTGCCTGGGTTTTCTCTACCCCTAGGTGTCCTCCAAACAGGTGACTGTGGGCGAGACTCAATATGGCTTTTTGATATTTTCGTGGCACCAGAAGTTGTTGTATCTCTTGTTCCTGCATTTGCACCACGCGGTACAGGAGATCTTTATTCACTATAAAGTAAGGTCCGGGACCCCGGACCTTCCGATCCACGGGTATCCCACTGATCTCGGCCACCTCTTTCCTGGCATTATCATATCTGGGGTCCTCTGCCTGGTCCCGCCCAAAAGTCTCTCTCCCAGGACTAACCTGCCCCAGCTCCCAGGGGCCAGCTTCTGCTTCTTCCAACGGCTCGCCGCCATCATGGCTGAGGGCAGCCTCTGGCTCACCTTCTGTGGTGGAAGTTTCTCTGTTGGCTGCTCACGTCCATCTGCCTACTAGGGACGTCTTCTGGCCCTGGGTCAGGATCCGGGTTCCCGAGGCCTTCCTCTCTTTTTTTGTCTTGCGGGTCTTTCGGGGGGCTGAGAAGAGATCCTGAGAAGTCTCAGCGAACATCGGGGGTTGACATTCCCCTGGTGACGAGTCGCTGTCCTCAGGGTTCCCACCTCCCTCCAGCCTCTCCAGGGGGAGTAAATTATCAAACCCTGGATAGTCCCTGCCAATGACTACAGGACATGGGAGTTTAGGAACTTCGCCCACAGTCACCTCAATGGGGTTTCCCTGAACCTCTATCTCCGCTGGGATGGTAGGGTAATGGCTCATGGCCCCATGCACGCACATCACTGCTATGCGTTTGGCTTGTAACAGCTGACTACTTTTTACCAGCTTACCCGATATGAGTCCACTCCCAGAGTCCACAAGCGCTGTAATCTCTGCTCCATTTATCCTCACTGGCCTGGTGTAATTATGCGGGGCCAATGTGACCCCCGTGAGGTGGATAAGGGAGCATGGGACCTCCCAATTCCCCAAGTTACATTGCATAGGCTCCTCGGTGCTGGGACACTGTGCTACTATGTGACCCCACTCCCCACATGCATAACATCTATAATTGCTTTTAATCACTCCCCTATCCCGGGAGTTAGGGGGTTTAGTCCTGGGGTTCCCCCGACTCAGGCCAATCCCTTCCTTCTGGGGTCCCCGCTGGTTTTCGGCCCCCCCCCCTTCTTCCACCTAGGACTCCCCGGGGTTTGGCTGCCCAACCTTCCAGGATTGGGGTCGGGTGCTTGCTTCGAAAGGGGCCTTCCTTGGGTAGTCGGGTCAGTTCCCTGAGTGTCATCTGTCTTTCTACCAGTGTGATCATCTCATCGTACGTGGACGTATCGTTCTGGTCTACCCATTTGCGGAGATCTGGCGGCAGTCCCCGCATGTAATGGTCTATGACCAGGGTCTCCAAAATCTTCTCCGGCCTGCACACCTTGGGCTGTAACCACTTCTGTGCGAGGTGTATGAGGTCGAATAGCCGGGACCTCGGGGGTTTGTTCTCCTAGAATTTCCACTCATGGAACCTCTGGGCCCTTACCGCTGCCGTTACCCCTGATCGTGCTAGAATCTCTGCCTTCAGACAGGTATAGTCAGTTGCATCCGTGGCAGGCAAGTCAAAGTAGGCCTTCTGAGCCTTTCCACACAAAAAAGGGGCGAGAATGGCCCACTGCTCCTGGGGCCACGCCTCACGCTGAGCAGTCCTTTCGAATGAGAGGAGATATGCCTCTACGTCATCGCCTGACGTCATCTTTGGCAGACAACCAGTGGCCCTCAGGGTTCGCGTCCTGTCGGACCCCTAGGCCTGGGTGGTGAGGATCTTCAGCTGGTCCCCCACCTCTCTCAAGAGGGCACGATCTTGGGTCGCCTGGCTCATCAATAATTGATTGGTTTCCTGCTGTAGACTCCTGTTGTGCCATTGCCTGAACCCGGGTGGCCTCGTGCTGGGCTGCTGTGGCTTGTATCAGAGCTCTTACCACCTCCTCCATGGTGGTACAAAGCAAACAAACAAACCCAAACAAAAAAAAAAATCCAAAACCCCAGTGCACTTTTTTTTTTAAACCTCTTTCTTCCGCCACGCTGTGAACGAAGTCCCACTCCTGACACCAGTTGTGACAAAGCTCTGTCCTTGCCTCCATGGGTCCCACGTTTCCTGCCGGATTTTGCTAGCCTCAGAGGCTCACTGTGACCCTCCACGTAACCCTTCTCTCTCAAGAGACAAGGGTCATAATCTACTGAGCCATTTTCATCATAAGCCAGCGAGGGAGTGAGGAGAAGTTATCCTTCCTTGTACAGTCTCTGTTGTCTCCCAGTCTCACTGATTGATCAGGGGGCAAAGGGCGGGAGGAGCCTGGGCCCACCCTCTACTCCGGGCTCCAGCCCAGGGACCCTAATAGTATCAGCTATGGTAGCTGACCTTTTAGATACATGACATGTACAATTCCCTGGGCTACTTCCCCCACAGCAGCCCTCACTTCCTCAAGCTCCACTTCACCCTTACCTCAGGGCCTCCTTCCTTGTGCCTGATATGGTGTGTACTACTCAGTCTCTCCATCAGCGCAACTTCCTCCCACAGCTCCTGACATGCACACCCACCTGACTAACTGGGAGGCTTTTAACTAGTTTCAGCCAGCCCCTGATTGGCTTCAGGTGTCCCAATCAACCTAGTGTTCTCCCTGCCTTCTGGAAAGTTCTTAATTGGCCCCTGGTGTCTTAATTGACCTGGAGCAGCTGCCATTTCACTTATCCTGGTACCAGGGATTTGTTTAGCCTGAAGCTAATATATCTATCTCCCATTACTTTTCTATAGCCATCTGGCCTTGCCCCGTCACAGCATATAGAGAAACAGTGTGCCATGCTGGGAATCAAAACAGTAATGGCTTTTCACCTCCTCTTTGAGATAAGGTCTAAATAATTGGTACAATAGCTTGAGACCACACATATTACATATAGCCCTGAATGAGTTGCATTTCCAGCATCTCTAGCCTCCTGCAAATATTTGAGGACAGAAATATCCCAGGGGTGATCTGAAGGCCAAAAATATAACTTGGTTAAAAAAAGAATTAGATAAATTCATGGAGGACAGGTCCATCAGTGGCTATTAGCCAAGATGGCTAAGCCTCTGACTGCCAGATTTTGGGACTGGAGGACAGGGATGGATTACTCGATAATTGCCCCATTCTGTTCATCCCCACAGAAGCATCTGGCATTGGCAGACGACAGGATATTGGGCTAGATGGATCACTGATCTGAGCCAGTATGGCCATTCTTATGTTCCTACAATATCTGCTGATACTCAGAAATGAATATGCCAGAATATTTTATATGTCTATAGCATCTTTCATCCAGCAGGATCCCAAAGTAATATATATACTTTACACATGAAGGGATAATTTCATCCACCACTGAAAGCAGCTGCCCATGTAATAAGTTGTGGTAACTGTTTAGAAGCACACCTCAACATTTTAAGAGATATGGAAGAGTACAGCAACTCTAATGAAACTTCAGTGGAAACTTAGCATGAAGAAAATGATTTCTAATGCTACAATTACCTAATGTACCCAAGAATAATTAACTTTTCTTATGAAAGTTCCATGGGATCTTTTAATGACCACAAGGATCTTACAGCATCCCTAGCACTGTAGTAGGGAATTGCTTTAGTACAGAATTAAATGGAAGCGCATCACCTACTGAATCAGCACCACCATTTAATTCTGCATCTTGGGTTCTCCCATCAGGTGAAACTTTATTCATGGGTGTGACACATGGCCAGAAAGGGTTAAGCATCCTGCAGGATAAATGACCCAAATTCAACCTTTAGGGACATATTGGTAGATAATGTTTGTGTTTTTGTGTGTTTACATATATACTTTAGAGGTTAACAATGTAACCAAACAGTTCTTGTCTTTGCTGTATTCTATTAATTGAGATCAAAAGGAGATCTTAACATTTAAATGAACTGTAAATATAGCGATATCACTGTATTGATCTCTCTTTGAAATGTATAGCAAATCACCTGCGAATAGTGGAAAACAGGTAATTGCCTTATGTTAATCCCTGTAGCTAATTACCAATGATGCTTAGGAAATAAGTCTACTTCAAAGTCTCAATGATTGCCTATTGTTCGCCTAAGAACTCCGAGCTGTCAAGAGAAGTCATGGAACTGCATAAAAAACCCTTGGGTCCTGATCCTTTTTATCTAAGATCTGCTTGATGCTTTACACAGGGGAAGCTTCAATTTTAAGACTGAGATCTCCAGTCCCACCTGGATCACCCTGAATATGAATGTTGGACTATAACCTATGGACTAATTCTGAAAGAACTCTTTGCAACTACAAAGCTTACCATCTCTACTATAAAACTGATCTCAGAACTGTACTCAAGTCTGTATGTATACTGATCTTTTAACTAATACTCTCTCTCTTTTCTTTTTAAATAAATTTTAATTTAGTTAATCAGAATTGGCTGTAAGTGTGTATTTTGGTAAGATCTGAGATATTCCTTAACCTGGGAGGTAATGTGTTCGATCCTTTGGGATTGGTAGAACTTTCTTCTATGATGAATAAGATTTTCAGTAATTCTCATATCTGACTTGGGTGTCTGGCTGGAAGCCCAAGGCTGGGTTGCTTTAAGGGAACTGTGTTTTGGCTTCTTGGTAACCAGTAAGGTATTTTAGAAGCTGTTTTGTGTTGGCTTGGTATTGGAATATCCACCAGCTTTGGGGATTGTCTGCCCCATTCTTTACAGTTTGCCCTAATTGAGTAACCTCAGTGTGGCTCCCCTGGGACCCCGGTCACAATGGGTAAATGTCAAAACATAAAATTCACAATAAACCAAATATTCTAGATTTATGGATTCATGAAGTAAGAAACTGTGAGGTCCCCAAGCAGAATCAGGGATGGTTGGTCAATGTTTGTGGTGTAGAAGTCTACAGTTACCTGTCTAGGAAAGGCATAACATAGATGGTGACCCTATCTCCAACACAGTATAATGAAGCTACTGTTGCTGCTCTGAAAGTCATTGGGGTGGGAAAAGGGCAGTCTAATGAACACTCTTACTGTTGTGCTGAGGCTACAAAGGAAAGAGTTGCCTCAGGAAAATCTCCATATTTGAGCTGCACAGGCCTGTAGCAAAGGCCACCTCTGTGGTACTCTGCTCTGAAACAGTGGTACTGCCCATGTGCTCTCAAATTGGCAAAATGCCACCTAAAGTAAGTGACATTGGCGAGCAATCATCATAGTAACAGCCACCATGTTCTTTATTTATCTAGATATTCTATGGTCTTCTTCACCAAAGTAGTTGAGCATTGCACAATCACTAATGGATTTCATCTTCACAGCATCCCTTTGAGTTAGGGAACTACTGTCCCCATTTTATAGATGGGGAACTGAGGCACAAGTGTAAGTGACTTATGCAAGATCACAGAGGAAGTCTGTAGAATTGAACCCAGGGCCCTGACTGCTAGCTTGGTACCCTATCCACTAGACTATCTTTCCCTTCCACTCACCTCTTCCTATAAGATTTTATATTGTACATCATTTGTATATTAGCACCTTTTCATGAAAGGGATTTTGTAAAAACTGGAGGGAACCAATATTAATGTAATAGCAATTCATGTAATCTATTATAATTGGCAATCTCTGCTCAGACAATGTCCTGGTCCTGCAGGTCAGGAAGGAGGTGCATTGGCAGAGCTGTGTTGGGCCAGAACTGAAATAGGAGTGGTTATGCAGCCAAAGATATATTGCTTGCACAATACTTGCTCGCACTACAGCTGGCTAGAGCCAGTGCTATTTGCACTTCACTTTCATAAGTATTAAATCCACACACAACAATAAAAACTATTAGGGAAGGTGGATTGGCAACACTAATGCAAAACAGGAGGATCCACATCCTGCAATCTTGCAAGTAAAGTGACTCACAGCAACGAGCCAGCCAGCTAAGGTAAACATAATCATTCTTTATCTTCTCACTCTGGATCAAGAGAAACACCTGCAGGAAAGAAGGAAAAAGAAAATTATGTGCATCTGCTCTCCCATATACATAGTAGACATGTCCTTGTTGCAATATGTAGCCAAGTCCCAGGCCAGAGAATACTCAACAACAGCTTGATGAGAAGAGTTAGGGTGTGAAATTGTAATCCACAGGGGCATCTCTGTGTATCTGGTAAGTGGGGAATTCAAACAGTACAACATTTATCATGGGATTAGCTGGAGCTCTAAAATGCCAAACTATGGCGTGGCCTCACTTGAACAGCTGCCAGCGGGTGTTGGTACATAGCAAGCCAGCCACAAAGGAAGACAGGGGCTGAGAGAAGAGACTAGTTTGCATAGGCAGCAATTGAGAATGCATTAATTTAGAATGCAGTGCAAAGAATGAAATCAGTGTCTTTCTGAAATACCAGAAGTCTCACTGTAATGATGATCCCTTCCCACCCCTCTGCCACATATTGTATGTAACAGAGCATTCCTGGACTAGCAATAACAGTCCTTAACCATTAGTTTTATCAAGCCTGTGTGTCAAAATACTAGATTTTTACAACATATAGTGGAGTTACAGTCATTCCACATCTAAGGAAGACTGGGGGTGATCTTGTTGAGTTCCTGAGGTCTATGCTAGAACGTTAGGTTGACCTACGTTGACTTGTTTTGCATCTATCCACACCACACCTGACGCAGGTACCCACAAACATCATTGCAATAACAACCCCCCAACAACCCAAAGCTAAAGTCTATGTTCTTCCATCAACATAGTGCTAGAATAGACAGTGCATTACCTGCGTCAACTCTAGCAGTCTTTAAGGAAAAAGCTGTCACCATATTGCTCCTGGGACTCAAATTTAAAACTCAAAATAAAACCATTTCGGTTTTTTTTGGTCTTCAAAAATCACACAATTTGCTTAAAATAAAATCACATGGGTTTTGGGGGGTTTTTTGGTCTGTCCTCTGGTTTTTTTAACCCTTGTGGGAAATCTCTCTTCCTTCTTCCCAGCAGCCAATTGCTTTTGTGCATTTCAGAGATAATTCAACATCAGATGCACACACACAAAAAAGCTATGTTTGGGGAGAAATGAACCTCCTTAAGCACTACTGGATGCTACTGAATAGGATGGGGAGCATTTCCTCTTTCTTTCCTCGTCCCGGGGAAGAAAGTTTGTTTCTCACGCACCTCCAAGGGGGACACCTAAAGCTCTCATCTATCTGGTCTCTGTTGCTCAGTGATCCATACTCCACCTGAACAAGCCCTAAGTATGCCTGTGATCTCAGGCAGAGTACACAGAACACTGATCAAGAGAGCATTCCTTGATCAGTTACAGATAAATTGGAGTTCTGCTCTCAAAGCATGATCCCCACATACCCAACCATATGAGGTTAGCAGGACTCTGACTCCTCTGAATAAGGTTCACTGAAAGCAAGATATATATCTCAATTCCTGCAGGAAGCAGCAGATCCATTTCCACACAATATGCAGAATCAGAAAGGTGTGGAGATGAAAGTGTGTGTGTGTATGTGTGTGCTGGGGGCGGGGGACGGGATGTAGGAAAGAATTCCATTGTTGTTGTTTTTTAAGAAAGCATGTACATACCTCCTCACCCTCGCTGGTATTGCCAGTGGCAGCTTTGGCTTGGGCGTAGTTAAAGTTAAAAGTGTCATCATTGTAGAAATAACTCTGGAAAATAAGCCAGACCGACAGAAAACCATGGTGTACAACATTAAAAATAAAGACCAAAAATCTGAGTCAGCCTATTGCAGACAATTGGAAAAAACCTAAACGATACACTGTAAACATTAGGCATTTACAAACAGTGGCTAAAGAATTATGGAGGGGCTTTCCATCCTGAGTCTGTGATTACAATAAAAACTGAAACATTCCTGGGTATTAACCATGGTTGGTTTGGAGAATGTTCCAAGCAAAAAATTACAGTGTGGCAGCTTTTGTTGGGTTTGGCTTTCATTCTGGGCATGCTAAGACCAGCTATGAGGCTGTGGCCACTTCCTCCATGACCCCTCATATATCCCCTACAAGTTAAAATCCGGGCTGGTGAACAGGTAGCCCTGACTCTCCAGTGGTTTAAAAGAGTGATCAGTGGGGCTCTCTTGCTTTGTGAGGCTATTTAGGTGACATTCAGAATCATAATACTGTGCTGAATATTCTCCCTCAACAATGGTTTTGTCAGGGTTAGAAAAAAGTCCCAGGGTTAGCGAAACTTGGTAAGCAAGAAGCTAGCTTCTCTGCATCACCACTTCCTTTTGTACAGATACAGCCAGCCTTCTCGCTCAAAGTTCACTTCTAAGTCCTTCAGCACTGGATGGACTACCCTTCCTGTGACTTTACACCTCAGAATTCTTTATGCTGTGGGAATCAGCACAAATAAGGCCACGTCCATTCTACAACTTTTAAGAGAGTCTGTTATCAGCTGTTGATGTGGTCAGCTATAAACATGATTAAAAACTCTGACAGCAACTATGGTCAGCTAACACCATTTCACCCCATTTAGGGTGTATCTGCACTACAGAAGTGAACATAAGTTGGGGGGAAACAGACCTTGTGTAAGTACTAATGCTGCTGTGAATTCACAGTAGCCATGCCCTTCTGGTTGCAGAACAGGCAGATTTTCTACCCTGCACTAGACTCACTATTGTTATCTTGGGTCTTGTAGAACTGGATCTTAAGTCCCTTGATCTTTTCATAACACTGCTTGCTGTTCTGAGTAATGTATATCTCAGCTAGCTGCTCAGACACTCAGTTGTACACTAACATGTTCCTTATGCCCAGGACCCATTTTGGCCTGGATTATCTCATCTCCCCAGATGGTCATCAGTGCCAGCATGTTGCCCTCAGACCGGCTGGCACACTCATAGCAAGGCGTCCTTTGAGACATGCAGTTTTAACTCAATCACCGATAAAGGGGATTACTGAGAAAATATAATGCAAATGAGTTCCATAGTGTGCTCAGCTCTACTTGTAAAGCTAAGTGGCTTCCAGCAAAATTGGCCCCTGTGCTACAAAGCACAAACCATACTGGGCAGGCCATCTAAGACCTGACTGGTAGGAACTATTTGTAGTGGGAGAACTATTTGTACCATTAGGGCTATAGGAATATAGGAGTTGCCAGCCTGGCTTAGACCTGTGGTCCATCTAGCCTGCATCCTGGTTCAGAGAGTGGCCAGTATCAGCTGCTTCAGAGGAAGGTGCAAAAAACCATGAAGAAGGCAGTATGGGATAGCCTACTCCCAGGGAACAGTTCATTTCAATCCCCACTCTTTAGAAGTCACCATATGCTCTCAAATATAAGGGTGTGTATCCCTTCAAAAAGATTTTTTAAATACTTATTGTTATAACTCTGGATAGTCTAGTTGGGTATATAAAATGTCCAATCTTTTTGAATCCTGTAAGATGTTGGCCTCAATATAATCTTGTGGCAATAAATTCCACAGGTTAACTGTGGCTTATCTGAAAAATATATTTCGTCCAAAATGATCCATTTTGAATTTGCCACAATTCCACTGACTCTCCTTGTTCTTGTCCTAGGAAAGAGCGAATAGAAGTTCACGATCTACCTTCTTTGTATCATTATTTTGTACACTTTTCTCCTGTCTCCTTTTATTCTTTTCTTCTCTAAAGCCTACAGTCTCAAACTTTTTCAATCTCTCTTCATATGAGAATTTTTTCATGTCCCTAATCATTCTAATTACTTTTCTCTGAACCCTCTCTAATTCTGATGTCCCCCTGGAGTGACCAGAACTGAACAGTATTTCAACTGAGGGCGCACCACCAATGTATATATTGGCACCATCTTTTCTATATTAATCTGTATCCCATTCCTTATGCATCCTAATTTTATTTGCTCTTGATGAGCACATTGGCACTGCACTAGAGGAGACTGACAGAGGTGGACCACATGTTGGTTAATTTTGCTTGAAGCATGACTAATCAAAACAGCATTATGATCACTTGCATGCCATTGGAAACATGTACATTTGCAGACATGTGATGTGTTCCATGCATTCTTGGGGGACAATGAGAAGGTGGGAGGGGCAAGTGGTTATTAGCATACCACATTTTTCTGGAGTAGACCAAGTCTCAGAGTTCTAGGCTGGCAAATGGTTGGCCTCCTTTATCCAGTTCAGCACTTCTTTTTACAGAGTGAAGTGGATGCTCTAGTTATATTCATATAACCAGTTTAACCTGCCCTCCTTCCTCCAGGCTCTCTGATATGACATCCCAGAGTGCATTGTTCCACATGCTGCTGAAGCTGCTTTGTTTGCATGCCCTCAGCCTAGTCTATTACCTGTGTAGGCATTACAGGGTAGTTGCCCAGATTTTCCCAGAATGCACTGATAAACATGGTTAGACAGCATAGTAAGTGCAGATGTACAAACAAGGCTCTTTGGGCAAAAAAATTGCCCTGTTATATGTATCCAGTTAAACTGCTCTGGCCTCTAAGTGTTTACAAAATCATGGATAAAAGCTGTAGGGCTGAGATGGCCTAAAAGATCATTGGCTGCTTTGTTTGGGAGCATCAAAGTACAATTCCCTTACCCACCCTTGTTAATGTTTAGCCATGCATAGGGACACATCCTTCATCTGTAGGTATGGACATATTAGACTCTTTTGTGAGCTCTTTATGCTTGAAAGCACTGGCAATGCATGGTATACAAGGGGTTAACATAAACACCCTTGATCTGGAATGCATGGAGGGGCCTGGTGCCAACTGGCACCAGGCCTTAGTCAGCAGGGAATGTTCAAGCACTCATAGGCTGGGTTATCAGACTTCTGGAACTGCCTTTGTACAGCACCTATTTCTCTGGCACTCCTTAGCTGCCCTTTAATCCAACAGTCATTGTTTGTCAGCTTCATGTCCTAGTGCTTTATTTTAGCCATCTCATCTGCATGTTTAATTTCTAATCTGCTTTCCTTCTCATCTACTTCCCATTTCCACAGTTACTTCGAACTCTGCTATATTATACTGAGATAATATAAATAATATCAAATAAACTACAGGAACTGTTTGTACATATTCCAAGAGAATTGAACAAAGGAACAAGGGAGGGTGTGTGTGTGCGCCTGCATACACTAGTGTCCTCTAGTGGGTGGCTCAGGAAAGATCTGCTCTAGTGCAAATCAGAATCTCTTCACCAGCTGAGCTCAGGAAGCTGCTCCTTCAGGCACGCAAATGACAAACATGTGTATATTGCACTGTGCTGGATGGGATAGGTTATTCACCCTTGACCCCTGATTTGCTCTTAGAAGGTTTACGTTTAAAATCAAATTATAGCCTACATGTTAGGGAAAGTCAAAATGCGTAAAGATGTTGATGATAAAAATAATTAAAGCTGTAATGCAATTAGGGAAAACAAATGTAAAAATGTGTGTTATAGGCTCTGCAAAAGTAGGAGGCCTAGATAGTTAGCCTAAAGTGCTTGACTAAGGTTATAAGATTTAGTAATATGCATCTTGTGATAAACAAATAAACCACAAAAGAGGAGTTTAATCTTGAAACAACAGATTTTTAGGGGATTTTTGGTATATGTAACCATCAGGTTAATCACATTAATGTGTTGGAAATATTGGGAAATGTATTGACACAAATAGCTTATGTCAGCAATCAGAACCCCAATTATGGTTTCCCCGAAAGCCACACATGGACAGGAGCTGATAGACAATCTAAATATGGTTACATCAGTGGGCACACCATCATGACAGGATGTGGAAGTTTGGATTGACACACCTCACTTCTGATGCTCTCCACTTACTTTTCCTTCCATCCTCTGATACTTCTGATTGCCTCCATATGGTTGTGAGAATGCATAATGCAGGGGATTGTTCTGCTATACTTATTTTGCTTTTCTATTATTGCTATTATATCTGTATGTATTTAAATACTAAATAAAGTCCTCGTGTCTCTGTGTGTGACTCACCAATCTCATCTCCTTTAATAAATTTTTGTAGCCACTTGAGCAAAATAACCTGTTATTAGTGACTTGTGCAATTTGCATGCTAAATTAATCAAAGGCTACAAGGTCAGGCTTTCCCATGAATATATTAGTTCCCTCTGTTGGTTGAGTTTGGAAGGCAGGCAGCTCCTGTCACTCAGCAAGTAGAGAACGCTGGTTTGCAGCTGAAGATAAACCTCTTGATGTTATGTATATCAATATTATATACAAGAATGCATCATTGTTTTCACTTCTCCGACAAGAAAAAGATAGAAAAACAGAT
Source organism: Chelonia mydas (assembly GCF_015237465.2). Taxonomy (NCBI): domain Eukaryota; kingdom Metazoa; phylum Chordata; order Testudines; family Cheloniidae; genus Chelonia; species Chelonia mydas. The sequence goes on from NC_057849.1 coordinate 259,749,630, forward strand.
CAGGCACCCAATGAAAGTTTCCCATCCCACATAAGTAAGATCTCGTCTTCTCTCAATGGGAATTATGCACTCACAGGCCTGAGAGAAAAAGCTCTTACCAGAAAAAGCTGGTAAACACAACAGTAGTTAAGGTGCTCTACTGACCTTGACTGAGTTGAGGTAAATCAGGACATCATCAAATTGTCTGAGCAGAAAGAAGCAGGAGGCCATGCACTGTCTCCCTGGGATTGTATCTAAGGCAAGAGAGGAAAGGCAGGTATTTAAAATTGGGTGGTGGTGGTGGAAAATTAACTTGGATATCTGCCTCCCAAATTGCCAACGAAGTCCTAGAAAATAGTATAACCTGCCTCTTTCAGACAAGGGGCTACGCTACAGATGGAGAAGAGCTATTAGTTCATCTGGTCATCCTTCCCTATCCTGCTCCACAGATAATGCAAGATTGTTTCCTAAAATAACTTTTCTAAACCTAAAAAATTCACATATATTAAGTCCTTTATATTGGACTCCATACCAGGCCTTGCCATGTCCCACTGGAAAACTGTTAATCTCCCTTTGCAATGGTCTAACAATACAATACTCTTATACGGCACTTTTCATCAGTAGATCTCAAAGAACTTTACAAAGGAAGGTCAGTATCATTATTCCCATTTTACAGATGGGGAATAATTAGGCAAAGAGAGGTGAGGTGATTTGCTCAAGGTCACTCAGACAGTCAGTGGCAGAGCCACAAATAGAACTCACATCTCTTGAATCCCAGTCCAGTACTCTATCCACCATGCAACACTACTTAGTATATGGGTATACAGCTTCCATTTCTTGTCCTGCAGGGTCAAGCGATAACAGGATTGGAAACTGTGGCATTTTTGTGACAGATGTGAGACCCTGGAATTGTGGAAACCTCAAAATCTCAAGTATTGAGATGAGCCAAAGGTTATGGACCGAGGGGATATTCATTGACTATTGTATCAATAAGCATTATGTGTATCTCTGTGTTCCTGGCTCACTGGATGGGATTTCTGTGTAATCTGGAATCACTTAGAGGAGGGATGTTAATAATTAATGCAAGTTCTCAATGCTGGTTATGCAGATATTCACACCGGTGAAGCTACACCCCCCAGGAGAAGTAGCATTAACTTAATTTATCTGATTCAGGAGGTCTGAAAGACAAAGGTCCCAAACTGTACAGCGTCAGTCTGATTTTACTCAGGACAGACCCATTCTGCAACAAAGAACTGACAAATTTGTATATGGACCTACCAGGATTTCATGTGGATGATGGAAATAGCTGGTAAGTTTAGCACGTACGGAGGCTGTTTATTGTTTTATGATGTGTTTTCTCTGTAATGCTTTTGTCATAAATAATTATACTATGTTTTGTGAAAGCTGACTGGTCCCTGATTAACTGTTATTGTCCCTGAGAAACAGCAGAACTGCAGGTGCTGAAATAAAGTCAGACTGGCTGGGATAATAATCATAGTGAATTGTAAGGGGACTGCAGCTCTAAAATTCGGATCTGGAGAGAGAGGAACACCGGTTCCTGCCCTGAAAAAGGGTACAGCTAGAGCAGAGGTGGACAAACTATGGCCTGCGGGCCACATCCGGCCAGCAGGACCCTCCTGCCCGGCCCCTGAGCTCCTGCCCCGGGAGGCTAGTCCCTGGCACCTCCCCTGCTGTTCCCCCTCCCCTGCAGCCTCAGCGTGCTGCACCATCGGAGCAATGCTCTGGGCGGCCGAGCAGCACAGTTGCAGAGCCCCGGCCTGACCCGGTGCACCACCAGCCACCGGTGCTCCAGGCAGCACAGTAAGGGGACGGGGGGTTGGATAGATGGCAGCGGAGCTCGGGGGCTGTGGTCAGGGGTGTGGATAGAGGTCGGGGCGGTCAGAGGGCAAGGAACAGGGGGGTTGGATGGGGCAGGGGTCCCAGGGGGACAGTACGGAATTGGGGGGGGGTTGGATGGGGCGGCAGGGGGCAGTCAGGAGTGTGGGGTCCAGGGGTGGTCAGGGGAGAGGGAGCAGGGGGTGGTGGATGGGGCAGGAGTTCCGGGGGGCCTCAGGGGATGGGGTTTGGATGGGGCAGGAGTGCCAGGGGAGCCATCAGGGGGCGAGAAGCGGGGGGGAGCTGGATATGAGGCAGGGGCCTGGCCATGCCTGGCTGTTTGGGGAGACACAGCCTCCCCTAACCAGCCCTCCATACAATTTTGGAAACCTGATGTGGCCCTCAGGCCAAAAAATTTGTCCGCCCCTGAGCTAGAGGCTTGAGACCTAAGGGTATGCCCTTGAGGAAGTCATGAAGGGGGCACATGTATAGTTAACCCCAATATTATGACAATTTTCAAACACAGAAAATCCATCCCTATCTGAAGGTTTTATCTGGGCCTTGGGCAGGAGTTATGGAACGGAAAATTCCCCATTTGAGAGAAAAAAGTTTTGTTTTTGCTTTTTTAATGAAGCAGCAGTTTGAAGTTGTTCGGGGGCCCTGAAAAATTAGACTAAATCCCCCTGGGATATGGATTAGTGGACAGAGGATTAGGAGGCAATCAAAAGTGTTATCACATGACTCTGCAATTTAACACCTTAATATCACCTCTAGGTGTGATGTCTTTGTATAAAACACACACACACTTTGGTCGAATGTAAAAACAAAACAAAACAACAACTTGAGTGTTTACATAGAGTCCATTTATGGGGAATGTAAGAAACCAATTGAAAAGGTTTTGCTCCCTAGGCTGGGGACAGAGCAGGGGGCAGAGTGCAGCTGCCACTGGAGGTAGAGCTGGTCTGGGGGCGGAGTGGAGCTGTGGGACTGAGCTCAGAGCTAGGTGGTGCTCCCTCCCCACCCCTTGTGGGGGCTGGCCAGCCCCTCCCCCTGCATGTTCCTCTGGGTCCCCCTGGGGGAGATTACACCCCACAGTTTGGGGACCACTGCTCTATACTCTGGCTTCCCAGGTCGCTTCACTATGTATTATAGTCTAGTACCTACCTGAGAACAGAAATTGGCTTATGTGTTTAATTTTCCCCTTGCTTACGTGTATGCCCATCACGATGTGCATCTTCATGTGTCAGGGCAATAAGTTATATATACCTCAGTGTTCTTTCATGCCTCCTCAAGGCAATGAAGGGCTCAAAGAGACCCCAAAAGAGACCCCCCCCACACACCTACCAAGATATTTAAGCTCAAAAATCCATAGCAATTTATATTATACAAGATCCAAACAAAATATAAATAAATATTTAAGGAGAGTAAAAGTTAAGAATATATTTTCTTTATAAATTAATCAAGGTAATGGAAAATTAATTTATAAAAATCAGAATGTTCAAAGGTCAAGAAATTCTTGAGATTTATTCTTTCCCCCCACATTCCCACTCATCTTCTATTTTCTAGTTGGAGATCACCTTATCCCAGCACATTCCCCTCCACATATTATTTTTAAAAAATTGCATTTTATTAAAGTAATATCCATACATCTCATACAACTCAGGCTAATACTACACATTTCCAAGACACAGTCAACAGGGGCATTAATCTTAGAGTTCTAGTTTTTCCTCTTCATAATACCTATATTCCCATATTTGTAAAATACAGCCTCCCAATGAACTTTCAGAATATAGCCACAGACACCCCTTTTTCCCTTCCTGCAAACTATCCCCTAGAAAATTCTATACACTGGTTTATGAACTCCAAACACACAACACAAAATGGCTGGAGACCTGGACTATTTTCCCATTAATGGCTAGAAACCATAACATCCTGTATGTTATTTCCATATGTATGTGCCAGAGATACCATCATGTCCCCATCCATCATTATGTGATGGGCTGAATACTCCACTAGACATAGTTCACTTTCCCCATAAAGATTACAGACCTGACTAACTCATATTATTTCAGGCAATTAATACTTCACCCATCACTATAGGATCTGAGCGCCTTACAAATTCTAAAGAAGAATCTGTTTCTCTCCCTCACACAGTTTTTGTTATTGTGGAAAAGCTAAGTGGAAGATGTAAGTTTTGCATTCCGCACTGATGGTGGCAAGGTTTACGGTCATTCTGATCTCCTGCAGCAAGTTCCACAGTCATGGCCAGCTGCCAAGAAAGTTTTGTCATTCCTGTTCATTATCCTCATTGTTCTTTGGTAGCAGTTGAAGTAGGAAAAAGAGTCCAAAACTGAACTGAGATTTTCACCATTATTAAGAGGCACAAATTCCATAAAAAGTAGGAAGACTTCAGGTTATGATCTGATCACATCTAAGAAAAGTAATTGGTCCTGATCAGTACTTGGGGAAACACCCAGAGGAAAACCTACAGGAAGCAGTGTCTATAATTCAGTATAACATACTCTTTTCTGGAGTCAGTAATAAACTAAAGCCCCAGCACTGTTTTGAGGATATTGTGCTGCTAGATAAACGCTATCTTGGGAAAAGACAAGCTGGGTCCCTGACTACCTGTGGTCATACAAAAATTCAATGGCACACTTTGAAAGTCTGTTTGCTCCAGTGTTCTGCCCAAATTCCCCGTTAGAGGATAATTTTATGTAGGCAAAATGCAATTATCTATGATTTCATTTTAACAGAATAGTATTCTTCACTCCTTGTTCTTAGGTATAAATAGCATTATTGTGCTTTGTTAAATATCTGACCAGTATTGTGCTGGTACAGTACCAGTGCTGGATGAAATATTTTCTGAATAACTATTGTTCATAGAATGCTTTGGGATGATGACTATATAAAATATGGTATTAAAAAGATAATAAAAAGAACACAAAACAGTCATGGATTGGTGCCACTATCACCAATCCTGGTTTACCATGGATACTACTTGTTATGGCAGGAGGTGAATGGGTGACTTTGCCTTAGCTCTGTTCCATTTTGAACAATGAAATGGAAGTAAAATAGGAAAGTTGGGATTTTATAGACCTAATCCATCCCATGTGAGTCACACAGGAAGAGGAAAAAAAGCTCATTTTGAAAAGCTCTATACTTTGTGTAACTTAAAGTGACTCAAAAGGAAGGTAATATGAAGTCCAGAAAAGAGTTTTCCCTCCCAGTGATCTGATGTTTTTCCTTTACCAAATGCCAGATTTGGTCTTAAAACTACTGAAGATGAAGAGGGGGTGCTTACTTCCCATTATTTTGGCATAGTGTGCAATCCTTGTGTTCTAGGCGGTAGAGCTACCAGCTATAGGTGTGCCAGCAGCAGCCACCTGAGTGGGCTACAGGGTCCATTCATATTGAGAATTAAGTTTGTCTAATGAGAACTGGATACTTACGAAGAGTTATGCTCAGCCACAGAAATGATACACCATTTATTAAGTGAAAGTGTTAAAAATGTGACAATTCACTGCGTTTCCCACCTTCAGTTCTTCTTTTACTCTCTCCAAGGAATCTGATCCTTATCTCATTTTCCACCATGAGGCTAAAGAAAGGTGAGCTATTGAGAAAGATCACTCAGAGTACTGGCATTAACTGCCAGGAGTATAGGGAACAATTAAAAAAAACAAACAAAAAAGCAACCTCTAGTGCCCTCATCTGCAATGTCAATTCCAGTTTATAAGCCACTGGTGACCAATAGTTTTACCCATCTTTTTTCCTAGCTGAAATGCAGTGTACAGCTGTTGATTTTGGGCAGGTTTTATTGTGGAAGAAAGGTAGATAATGGTTGCTACAGAATGGATGCTTCTTCGTTTTTTCTGAAAACGCACAATAATTAAAAGTCTAGACTTACATAGCTCCTGAATGGAAGGACTCATACACTAGCTCTGCTCATTGTATGTTTTTTAATTTTCTAAGTCAGTAACCTAACCAGAAACAACAGAGATCTAACCACTGACCCCTGTAAGACTTTGCTGAATGTGTGACATCGTTCTCATAAACTACCCTGTTCTCAACAGTTTTTTAAACATTTTCCGTCTCCATGTCTGGTCCTGGGATCTCTGTAGAGAGTGAGAGATGTAGAAAGACCAGAATCAGAGCAGAGAAAGTGCTCTGCTTTTTCTGTTTGTCCATTGATCTTTGAAAATTCCCAGTAAGTTAACAGGCTTGTGAAGGTGCTATCAATCACTTCTCTGGCCCCCTTCCAAAAACAAACAAAAAACACAAACCCCAAAACACTAAAGCAGGATTTTCCTCACTTTAAGAAACACAAACCATCATTCCTTTCTAGTTTTGTGAAACAGTTAGATATGTTGATGCAGGGCACTGTATGAGACTTTAAACAGACAGACAATCTGGTGGTACTAGCTCTTTACTCCTGGGAGACCACCAAGAACTGGCAATAGAAGGAAGTGCTAGATTTTGACTTCTAGGCCAACTATGTTAGCAAGGGCTCTCATACAAAGGCAGCAAAACTATAATCCCCATCCTAAATCTAGGGAAGCAAATGCAAAGTCCAAGGTCAGCAGAATGACCTTAAGCAGGCAATAGAATGGCTGGTGTATTATAATATATATAAGTACAGTACATTTTGGAACATTGCACTGAGAGTTCTTATTATTCCTCTTTATTAAATGCCATTAGCATGTGCTGCCCTGAACAAAAAACATATAAAATATTGTCTCTGCCTCAAGGAGCTTACATTCTAATTTAGACAAAAATATGCTACATGAAGATAATACAGTAAAAGCTGTTTTATCTGGCATGTTGGGGGAATGGGGGTTGCCGGTAAGTGAAAAATGCTGGTTAACTGAGAGGGAGGGAGTTTGGGCGTGGGAGAGGGCAGAGGATGGGGTGCGGGGTGCCAGATCCAGGGGGCGCTCACCTCAGGCAGCTCCCTGCAAGCAGCGACCTGTCCCAGCTGCTCCTAGGAGGAGGCTAGGCAAGCGGCTCCGCCCTGCCCCAAGAGCTACCTCCACAGCTCCCATGGGCTGGGATCCACGGCCAGTGGGAGCTGCGCGGGCAGCGCCTATGGGCGGAGGCATCACGCAGAGCCGCCTGCCGTGCCTCTGCGTTGGAGCAGTTGGGACAGGTTGCCACTTGCAGGGAGCTGCCTGAGGTGAGCGCCCCCTGGATCTGGCACCCCGCACCTCCTTCCGCGCCTCAACCTGCTGCCCTGAGCCCTCTCCCACACCGAAACTCCCTCCCAGAGCCCGCTCTCCACACTCCCTCCGGCGCCCCAACCCCCTGCCAGCCCCGTGACAACCAGACTATAAACTGGAATTTCAATAAAGATCAGAAATGCCAGTTTATAGAGCTTTCCGGTTGGGGAAATGCCGGATAATACAGCTTTTACTGTATTGTGTATTTGGTAAATCACTGGGCCCATCTCCAGCCCAAATGCTGCTATTAATGTGACTGTTTATGATAGAAGCACCATTTTACATTGATAGAGATGCTGTTTTATTACAAACCTACTTCTCTAACTGGAACCATGTAGGTGTCTATAACGTTCAAAATTGTGTGCACATGTGTGTCAGAGCATATCCTCAGTTTCGTATGACAGCAGATGCATTGTGTGGAAACATTATGCTGTTACCAGCATAACTACAGCAACACAATGCCTGACACTAGACATGCTGAGAGTCAGCAATTGCATAAGCACTATTATAAGACATTATATACCAGCAGTTCTCAACCAGGGGTCCAAGGCCCCCTGGGGGGCCACAAGCAGGTTTCAGGGGGTCCGCCAAGCATTAGACTTACTGGGGCCCAGGGCAGAAAGTCAAAGCCCCACCGGCCCAGCCCTGGCAACCGGGCCTCAAGGTGAAGCCTGAGCAGCTTAGCTTTGTGGGGGCCCCTGTGGCTTGGGGTCCTGTGCAGTTGCCCTATTCGCTACCCCCTAAAAAGCCTGGCTTTACCATGCAGAAAAACAGTTGTGGCACATGTGGGCCGTGGAGTTTTTATAGCATGTTTAGGTGGGCTGCAGAAAGAAAAAGGTTGAGAACCCCTGGTATATACTGTAGTATCAGTAGAAGAACATATACATAATGGAGAAAGAAAAATTCAAACGTACCACATTCACTGGCTGATCCCCCCACCAGCTGGAAGAACTGTTGAGCAATTTTCAGATGATCCCTCTTGGAGAGAAACAAATGACATGAGATCCAGAGCATGGAGTGGTGCCATGGGACCGAATGAACGCATGCTCCAAGGGGGGTGAGTAGGGTGAAGTAAAGCAAAGTGAATACACATATTGTGGGGTGAGGGGAAAGATGGGGACAGAGGTACAATAAACAAGGAAGGAAGGAATCTTATTGCATGGACCTATATACACAGAATCATTGCAAAAAGAAGCAAGGCTTTTGTAAGCAGGATAGAGAGGCTCAGTTCAGTTTGGATGAGTCTCAGGCTAGTAACAGAAACTCACAATTCACTCACTCTGGACTGTGAATTATGGAGAGAGAATAAATGAAGGAACTCAGAAAGCATGGGATCTGAGTGTGAAACTACCACCTCTTTCCCATTAGCTGCATTCCAGATACCACATTTCTTTCTCCCCTAGTACTGATGTAAATGCTGGAGCAGCAGAGGGGTTTTACTCACTGAGCTCATTTCCTGTCCAAGGGCTGCATTCACCACTCCCTTGAGTATGTACTCCTGCAACAAACAAGAGGATCAGAGAAGACAAGTTAAAGAATTCAGAAGACATAAAAAACAGCTGCAGGCAACTTAGAAATTATTTTGATCCTGCCCATGCCAACTCTATTCAAACATCATTTTATTAGTAGTCTGCACTCCAGCAGTGTGCAATAAATAATAACCAAAAAAAAAAAAAAAAAATCAATCCTGCATATGAGCCAGTTGTTTATGTGAACTGAGCTAGAGTTCTGAATCAAGGTCCTGTGTAAAGACAGCAACATTATAAAAACACCATCAAAATTGCCAGGAATTGTCCTGCTGTTGTCAGTCACAGCAGAGGGGCCCGAGTAGACTGAACTCCCCTTTCAGGCCTCTAAGTGGTCACTCCAGGGAGGAGGATATGTGTGTCTGCCTCAGGGTATGGCAGTTTGCATTGACTCTGCCAGTATTACATCTACCCTATGAGTAAAGAGAACTTGAGTCTCCAGGGTTGTCAAACAGACTGATATCTTTCAACCAGCATGAAAAAGTAAATCCAGTGCTGGTAAAAAGGTATTAGATTGACAGTGCTGGAGAACGAAGTCCTCTGCCCATAAGTCAGGTACAGCAAGGGCAGAAGCATTGCAAGTTTTCCCACATATGTATATTTAGTTCCTCCACCCTGCCCTGGAGAGAGGCACCTCTGAAGCCTCTGCAGTTCTTGAACCCCTCTGCTGAGATGGCAAAGAGGGGGAATATTAATGCCAATTGTGATTATGGTTTTTGGTGCAACTTGTTCATTAGCACAACAATGGAATGTTACCAGTAGTAAATAAGAGGAGCTGGACTGAGAAACTCACTGCATTTTACACAGGTCACTGGACGATTCAGCCAGAAGGCAGCCAGATAGGTTCATGCAGAATAGGCCAGGGGTTCTCAACCTTTTTCTTTCTGAGCACCAGCCAACATCTGTAAAAACCTGCATATCCCACCTCCGCAACAACTGATTTTCTGCATATCCAGTAGATTAAAAGCCAGGGCTGGCATTAGGGGTACCAAGCAGGGCAACTGCCTGTGGCCCCACACCACAGAGGGCCTCGCAAAGCTAAGGCTTTGGCTTCAGCGCCATGCAGCTTGGGCTTCGGCTTTCTGATCTGAGTCCCAGTGAGTCTAACATCGGCCCTGCTCTCTGGTTTATTTTGGCAGACCATCTGAAACCTGCTTGTGGCCCCCCAGGAGGCCCCGGACCTCTGGTTGAGAACCGCTGGGATTGGCTATTAGCCAAGATAGCCAGGGACACAACCCCATGCTCTGAGTGTTTTGAACCTCTTACTGCAAGAAGCTGGGACTGGACAACAGGGGATGGATCACTCAGTTGCCCGGTTCTGTTCATTCCCTCTGAAGCATCTGGCACCAGCCACTCTTGGAAGACAGGTTTCAGAGTAGCGGCCGTGTTAGTCTGTATTCGCAAAAAGAAAAGGCGTACTTGTGGCACCTTAGAGACTAACAAATTTATTTGAGCACAAGCTTTCGTGAGCTACAGCTCACTTCATCAGATGCATTCAGTGGAAAATACAGAATGCCACACTGCATTTTCCACTGAATGCATCCAATGAAGTGAGCTGTAGCTCACAAAAGCTTATGCTCAAATAAATTTGTTAGTCTCTAAGGTGCCACAAGTACTCCTTTTCTTCTTGGATGACAGTACACTGGGCTAGATGAACCATTGGTATGATCCAATCTGGCCCTTCTTATGCATTTAACATACTGTCTATTATCAGTCTTGTGGCGAGTACCAGCATGTATGTGAAGAAAAGTATTTCTAAATCAGACACACACATAGAAGTCCTTCATGTGGAGATGGATCTATCATTCTTAACCCAAGGAGCTCCAGTCACCTTTTCAAAAAAGCCTACCAGAGAAATGTTTCCTCTTTTTCCTGAAATATGAATTTCCTGACAAACACTGAGGAGCAGGACTTGATAACATTCAATCTAGAATCAGTGACAGATTTACAATTGTAGAAGGTCTCTGCAGGGCTAAATAAAGGAATTTATACCATTGCTATAGAAAGATTTCCATTTTGCCAGTGGGAACCAGCATTTGATTTGAGCTGTGGAAGATCCTAAAATGTCAGATGTTAAATATTACATTATTTTTGAAAAAGCTCTTTTAGGTAATATTAAATCTTTCTAACATTTATTCAATATAATTTCTCCCTTTTAAAAAGCCGGCACAGTGGTACTCGTGATAACTATGGGAGCCTGGCTTTGCGGGTAGAGAGAGATCATAAAACAGTACCAATAAACATTGTAAAACTTTTTTTCTGTAACATATATGGCATATGCACAATTCACAATGGCTGTTGTGTGGTATAAAATATTTATTGGTACACATCTAAGATGATCTGCATAATTTGCCTGTAGTTTTGCCATTCTCAACTCATGTTCATGTAACATTTACAGCACATGGCCATTACCAATAAGTAGATACAGAACATGAACACAAACAGGTAACACATGAAGGAGTGGAGTGGACAAAAGGTTTTATCAGCATGAGTTTGGGATGACTTGCATAATTTGAGTGGCAAAGCCATCAGTAGCTGCTCCAATGCTGCCAAAACTAGGACTCGTAATTCACTGCTGGTGCCACTCCACCATCAGCAACAGTTGAAGTTCTAGGGTACACAGATCTCAGGCGTTTTGGTCACTGTATCATATAATCTTTCAGAGTACGCCTTCCTCAGTGTCTCTTTTAGACATTTTCTCTTGTTCAGATCCACTGTATTTATACAGTGCATGTGTGTATATATATATATATATGTGGGCTTTGAGAAAGAAAATGCAGGGAGGAGCAAGAGAATGAAGCTGGCCCAGCAGCTGCAAAAAGCAGTTCAAATACATAGTGTTGAACTGGGATGAGGGGATAAAATGAGGCCTAGCTGGGACCACCTCTTCCCCCTAGCACCTCCCAGACCCAGACCTATGCAAAGTACAACCCCATCCCCTCACAAGGACTCATAAAGTCTTCCCTCTCCTTCCCAGCCATGTGACCTTTGAGAAAAAAACTGCAGGGAAGAGTCAGCATGAGACATAAGTCAGCCCAGGAGCTGCAGAGAGCAGTTCAAGCAGGAGCCAAGGACACAGCAGTTTTCACTCTGAACATTCCTTGCCCTGTGCTGATTGGCTGTTCCTCCAACACCTCCCACAGTCACTCTTCCCATCTAGCTAATATGCTTAAGATAACCCAACTGAAAGGATTTAAATAACAAAATTGCAAAACTAACATTACATTTACCACTGCTGCATTGTTCACTCTGTTTGTGCATTCTATCCTTTTCCCCTACCCTGTGTCTGTCTTGTCTATTTAGACTGTAAGCTCTTCAGGTTAGGGATTTTCTCTTATTCTACATTTGTACAGTGCATTTACATTTGCACAATGGGGCCCTGTTTTCCACTGGCCCCTACACACTACCATAATAAACATGATAAATAAAATAATACATGTATGTATATATTTCACACATACAAAGCTTCAGCACTGGTGAAAGGCAGTGGAAGGATGAATGCAGGGTGTTAAAGGGGATGAATCCTCAGGGTACTGGCTTGGACATGGCAGATTCTACCCCAACTTACAAACTCTCTCTTTAAGTAACCATGCCATAAATCTCAAATTACCTGTGGAGTTGTAGGTTCCAGGTCCTTAATCAGGTTATAAGCCTCCTGCACATCATCTGAAATACCAGAAGTTACATGCATGACAAACCACAGTGAACCGTATTCAGACAGACCACTCATCCTCTACAAGATTCCTTTACTCAGCCATAGATAGATAAAGCATTTGAAGGGGAGGAGTAAGGGGACTATAAATCTGTGTAAATTTATACCTTGCTAGTGGTGGCTTTCTTGAGCCTGTATAACAAACATGGTTTGAGAAATAGCTTCTTTATTACTACATTTTCCCTAGTACAGAGATCACTTGGCCCCTTGTTCATAGTCCAGTGGATGACTTCTCAATAGTACAAGGTCATCCCTTGTATCCCTCATACTCCTGTCTCCCCTGACACATTTATTTCTCCCTCAGGGCAAGACTGGGTTAGATGCTTCTGAATACAGACTTTACAGTTTCATTATTAATACCTCAACATTTGGCAAATTAGTGTATCTGATCCTAATTCTCCCATGTAAAAAGCACTGTTAGTGCAGAAGTTAATTAAAGAATTTAACTCACACAAAAAAGTTCTAAAAAAAGTACATTCTAAAAAAAAGGATCCAGTCTTAGAACATCTTAACTCCATCCCCTTCACTTGTATATATTAGCCCAGGGTTCTTCTCTGTCACGAAATTACCCAGCAAAGTTAATTCAGACTAATAACCAGGAAATCCATCGCAAATTACCAGATGTTGATAATTATTGAGCTAATAAATTTGTTTTGTTTTTTTAAACTAAGGTACTATAGAACAACATATTTGTTCATGTATTTTGACAAGTACAGTTTAACTTAAATTATACTTCATTGTATAATATTTATACATCATTTTACATCTTCAAAACACTATAAAATAAATCAAACCTCACATGCTCATGAGGTACTTAGGTACATATGAGGCCAATAATTTTTTTAAATACTTTGCTCTTAAATACCAAGTATTATTGGTTCACTAGTACATGCATTTTAGTACAATTTGTAAAAGTAATGAAGTCTTAATATGAGATCTTACTGCAGATCTCTGGTATTAAATCTTTGATGAGAAATCAGGTGAAATTGCCATTTTTGTGAGTATTAAAGGGCTTGTGGATTAGCAAAATGATATTAATGAGGTTCTTCTGTACAGTATGTACCATAAATGAGCTATATCCATTTATGGCAATAGGAAAAGAGAGCACATCTATGTACTAAAATTTGTCACAGCTCAAGTAATGAAGCTGAGTACCAATTGGATGTGCAGATATAGAGACAGTCTAGGATGCAGATGAGTAGCAAGCAGAAAACTCATTTGAGACAAGGCCTCTGACAAAGGGATTCAAATTCAATAACCTTATTGGCATGGCATAAATATGTTGCTAAAAATCGGCACATCAAGCTTCAGAATTAATATAATTAAGCTACAGAAGGCCCACAGAGCTTTCTCTTTTAATACTTTTATAGCCACTCAAACGCCTTGATGCACTTATTGGTATGTAAAGTTTAGGGTGTGGTTTATTTCTGCTTCTTAGGTAAGAAGTCCAAAGTTTTTCGGATTATTTTGAGTTTTGTGGGGATATCACAGTTTTATTTCTTTCATCTAAAAAGAACCAACTTGACCAAGCCTATGGCACTTGTAGCGCTTCAGTGAAGACACTTACTACAGCAACAGGATGGGTTCTCCATCCCTGTAGTTAATTCACCTCCCCAAGAGGTTGTAGCTAGGTTGATGGAAGAATTCTTCCATCAACTAGCACTGCCTACACTAGAGTTAGGTTGGCTTAACTACATTGCTGTGGGGGGGGGTTTGATTTTTTACACCCTTGAGAGACAGCTATGCGGATATAACTTTTCATTGTAGACCAGCCCGAACTCTAGACAGATAGATGACAAAGTGGCAAAGGTTACAAGCTGAAGCAGTCAACGTTACTGCAACCTCCTTTGAAATACAATAAAACAGAATGCGTGGGACTAAACCATAAAGACAAAGGAGATAACATCTACTGCTTTTAAGAACACTGCTCTAAATAACTAGTCATGCAGAGGTGATGAAATACCATGAATAAGGAAGTCAATGAGTGGACAAGTGATCAACATATCCCATTACACAGGTTCTTGCAGTTAACACCAAATCATCAGTCAATCCACTTCTGAATGGAGAAATACAGTGGTGATGAGCATGAGGGGAGAGGGAGGCATTGTAAGCAATAAAAAATACAAAAGGAACCCAAAGCAAAGACAGAAATGACTTGGAAACACAAGAAAGTCTTGCTGCCCAGGAAATCTACCTACATTTTTCAACAGTTGGCAAATGTGTGTGGAATGGATTGTCTTGTTTGCAGACTGCAGCCTTGTTTCTGGTCCCTTTTTTTTTACAGCCTCTCTGTGCCACATTTACAGAAATAATTTTCATTGCCTGGGTGGCAATCCTGTGTACATTTTTAGCATTTTAGCAAGCTTAAGGGGAAGTGTTTCACTACTGTAAAAAAAAGTCTCTGATCTTCTGCTGAAGTGGATTTGTTCAACCTTTTGCAAATGGTCTTCCTTCAGAAGTCATGAAAGTATGTATGACATTAGCTTATTTACCACAGGACCACAGATGAAACAGTGCAAAGAATGCTGTGGCCCATTTGAAGAAGGTAGTTGTGAGATGATGAACAGATGTCACAGAAAAGAAAAAGTTTCTAATCCCTGCATCTAAGAGAGAGCCAGAGGGAGATTTCATTACCTTGCCGGAGATAGTAAATCACCAGGTTCAATCTGGCTTCAGGAATAACATCAACCAGGGGTGGCAGAACCTGCAGAGCCCCTTCCCCTCCTCGGAATACAACCTGCAGAAAAGAAAGCACCCATCTTGTTAGTCCTATAGAGTGTTCCAGTCTGTGGTCTCACAATCATCCTTGAAATTTCCACAGTAGTGACATGTTATAGTCAACGGATTCGGCATCTACTGGACCCCTAGTTTATTAATAATTATAAACATCTCACATTTTATAGTGTCTTTATCCTGAGAAATCTCTAAGCACTTTACAAAAATACTTAACCCATCAGTAAATGGTAACTATTCTTGGAGCAGAACACATCAGCTATACAACAGTTCAAAGCAACAACACATAACAGTGTCGAACAAGTTAGGTAGACTATGAACTGAACTGAAACTGCAAGGGGAATATAGATGGAAAATTACAATTTGCTTTAATTATAATTATACCAAAATATCAGGGCTAATAATCCTAGACATGTGAAAAGTGTCACATGATCTTTAAATGACCAAAAATAGTCAAGTCTTCAGTTTCACATAACAATTCCCTCCTCCAACAACATCATATGGGACATTGGTTCAGGTGTGACTTGGGAAGGAAGCTTACCACCTGCTGAATCATTGGTAAAAGGATCAAAACATAATTCCACCACTGACATCAGAAAACAGCTTTAACTCTTGAATGCATAATATGTTAGAAAAAAATTATGGACAAGCTTGTTGCGACTTGGTTTGTGGTTCAGTCAATGTGCCATTTGGATAGGGTTGCCAATTTTAGTTGGACATATTCCTGGAGGTTTCATCACATGATATAATATTTAATTAACGATGAATCTTTAATTCCTGGAGACTCCAGGACAATACTGGAGGGATCTACAACCTATCCTGAAGGATGATCCCTCACTCTCACAGATCTTGGGAGACAGGCCAGTCCTCGCTTACAGACAGCCTCCCAACCTGAGGCAAATACTCACCAGCAACCACACACCACATAACAAAAACACTAACCCAGGAACCTATCCTTGCAACAAAGCCCGTTGCCAACTCTGTCCACATCCACATATCTATTCAAGGGACACCATTATAGGACCTAATCACATCAACCATACTATCAGAGGCTCATTCACCTGCACATCTACCAATGTGATATATGCTATCATGTGCCAGCAATGCCCCTCTGCCATGTACATTGGCCAAACTGGACAGTCTCTACACAAAAGACTAAATGGACACAAATCAGACGTCAAGAATTATAACATTCAAAAACCAGTTGGAGAACACTTCAACCTCCCTGGACATTCAATTACAGACCTAAAAGTCGCAATTATTCAACAAAAAATACTTCAAAAACAGACTCCAACAAGAAACTGCAGAACTGGAATTAATTTGCAAACTGGACAGCATTAAATTAGGTTTGAATAAAGACTGGGAGTGGACGAGTCATTACACTAACTAAAAACTATTTCCCCATGCTAATTTTCCCCCTACTGTTACTCACACCTTCTTATCAACTGTTTGAAATGGGCCATCCTGATTATCACTACAAAAGTTTTTTTTTTCTCCTGCTGATAATAGCCCACCTTAATTGATGAGTCTCGTTACAGTTGGTGTGGCAACCCCCATTTTTTCATGTTCTCTGTATATATATCTTCCTACTGTCTTTTCCACTGCATGCATCTGATGAATTGGGCTTTAGCCCACAAAAGCTTATGCTCAAATAAATTTGTTAGTCTCTAAGGTGCCACAAAAGTACTCCTCATTCTTTTTACTGGAGGGTTGGTAATCCTACATTTGGATAAATTTGTAAATCACAATGCAGCTACTGAACAAAAAGAAGAGGGCCCTGAGTCTAGCAAGGGGTTTGCTTTGGTGGCTCCTACGATGGGAGAGGACAAAAGGACAGGCCCTGAGAGATTTCCAGCTCCAACCAGACTTTCAGGGTAATCTTGAGTTTTATGGAATTTGGCCCATGATTTGGAGCCATAATCTGGTGGGATTTGGCATGAGATTTGGAGCCATGATAAGAGTCATATGCTCAGAGCCACACTTCCTGTTTGCTGGTTTCCAGCAGTCAAAATAGGAACAGAACACGCAGAACACATGGATCATAAACAGCAGTCTGGCAATGACCAATACCTGCTTGATTATGCAAGGCATGTGGCTGGGCGTCTGCAGGGCTGGAACCAAGAGCCAGTGAGGCAGCAGGATAGGCTAACAGACCCATTTAGCCACTTAGTACAGGGCTATCCTATCCCAGACCAGGAGGCAACCAAAAACATCAGGAAGGAGAGAGAAAAGAGCAAGAGGCCAGGAAGGGAACTACGTCCTAAGTGGCGAAAAATAGGGCACCTCATGGAGATGATGCAGTCCTTTTCAGATCAGATTGGAGCCCTGGAAAATAATAGTCATTTACAGAGTGAATTCACAAAAAGTTGGGGCCCACTAGAAGAGCAGGGGATATGCCCCAGTGGTATGGCACCCTCAGTGTGTGACCATATTGTCTCAGACAGGCAGTTCTGGTGGGAGCAATGGGTAGGGCTCCAGGTGGTTTAATGGTTAGGCCTGCAGGGGACCACATGGGGGACATGAATGGGAAGTTATATAACACACCATAGTGTGGCACAGGGGGGCCCCAAATGCCCAGGCCCACCCCCAGCTACTGGCCCTCCAGCTGCCAGCTCCTCAGACAGTAGCCTTACAGATTCCGGGATCACAGCCACTGGTCACACAGCTCATGGCACTACAGCCTCAGGCCCCCACTCCCCACCCCACAGCCTTTACAGCAGCTGTCCAACAGGTCTATTAATGTGTGTTTGAATGTGGCTTGTAGGCAGCTGCTTCTCATCAGCTGGGGACCCATTTTCTCCAGTTAACACGTGAGAAAATATGGTGGGTGGCGTATATGGACATATATTCCCTGCTGTTCAGGGAACCTATATTAGGTGGAGAGAAGAGAAAGAGAGATAGGATAAAGCAGGGGTCGGCAACCTATGGCATGCGTGCCAAAGATGGCATGCAAGCTGATTTTTAATGGCATGCTGCTGCCTGCCGGTTCCCAGCCGCTGGCCCCGCTCAGCCCGCTGTCAAACCCAGGCCGGCAGTGGTCTGAGCGGGGCCGGCGGCCGGGACCCCAGCAGGCAACAGAGTGCCATTAAAAATCCTGCCTGCCCCGGCTCGCTCTTCTCCACCCACCCGACCCCCTTGTGGGGGCAGGGTGAAGAAGCTTGGTCCTGCTGGCTTCTGCTGCAGGGCAAGCAAGCTCCCTCCTCCCCTGCCTCTTCCCCCAGCATGCTGGGTTCCTGCCCCTCCTCCTCTCCCTCCCTGCCACTGATCAGCTGATGGCACTTGCGCGGGAGGGGGAGAAGCAGAGCCGCAGCGTGCTTGCTGCTCCGGGAAAGAGGTGGGGATGGGGCCTTGGGGAAGGGGGGTGGAATCAGGGCATATCCCCTCCAGCCCCCTGCCGTGAGCCGCTCTGGGCAGAGGGCTGGGAGCACCCCCAACCCCCTGCACCTCCCTCACACATACCCCAGCCTCCTGCCCTGACCCCTACATCCCCCCACGACCCCAGCCCTGACTCCTGCACCTCCCTCACATGCCCCCAGCCCCCTGCCCTGACTCCTGCACCCCCCACACATATCCAGCCCCCCCACACCCTATGCCCTGACTCTTGTACCCCCCACATTCCCATCCCCACCCTGAGCACCAAACGGGAGCTCCTGCACGCCCCCCCCATTCCTAGCTGCACCCTCGTACCAAATGGGAGCTGCCCAGGTAAGCACTCCACACCTAAACCTCCTGCCCCAACCCTAAGCCCCCTCCCTCATTCTAGCTCCTGGCCAGACCCTACACCCCAACCTCCAACCTGCTCCTTCACCCCCAGCCATGTGCTCAGTGCGCTCCCACCCTCAGCTCAGTGCAGAGAGAGGAAGAGAATGAGCTAGAACCAGGGAGAAGGTAGGTACATAACCACTCTATGTGGGCAGGGGCAGGATCCCAGATTGGCAGCGGGCTGAACGGGGCCAGCAGCTGGGACCCTGGCTGCCACTCAGCCCGCTGCCAGTCTGGGGTTCTGACTGCTGGCCCCTTGCCAGCCGGGGTCCTGGCCGCAGGTCCTGCTCAGCCTGCTGCTGGCCTAGGTGAACAGAACCCCAGGCTGGCAGCGCGCTGAGCCGGCCCGCAGCATAAGATCAGCATTTTAATTGAATTTTAAATGAAGCTTCTTAAACATTTTGAAAACCTTGTTTATTTTACATATGACAATAGTTTAGTTATATAATATATAGACTTATAGAGAGAGAGACCTTCTAAAAAACGTTAAAATGTATTACTGGCATGCGAAACCTTAAATTAAAATGAATAAATGAAGACTCGGCACACCACTTCTAAAAGGTTGCCGACCCCTGGGATAAAGCATCCAAGATACATGGGAATTGGGACAACTGGCTTGTGACCTACATTACCTATACAGGGGTGACAGGACAGCTATACGCAGCAATATATGGGCCCATGCTGATGTATTTGGACATTATACATAGGGCATATAACATATTTTCAAGCACCTCATTGGTCTTGTATGATGAGCACTTTAGAATGAGGGTAATCCTGAACCCCTCCCTGTGCTGAGACAAAACTGATCAGGAACTATGGTTGGAGTGCACGGTTCAGGGGCACTTGTGAACAGAACCCCACACCAATTGTGGCTACGTACTGGAAAAGCTGGTGTGTGAAGGGAGCAATGGATCTGGTCTCAAGACACTACGTGCCTGACCAGCCGAGGTTTTCATGCTGAAACTACAATGAGACAGGGAAGCGTTGTCATGCATACTGTAGGTTTTGGCACGAACATGGGCATTGTGGAGGTGAGCACATATCTTCAGGCTACCCACATTTTAAGCACACCAGGCTAAAGGATGCTGGCGATCTACAATCCTACATGCAGCTGCCTGAGGGGAAGCCAACACAGGGTGTGGGCTGTAAGTGCCACAGGTTTTAACCATGTCTGCTTCCTTCCCCATGCTGATCACACTAAATGATCACACAGCACACACACAGCTGAGAATATGGATTGAGGGCATGGCATTGTGCACTGGGCTTATAAGAGAGCATGTAATTTGGGCAAGAAGCTCGCAGCTGGGCCTCAGGAGGGACATGACTTTGTCTTGGCACGGCAGCCGGGGCATGACCTGGGACTAACTTGTGTCCCTCTTGCATGGGCTGGAGCACCGAAAGGACACACTGGACATCATCATTATCCATTTAGGAGAAAACTACCTTAGAACGTGCCCTGGCCTCAAACTGATTTTGAAGTCCAAATGGGATATTGGACTGCTGGCAAATATGTTTCTTGACATGGGGACAGTATCACCACAGATATTGGACTGTAGCATACCCACAAAAGGTGGATAGGGCCTGAAGGAAGGCCAACCAGAAAATTGCAACATGGCTGGGGTCCAGGGGTGCTTCAGTTATCAGACATGGCCACATAGCCCAGAGTGCAGCTGAGCTTTACTGAGGATTGAATGTACCACTCTGATACAATTTGTTTCTGGATGATCTTGGTATTGGGTTGGCCGAACTTCTAGGTAGTGGGCTTGAGGCAGCCAAGCTAAGGTGGGCACCTCCTTGTGGCAGGTGCTGGGTACAGGAACTTGCTGATTTAGGCTCCAGATACAAAAAGGTAACATAGTGGGTATCCTGAGGGCATCATGTCTAACCCCTAGGGGAAAATGAGAACCAGGGGTCAGGACTTTATCCTGGGGAACCACCCCACCAATGCACAGTGGTGCTGGCTATGGGGTCGAGGCCCCCTCTTGCCTCAACCCCGGAAAGGAGGAGGGATGCTAGCAGGCAATTGGAGACATGCAGAGACCCTCCTAGTATGATGACTGGCATCCCCTGCAGAGGGAGCCGCTAAGAATTGGCAAAGGGTCAATGGGGTGAAGAGACCATGCTGGGCTGTCCTCCAATGCGACCTTTGGATGTAATTTGACTAATAAAGTTTGGTATGGGTTTTAACCAGGCCACGATGTCCTTGCCTTCTTCCATCCAGTGAGCACACCAAACTGAGCAACACGCCAACATCAAATAAAAGCAAACTACTACAACCAGTCATTCAAAAGAGTAGGAATAAAATCACTGGAATAGAATGTTGCCAGATGATCAGTATATCTCCTACTTCAAACACAAATATTTTGACTTTGCCTCAGTATCTGCCCACCATTAGTTCCTAGTCATTAACTTTGCAAATAGAGACTATTATCTTGAGACATTTTAATTCCACTGACATTGTACCATGGTTAGACAACATTGTTCGGGATCCTCACCCATTCTGATTTTTGCACTAAAGTCCTGATTTTGACAGGGCTGTTCGGGTAGTGTTGGGGATTTGACCAGTCCAAAAATAATTGGTCAGACTACATTAAAAATGGTCAAATATTTTAAAGCAATGATTTATTAGAATGATAACAAAACAAGTAAGACTTTATGGTCTCCAACAGGCTTAGCCTTAGATAGTTACTTTAACTCAAAAAAAGTGAAACACAATTAAATGAAGTTCTAAAGAATGGCACCATGATGCAATCAAAAAGATAGGCTGCCCTCTATATCAGGGTATTCTTGCTGGAATATTTGACCATGATCAAATAATAGGCAGTCAATTGACTGGCTTGCCAAGCCTAATCCCAAGTATCTTGCAAGGACAGGCTCACAGAACATTTAAAGCATCCTAACATACCCCTAAGGATAAAGCAACATTTTTTCATGACATGGTAAAACAAGCCATGACAATACAAAAATACCAGAATGGTGTAATGCAACAACTTTGTCCCAGAAGACAAAGTATAAAGAGGGGGTAAGAATGCAGGTTCTTGTCTTGAACATGGCACAGAGACAAGGAAAGCATCAGAAAATGAAACTGATTAAGTAAAAGTGGGAAGCGTATTGATCAGATTGCCTCCATTGCTTACATGGTGACTCTTATGGATTCACATCACCTCCTAACACCCCACCTCCTACTGCTTAATTCCCAATTTTCAAGGGTGGTACATCAAGAAAAGCTCTGTAGACCACAGTTTGAGATCCACAGCTCAGATGAATCCATTACTCACCAGATTGTGCTTAATGAGCTCCTTAGCAAACTCAAAAGATGATGAGGCATTGTCCATCAGGCTCTTGAGTTCTGCCTGAAATTAAATATTATACCTATAAAAAGTTTAGCAAAAATACCCCCACAAGTGCAGATCCACACCACATCTGAAACTGATAGGAAGGCAACTCCAGCTGTGATGAGCTGGGTTGGTGGAGGAAAACAAACACCCCCCCCTTTCACTGTGATGACTGTTGCAAATGGATAATTCATACAAATGTAAAGCAAAACTTGCATTGGGAAAATGGAAAGGCCAGCATGGAAACAGAAAACTTAAGTGCCCAACAATGTGAGGACTATGGATAGGTGATATCCTTTGGGGGAGGATACTGACATTATAAACGGTCATTTGTCAATAATTGTGATTAAGCATAAGGCAGATAACACAACAGGGAAAAGAAACTTGCATGGGACTTCAAATGAGACTGACAAGCCAGAAGGGCTTTACAATAGATACCTCAGCAGCCTTGCCATTGTAAAGTCGGAAGTGGTTACAAGCCTTGAGGTTAAGAGCTATGGTGCTGTCAGGAACTTGCTGAAGATAAACAGCCAGCACCTCTTGTGACACATCATAGTAATCCAGTTTGTAGTAACATAAAGCCACATATACGTTGAGAGCCAGGTATTCCCTGAAGGGCAAAAGAGGAAGAGTTCACAGAAGCATTCATTTCCTACCAGAAAATTGTGCTGAAAAGGAATATTAAAATCTGTTATGACTTTCCCTCACCTCCCCATGTACCATTTAGAAATACAACAAATATTGAGTTCCTGAGAACAGCCTTATATGTGACTTTCTGGATTCAGCAGACAAGCACAAAACTATTCGGGGTTGCGTCTGCAGGGATGCCAACTGCATTTGTCCCACAGGAGGAAGTAATTGTATTGTGACATTTGCATATATGAAGACATTACTCTGTCACGCACGGAAACCATAATTCAACATGTATTGAGTCAATGTCACAACACATTATCCCAGCATCATGAGGGTGAAACAAGAGCTAGTTTCTTCCAAGCACTAGTGCATACAAGAATGACCTGTGAAATTTGGGGCTTGTTATTTTAGGAAATGATGATAACCCCATGTGAAGGAATGTAAGAGAATGCAATCATTTTATTTGGACTGATGAACTAAGGTTCATCCACATAATGTATACAAGGCAATTTGACTGTTTTCCTTTGCCAAGTATATTGCATGCATACAAAACTCCAAAAAGATTTCTTTAATGTCAGTAGTTACTTTTATGTCATGTATAAGTAACCTGTGAAATTCACTACTGCACAATATCAAGCCAAAAAGGACTAGACATTTACAGGAATAAGAAAAACATTTGCAGTAACAACAATTTGTAGGATAACTGTTACAAAGGCTACTGTATGCAGTGTTGTGGTAGCCATGTCAGTTCTAGTATATCAGAGAGACAAGGTGGGTAAGGTAATATCTTTTATTGGACTGACCTCTGTTCGTCTGACCTGAAGAAGTCTGTGCAAGCTCAAAAGCTTGTGTCTCACACCAACAAAAGTTGGTCCAATAAAAGATATTACCTCACCCACCTTGTCTCACAAAGGTTATTGATTTTTCAGGGCATAAGCTGATCATAGCCTAGGGACTGTCAGGCTGAAATTTCCTCCCAAAGCACAGAATTACACAATGATATGCATTATGGAGGTGTTTCAGCTTTCTTTGAAGCATTCAGCATTATACACTATCAGAGGCAAAAGACCATTGACCTGTTCCAGAATAGCAGTTTATACATTGCCAAGCCTTCCTTTGACTCTGGACCCTGCTTCCCAGGCCAGCATCTAGAGAATATTACATAGGCAGCACACTAAAAACTGTCTGTGAAGATGTGGTCGGGGGAAAACACATGCCTTGTGCTTCTCAACAGCAACATCTCCAAAGGTTTGGTTCCTTATCCACTTCCTGGCTGAGGTTGGTGGCTATAATGTGGAATCCTGGGACAGGGGTTATAACGGGAAAATGGGAATGGAAAGAATACTCAGAGCTCAAAAGGACACATAGGATCCTTGAATAAAAACAACAAGACTGAGGATTTCTTATGACGACTGAGGTGGAAGAGAGTTCAGTAACTAAAAATTAGGGTCACACAGGCAATCAGCCAAACAAAACAAAAGAGACAGGTACATGCTTTGTATTGTGGGTAAGACACACTCAGAACATTTTCTGCTCTGCCTGTAATTCTGTAGCATTTCATAAGAAACAGGAGAGGGGATCCCAGGATGGGTCACAGAACGAAGTACGTTAAAAAAGGGGGATTAGGGTGGACACATTCTCCTTGTGCCTTATTGGTGTAACAGTTCTGATTCCAGTGACAAAATGGAGATGGCTGCATTGTCCCCTTCTCACAGAGGGAAAGACACAAAAGTATTGATACCACCACAAATAAGTTTCCGGAAGCCAAGCAACTACATGGAATGGAAACACAAATTCATTAGAGATACTGCAGTGAGGCTGAGAATGGAGGGGAGGAGAAAGAGAGACACAAACCGGTTATCAAGCAGTATGCGTTTGTAGATATCAATAGCCTCTTGGTAGTGGGACCGCATATAGTGGATAGATGCCAGACTAAGCTGATCTTCTGTGATGTCCTGCAAATTCTGATGGAAGCTCATCAATTTCTTTTCATCACTGAACTAAAGAGAAAGAGACAGATAACCTCCAAAAGAGTTCAGCAAGGAAAACAAGAGCAATTAGTCATATTAATCAGGAAGGGCATACAACAATATTAAGTGAGACTGAACTGCAGCAGAGAAGATTCAGGTTAGACATTAGGAGTTGCTTTCTAAGTTTAAGACTTCTTTTGCCAATGGCGAAATCTGTTGAGGGAAGACGTAGAAAGCAATCATTGGAAATAACTGAGCTTGAGGCTAAACACACAACTATCAAGTCCGATTCAGGCATAATTAAATCTGATATGCCATGATGTAGGGGGTAACAGCAGAGAGATGGATTAGATACTCCATACTCAAAATAAATTTGTAATATAAAAATTTACTACTATAATTTGAGCTAAGAGAAAGATTTGTTGGGTTTGGATCCAAAGCTTAATTCTCAGAAACTAAGTTCCCATCCCTCTTCACCAAAAACAAAACAAAAAACCCCACAACTCTCACTGAGCAAAAGCCTATTGCAAAGGCTCCATAACACTATTTTGTGGCACTAACTAGTTCTCCTTCTCCAGACCTCACATATCCAATTTCTGTGATTCCATACAATGTAATGTAATAGTTTCCATTTAAAAGAATCGTTGCATTTTACATAACAAATGCGCAAAAGTAAAATGGAGAGAGCATGGTTTACAAACAATTTTGCAATTGCATAAACATTATAAACTAGCCAAGAATGCCCATTAAATCGGACCACTCAAGTCACTTACAATTCTGATGCTTCCCCTTCTTATGTACGTTGCTGCTACCAGTGGTAACTGTGAACCCATTCTATTGCTGTTATTGCTGTTTTTTACATTAGGGATTTTTTTATTTGTTTTTTAAAAAATTGATAAGTCTCCCACATTTAAAATATCTAGCTGCTCATCTTTGCTTCATATCTCTTTCCTTCGTGCTTGTGCTGGTCATACAATAACACTCCAGCACAGCCAACAGTGCTCAAAAACAGTAATTTTATATCTTCATAGTATCTTTCATTCCAAAACCTCCTAAAGTACAGTGGAACCTCAGAGTTATGAACACCAGAGTTACGAACTAACTGGTCAACCACACACCTTATTTGGAACCGGAAGTATGCAACCAGGCAGCAGCAGAGACAAGAAAACACAAGACAAGAAAGTACAGTACAGTGTTAAATGTAAACTACTAAAAAAATAAAGGGAAAGTTTAAAAAGGTAAGGAAACGGTTTCCTGTGCTTGTTTCATTTACATTAAGAGGATTAAAAGCAGCATTTTACTTCTGCATAATAAAGCTTCAAAGCTGTATTAAGTCAATGTTCAGTCATAACCTTTTGAAAGAATAACCATAATGTTTTGGTCAGAGTTACAAACATTTCAGATTTCAGAGTAGCAGCCGTGTTAGTCTGTATTCGCAAAAAGAAAAGGAGTACTTGTGGCACCTTAGAGACTAACCAATTTATTTGAGCATAAGCTTTTGTGAGCTACAGCTCACTTCATCGGATGCATTCAGTGGAAAATACAGTGGGGAGATTTATATACATAGAGAACATGAAACAATGGGTGTTACCATACACACTGTAACCAGAGTGATCACTTAAGGTGAGCTATTACCAGCAGGAGAGCGGGGGCAGGGAGCTAAGGGGGGGACCTTTTGTAGTGATAATCAAGGTGGGCCATTTCCAGCAGTTGACAAGAACGTCTGAGGAACAGTGCGGGGGGGGATGGTGGGATGGAAATTGTTGAAATCATGGTGGAATTCCTGAAGGGCTTCTTTTCCATGGGTCCAGATGATGAAGATGTCATCAATGTAGCGCAAGTAGAGTAGGGGCATTAGGGGACGAGAGCTGAGGAAGCGTTGTTCTAAGTCAGCCATAAAAATGTTGGCATACTGTGGGGCCATGCGGGTACCCATAGCAGTGCCGCTGATTTGAAGGTATACATTGTCCCCAAATGTGAAACAGTTATGGGTGAGGACAAAGTCACAAAGTTCAGCCACCAGGTTTGCCGTGACATTATCGGGGATAGTGTTCCTGATGGCTTGTAGTCCATCTTCGTGTGGAATGTTGGTGTAGAGGGCTTCTACATCCATAGTGGCCAGGATGGTGTTTTCAGGAAGATCACTGATGGATTGTAGTTTCCTCAGGAAGTCAGTGGTGTCCCGAAGATAGCTGGGAGTGCTGGTAACGTAGGGACTGAGAAGGGAGTCTACATAGCCAGACAATCCTGCTGTCAGGGTGCCAATGCCTGAGATGATGGGGTGTCCAGGATTTCCAGGTTTATGGATCTTGGGTAGCAGATAGAATACCCCAGGTCGGGGTTCCAGGGGTGTTTTTGCAACGAAGCCCATTGCCAGCTGTGGCCACATATCTATTCAGGGGACACCATCATAGGGCCTAATCCCATCAGCCACACTATCAGAGGCTCGTTCACCTGCACATCTACCAATGTGATATATGCCATCACGTGCCAGCAATGCCCCTCTGCCATGTACATTGGGCAAACTGGACAGTCTCTACGTAAAAGAATAGGACTCAAATCAGACGTCAAGAATATAACATTCAAAAACCAGTCGGAGAACACTTCAATCTCTCTGGTCACTCAATTCCAGACCTAAAAGTGGCAATACTTCAACAAAAAAACTTCAAAAACAGACTCCAACGAGAGACTGCTGAATTGGAATTAATTTGCAAACTGGATACAATTAACTTAGGCTTGAATAGAGACTGGGAGTGGATGGGTCATTACACAAAGTAAAACTATTTCCCTATGTTTATTCTCCCCCACCCACCCTGTTCCTCAGACGTTCTTGTCAACTGCTGGAACTGGCCCACCTTGATTATCTCTACAAAAGGTCCCCCCCACCCCGGTCTCCTGCTGGTAATAGCTCACCTTAAGTGATCACTCTGGTTACAGTGTGTATGGTAACACCCATTGTTTCATGTTCTCTATGTATATAAATCTCCCCACTGTATTTTCCACTGAATGCAACCGATGAAGTGAGCTGTAGCTCACGAAAGCTTATGCTCAAATAAATTTGTTAGTCTCTAAGATGCCACAAGTAAACATTTCAGAGTTAGGAACAACCTCCATTCCCAAGGTGTTTGTAACTCTGAGGATCTACTGTACTTTGCAGACTATATTCATAGCGATTGTTCAACCACCATTGGAGTGTAAACACCTCTGGGTGTTAATCAATTTGCGCCAATGCCACTACACAACAGATATTAGGCAAGGAAATGAAAGTTATGTTTTCAAATAAACCTGCAGAGAGACTTAGGTAGACAGAATGCAACTATCCAAATTAGAATTCAGCTGGGACAACAGGGTTAACAGGAGTTTTTGCAGAAAGTGCCAATATCTGGGTTTTATCTCTCACCCAAAACACAGCTTCTCTAGAAGTAGTGCCCTTTTGCTGCATGTTGGAGCATGGCACAAAAATGAGTCAGAGGGAATAATGCACTATCTACTGATGCCCAAACATCTAATGAGGACCCAATCCAGCAAAGCACTTAAGCAAATTCTTAACTTTAACCATATTCATATCCTTAAAGTTAAGCATATGCTTACCTGCTTTGCTAGATTTGGGGCTTGAATAACAAATACCACTCCTTGCAGCACTTGGGATTTCTGTGACCTTGCTTAGGTTATAAGGTCTCACAAAATTCACAGCAGCTTTATAATACATACATAATAAAGACTTTTGTTGGGAAGTGGAGGGCTTAGAATAGTAGCATTTTATCTGTACTTTTGTCAAGTTTAAAAGGCCACTGTGAAAGACAATCCAATTTTATCAACACATTTACTCTGAAAAAAGCACATCTTGCTGTGGTTGTCTTTTTAACCTTTGATGTTTCTAAATTGACATAGCCATTTATTCACAAGTGGTTCATGCCATGGAGATAAAAGTTCCCTTGTTAGTAATAAACTGATCTATTTATAGAAAAAAAGCAATCCAATTTGCAGGCTAGAAGTGAAGGAGCTCTCATGAGTGGGCTAGGATAAGACTGGACCAACTCCTCTAAAATCTGTTTAATTATTCTTGAACATACCAAGATGAAACAAAGCGAAGGTTGTGCCTCAATCATTGTTGAAATGAAACGAAATCTCCCTGCTATAAACAAGATTGTGTTTTGGGGGAACTGAATAGCTCAGGAGATTCTTATATTTTTTAACAGTCTTTTTACTTAAAATTAGGTCTGTCAAGCGATTAAAAAAATTAATCGCAATTAATCACAATTAATCACGCTGTTAAAAAATAGAATACCATTTATTTAAATATTTTTGGATGTTTTCTACATTTTCAAATATATTGATTTCAGTTACAACATAGAATACGAAGTGTACAGTGCTCACTTTACATTTATTTTGGATTGCAAATATTTGCATTGTAAAAACAAAAGAAATAGTATTTTTCAATTCACCTTATACAAGTACTGTAGTGCAATCTCTTTAGCATGAAAGTTGAACTTACAAATGTAGAATTATGTAGAAAAAAATAACTGCATTCAAAAATAAAACAATTGTAAAACTTTAGAGCCCTCAAATCCACTCAGTCCTACTTCAGCCAATCACTCAGACAAACAAGTTTGCAGGAGATAATGCTGCCCACTTCTTTACATCACCTGAAAGTGAGAACAGGCATTCACATGCTACTGTTGTAGCTGGCGTCACAAAATATTTTCATGCCAGATCAGCTAAAGATTCATATTTCCCTTCATGCTTCAACCACCATTCCAGAGGACATGCGTTCATGTTGATGACAGGTTCTGCTTGATAACGGTCCAAAGCAGAGCAGACCGACGGACACGTTCATTTTCATCATCTGAGTCAGATGCCACCAGCAGAAGGTTGATTTTCTTTTTGGTGGTTTGGGTTCTGTAGTTTCTGCATCAAAGTGTTGCTCTTTTAAGACTTCTGAACACATGCTCCACACCTCGTCCCTCTGAGATTTTGGATAGCACTTCAGATTCTTAAACCTTGGGTCAAGTGCTGCAGCTATTTTTAGAAATCTCACATTGGTACCTTCTTTGCTTTTTGTCAAATGTGCTGTGAAAGTGTTCTTAAAATGAACAACTTGTGCTGGGTCATCATCTGAGACTGCTATAACATGAAATATATGGGTTAAACAGAACAGGAGACATATAATTCTCCCCCAAGGAGTTCAGTCGCAAATTTAATTAACGCATTATTTTTTTTAACAAGTATCATCAGCATGGAAACGTCTTCTGGAATGGTGGTCGAAGCATGAAGAGGCAGACAAATGTTTAGCATATCTGGCACATAAATACCTTGCAACGCAGCTACAAAAGTGCTATGCGAATGCCTGTTCTCACTTTCAGGTGACATTATAAATAAGAAGCAGGCAGCAATATCTCCCATAAATGTAAACAAACGTGTTTGTCCTAGTGATTGGCTGCACAAGAAGTAGGACTGAGTGGACTTGTAGGCGCTAAAGTTTTACACTGTTTTATTTTTGAGTGCAGTTATATAATGTGACAAAGTTCCTCCTTTGCCTTGGTGGGTCCTGTGCTTATTGGCAGATTTGCTTGCCTCAGAGATTCACGGCAGCCCTCAGTTTGGGCACTTTTGCTAGTGGCTCAAACCTGCTGTTCACACAGCTTACCTCATCACTGGCCAGCATGGGAAAAAGGAAGGAGAACAATCCCTGCACTCTCTGCTGATCCACCATGTGGGTCGGGGAAAAGCCCAGAGACTTTCCCCTCTGGTGGAACCCACAGTACAGGTCAAGTCCTCCTGTGTCTGATCAGGAGTTGGGAGGTTTGGGAGGAACCTGGGCCCACCCTCTACTCTGGGTTCCAGTCCAGGGCCCTGTGGACTGCAGCTGTCTAGAGTGCCTCCTGGAACAGCTGCGCGACAGCTACAACTCCCTGGGCTACTTCCCCATGGCATCCTCCCAACACCTTTTTTATCCTCACCACAGGATCTTCCTCCTGGTGTCTGATAATGCTTGTACTCCTCAGTCCTCCAGCAGTCCGCCTTCTCATTCTCAGCTCCTAGTGCCTCTTGCTCCCAGCTCCTTGCATGCATGCCACAGACTGAAGTGAGGTCCTTTTTAATCTCAGGTGCCTTGATTAGCCAGCCTGCCCTAATTGATTCTAGCAGCTTCTTAATTGGCTCCAGCTGTCCTAATTAGCCTGCCTGCCTGCCTGAATTTGTTCCAGCAAGTTCCTTCTTGTTCTGGAACTGCCCCTGTTACCTTACTCAGGGAAAATGGACCTGCTTAATCTGGGACTAATATATCTGCCTTCTAACACTCTCCTGTATGGCCTGACCCTGTCACAGTAACAAAAAAAAAATCTACATTTGTAAGTTGCACTTTCACAATAAAGAGATTGCACTACAGTACTTATATGAGGTGAACTGAAAAATACTATTTGTTTTGTTTATCATTTTTACAGTGCAAATATTTGTAATAAAAAATAATAATATAAAGTGAGCACTATATACTTTGTATTCTGTGTTGTAATTGAAATCAATGTATTTGAAAATGTAGAAAAACATCAAAAAATATTTAATAAATTTCAATTGGTAATCTATTGTTTAACAGTGCAATTAATCGTGATAAAAAAAAATTATTCGCGGTTAAAAACATTAATTAATCGCGTGAGTTAACTGCAATTAATCGACAGCCCTACTTAAAATGTTAGTTCCAAGATGTGCCCACCTAGGAAGAACTAGATGATCTTAGAAGAAAGGAAGTGGAAGTAGCTGGTCCTAGGGTGGCAACAGCCAAAAAATACCATCAGACTGTTTCTATTAGGCCTATGTGAAGTGAACTGGTGGGTCTCATTCTAGTTCCTATCAGACCGGTGTCTCCTCTGAGTTCCCCTCTTACACCTACAGATGATTCCTCTATGTCAGATTAATGCAGTTGTGTTAGTGGTTGGGAAGGTTTGTTCTGCTGCTACCCATTGATGTACCTATCCTGCGGACACATTCTGGAAGGCTGTCAATCCAGCACCAATTACAGTTCAAAATTCAGAAAGAAACATGAAGTGTGAGCAAAGAGACATACATACCTTATGTGCTAGGTGAAACAGCAGACGATTCTGGAGTCGACTTTTCGGTGCTGAAAGAAAAATCCAACAATACGTTTCAGAGCCCTGGTACTAACACAAGGAACATTTCTAATTCAAGTTTTCCCTCACTGTTTGTAAGACACCCTCATAAACACTACTAGCTTGCCCAAGCACACCTCACTGACCCACCCACCCCACATAGCCTATAGCTGAACTTCTTCGCAATTTCTCACAATCTTGCCACCGTTTAGATGTCTTCCTGTATTTCTCATCTTCATCAGCTCTACAGCTCTTTTTAATTCTCTGCTGAACACACATTTTTCCCATGCCTTTGCCTCTTGTCTGCCTTAACTCCATGGCTTTATTACTTCTCTCTAAAACATTTAGTACATTTGATAGAGTTTGTATGAAAGATGCTATACAAAGCACGCTGAGCACAATGCATCTCAAAAGAAATACTGGCAACCAACCCTTAATCAAGGCTTCAAGTACCATGTGCCACAATTGATGTAAATTATGTTGCAAGACCCTTAAAAATTACACGGCAATATTCCTGGAATTATGAGGCAAGGCCTTGCACAGCAGAGAACCCAGGCACTACGCCACCCTCCTACAACACTATCTATTTAGGCCTGCTAACACAAATCAGCTCTAACTTATTGTATCAATTTAGATGGAATAAATGGGCCCGAAAGTGTCGAAGGTATTATAACCTAGTCACTGTCCAACATTAAAGAGTTTTAAACAAATTTCAGGGTTTGGTATACAGGTATATTTTGTCTGCTGAGTACCACGGCAAATACACCATTAAAATCGTTTTAACCTTTTAATAAAGATACAGAAAAGGAAAAAACAGTTAAAGCATTTGAAATGTAAAATAGTAAATAAGGCTTTCTTTTTAACAACAGCCCTTGTTCCTTTAGCTGGAGAGAATTTTTAGACCGCCAGCCTCTTAGATGGTATTAAAGATATCTGTTGTCCTTTTGGGGAAAAATATAAGAGTCCCCTCCACTCAATACTTAGTCCTGCCTTGAGTGCAGGAGACTGGACTAAAAAACTCTTGAGGTCCCTTGCAGTTCTACCATTCTATGATTCTATAAATTAGTTAAGATGGGCTGGAGTTGTTATTGCTGCTGCTGTTAAAATTTGATCTCATTTCTAAGAAGACAAAACAAGAAAAAAACCACACAAAAGGTGTGGGTGAGGAGTGGGGGTGGAAACAGCAAATGTAGCTTCTGTCTCTGGTGCTGACTTTCACTTGCAACTTCATTGCTGGAGAAACACAGGCCCAGCACACAATCTTATCAGCCACTCTGAGATCTGGCAAACTTGTACCAGCACTGGGCTTTGTAGGGCATCCCTTTTAGTTGCTTCTTTCTGGTCACAGGCTTAGCAGTGTTGCAAAATACGCAGTCTTGGGTGGGTAAGCCAGACTTTTATTATACAGAAGGAAAAAGGAGAGGGATAGAAGAGAGAAGATATAAGGCAGGGAAGGAAAAAGAACACATGGGAATGGTGCAAGAGAGAGACAAAGTCTCTCCTCCCAGGTGTGTTCAGGTTTCAGCCAAACCTGATGGAGGAAGAGATGTCATCTGGCTCCCTCTCTCTGGCATGGTTTTGTCAGGACATCTTTCAGGATCAGGACGACAAAGGCGCGAGGTCCCAGGAGATGGTGGAAGTGGCAGCCACGATGGTAAAGCTTGCTCCAGTAGCCAATTTTTCTCCCAAGTCTCTTTTTTAAGTCCCCCAAAATGGAGTGATGGGTAGAACAGCCCATTTCCTCATTATTTTTTCTGCCATTAGGCATAATATCCAGCACACCAACTTTGGTTCATTGATTTCTGGATCCACATTCTTCTTGTTTACCAAGCATGATCTTAACACAGCCCTTAAGTTATATCTATAGCCCTTTCTGTTCGGACTAATTCAGTCTGTCTCACTTTTGCATCTTTTCTCATCAACATTTGTTGATATAGGATGGTTATTGTGACATCTTATGAACTAATACTCTCTTTTTACAGTTGAGCTCACAGTTCAGAGTAAATTTGTAGGCCCAATTATCACAACAAATCTCTCTTCCTTCTCTGTGTAAAGGTGTATGCGGCAGCAGTTGGCAGGAAGAACAGGGAGTTTTGAGAAGGAGATTGCATACAGGGAGCTGTTCATATTCAAATCAAGAGGAGGGGAGTTTACAGAAAGCACCTCCTCTGTGGAGCTCCTAAACTTCACTGCAGCCAACCCTGCTCTGCCAAGATTGGGAACTCCATAGGGCACACATCCCCAGCTGTGGAGCTCTTAAGATGTACACGTTAAGAGCTCCACAACTGAAGTTGCTTATCCTACAGAGCTACTAAGCTCTGCTGGGAAAGTACTTCTTCCAAAATGCATTGATGACTCTTTTATGAATGAATCTTTTACAGATTTCATTATTAAACAGTCTATTATACAACACCAGAAATAAACCTTTAATTAAAACAATAATAAAACAAAATTCAAAGTGACACAATGCAGTGAAGGGCAGAACACAAGGGGAGGGGCATAAGCCACAAGCGAGTATATGCCTGGCCTCTGCCACTTCTTGTTCTTGGGCCTTCCAGTGCTAAGTAGCGAGGCTCGAAGTTATCCGGGGTGCTAGGTAGCTCAAAAGAGCTCGGCTCCCAGGAGCAACTGTTCTCACTTTTCTGAGCGTGGGTCTGTGAAGGGAAAGGCCTCTGCAGGGAGCAGATGCTGATGTTCCCAGTACCCTATGTTGCCTAGGGGCTACAGGACATGGCTGGGTCCTGGTTTAGAGCACTGCATTGCCTGCTGCCCCAATAGCAGCACATGCTGCAGCAAAGCATTCTGGCTTTGTATTGTCTCTGCATCTCTGCCTTTCTCCACAGTGTCTTTTGCCACGGTAACACTGTCCCTGGTGACTGTGATGCTGTCTTTGGCCAATCCAACTACTTCTCTGGAGAGCTCCATTTCTTTTTCCCTCTCCGACCTCAAGTACAACAGCCACCTCTTCATTGATCTGGGGGGTCTTGGAGAGTCTGCAATAAGGTCTGTGAACATTTAATCCTGAGTTCTCTGTCTCCCCTACCCCAGTTAGCAAGCTGCTCAGCTGTTGATAAAGGTCCTGACCTTGAGGGTCTGGCTGCTGCAGGTACCACGGTTGTGGGAGTAAAAAAACTACAAAAAAACCACAAGCAGTTATTGTTCAAATTCCAGATAGGCTATTCTAGCATTATTTTTATATATAGTTCTGCTTTCCCTCCCTGACAGTCTTCCCAGTCTTGGGGTAATCTCAGAGATATTAAGTGGTGTGTGCATGAGGGGAACTGTATTGGGATTTTTGTATATGATGTTTAAATCTGTGTTGTGCCTTGGAGGCTGGGTGTGTTCGTTGGAAATTATGATCCTGGTTAGGGTTTGCAGTTTTGCTGTGCCTTGGAGGCATTTATATGTTGTCAGAGAGGTTAATGGGCGACATCTGGGGGTGAACTGGACAGTAATCCCCACTGCATCCCCTTTAGGCTGTCCTGACTCTTGATGATATTACACTGAGACAGGTGACCACGAGGCAAAGAATTGCCTTATTCAAGAAAGAAAAGGACAGGCCAGCGATTTACACTGTGAAGTTATTCACCAAGAAGTGTTACAGGAGAAGAAGGGAATTGCGAACTATACCGTGCAGCTATTCTGCATAACATCTGGACCAAAATAAAGCAATTTCTCAGTCTTAGTCTCTGCAAACAAAAACAGTCTTCTGCACTGCCTGCCTGAAGCATTCATATTCCCAGTCCTTCTATGAAACCCTGTGTAAAGCAGTTAAGAGCTTTGCAATGCCTAAGGTAAAGCTCTTTTCCTGTAAGAATGCACGTTACAGGGCACTTATACCTCAGCAGGGAGCTGTGGTCTTTGTATCTTTATGGGCATGCAATGTTCATAATTACTTCATGTAAAGTGAGAATACTAACCAGACTTTTTTTCTGTAAGCACTGTCTCAATGAGCTGTTGAATTTCTGACAACTGAATGTTTTCAGTATTCAGATCTGCTGAGGGACAGGAGGTGGTGTACAGACTATGGCTGTGCCATGATGCCAGATGCCATTTTGAGCTGGCAAACAGAGTTGGGGGAGGGTGACATTTGCCAAGTAGGAAAGATGTGGGGAGGGGAAGGAAAATAGATAGATAGGCACATGCTGTCCAGGGTGTTCACTTCAAAATGGTTGAAAGTTGGGGTTTTATCATGAGACAGAGGCCTACTGCTCAGCTGAAGCAGCCACCATTTTGAAAATGTGTACAGGTGGGCCAAATGGACAGCGTGGGCCAAAGGAAGGGAGGGAGGCGGGGGCTGGAGACTCATAAAGGCTCTCCTCTGCCTAAAATGTTCACATCTGCCTAAAATGGCTGCAGCTGTTAGGCACTCAGAACAGAAGCTAGCACAGTATTAGAGCATAATTAATAAAATAATAATAGTATATTGTAAAGACAGACTCTTACATGACAAGATTTCCTCAATAGGATCTCAGATCCAGGCTGGGTTTCTGGCTGGGAGTTGGGTGCACTTCCTACCTGGCCAACATCAAGGTCCTGAGTCCCAAAGAGATCCTGGCTTTCTGGTAACAGCTCTTCACTGGCTTCCTTGTGTTTATCCTCGGATGACTCTTGCTTCTTGTCCTCAGGGGTTTGGGGGGTGGGAGGTTCAGTAGTGTAATTGTAATTGATCAAAATCCTGTCCAGCTCCTCAAAAGATCAACAGGTCACATTTCCACTGCCAGAGCTTTTCCTGGTATCCTCGGTTTAATGTACATTCTCCTGAGCTGTTTGCATCAGTAGACATCTCAGTTATTATGCCCCTTTGCAGACATGTGCTTAGCAATGTCCACAAAACCATCTTTATTCCAGTGGTTGTTCACAAGAGCTTCCTGCACTGATGCTTCTCCCCAGATGGCAATGAGATCTAGGGTCCCAGCATGGCTTTAAGTGGCTATTAAAGGCATATGGTAAGGCTTCTGGATTAATATTGCAGCAAGGCTGATATACTCAAATCCATGAGCAAACGGGCAAATTCTAACCCTGCGCCAGTTTTTAAACAGGGGAGGAGACATCTGGTCAACTTGACCCCAGAGCAGTGCACACAAGTAAACAGACAGGTCATTTTAACAGTTGCCCACAAAGCAGTGTAGGATAGCAGTTGGACTGCCAAAGCAGTGCACAGCAACTGCGTGCACACAAAACTGAACTAACTCAATTCGCATCAAACTTAGTTCACTTTGAAAGAGGACTCCAAAGTTCATGATAAATGAGGAGTTAGTGTGCTATAATGAACTGTACTATCTGTACACAAGCATATTCAAACTGGATTAACTCAGTTTAGTGAATCAGGTTTGATCATTTTTAGAAAATGCTGTGAAACCTTCCTCTTTGAGAAAGCCTTTCTACCAAAGCAAGAATGACACTTGCAACACTGACACCCCACAACTACATGAACAATCCCACCCTCCCCACTTAACCCCTCCTCCCCAAAACAAATCAACAAACCTAAACAATAAACCAAGAGACAAAACACCCAACTCCAAGCAGGACTTTTATCCTGAAAAGGGAGAAGAGTCAGAGACTCCATGAAGTCCACTAGGCACTTCACTACCAATATTGATTTTAAATGGAATTTGATTTTATTCAAATACTACACTGAGATAAGACAGAAAGTGATGGGTAACTTCTCAAAGTAAAACTTCAGTGAGAATTTTAGACAGGCAGAATGGGATTGGAATTGGGTTCTCACCCCTCCTCTTTCAGACAGTGCCATGGGAACTTTAGGACCCTTTCTTGCAACAGCCAAGTCCTCCTGCAAGATATTGAGCATCCCCAACTCCAACAGAAGTTGACAATAGGTAAGTGAACTCAGCACCTTCCACATATTAGCCCCCAAATGTCTAAACTGATTTGGTTCAGCACTGACTCATAAACCAGCACATCATCTATTGAATCACTCCAAGTCTATATAGGGCCCTACCCATGTCAGGGAGAACAAGTGTACTGTTGCCTACATTTCATTTTCTGTCAGTTGTGCTGCTCTAGTTAGCTTCAGTAGCACTGGCTCACAGATATGGAAAAAATCAACAGAACAGTAACTCCCTGCCGCTACAACTACATCACAAACTGAGTTTTAGATCTTTAAATAACAAAAATGTAAGGCTGGAAAGGACATTGAGCGTTGATATAGTCCATCCCACCACACTTGAGACAGGACCATCCCTGAAAGGTGTTTGTTCAACTTACTCTTAAAAACCTTCAATGATGGGGATTCTACAGCCTCCCTTGGTAACCTATTCCAGTACTCAACTACCCTTATGGGTTAGGAAGTTTTCCTAATATCTAACAATCTCCCTTGTTGCAGATTAAGCTATTACTTGTTGTCATACCTTCAGTGGACATGGAGAACAACTGATCGTTTATAACAGCCCTTAACATATTTGAAGGCTGTTATCAGGTTCTCCCCCCCACCACTCCCACCCCCAAGTCTTCTTTTCTCAAGATTAAACATGACCAGTTTTTTTAACCTTTCCTCATAAGTCAGGATTTCTAAACCTTTTATCAGTTCTGTTGCTCTCCTCTAGTCCCTCTCCAGTTTGTCCATATTTTTCTTACAGTGTGGCACCCAAAAACTGGAAACAATACTCAAGCTGAAGTTTCTACTAGTGCCAAGTAGAGCAGGACAATCACCTCCTGTGCCTCCATACAGTATTCCTGTTAATACACACCAGAATATTTGCCTTTTTCGCAACTGTATCATATTGTTGGCTCATGTTCAATTTATAATCCACCATAATTCCTAGATCCTTTTCTGCAGTACTACTATGTAGCCAGTTATTCCCAATTTTGTATTTATGCGTTTGATTTTTCCTTGTTAAGTGTAGTACTTCGTGCCCGTCTTTATTGAATTTCATCTTGTTGATCTCAGACCAAGTTCCCCAAATTATCAAGGTCATTTTGTATTCTAATTCTGTAACTAAATTCTGCAACTCCTCCATCTCAGTGTCATCTGCAAATTTTATAAGCATACTCTCCACTCCATTATCCAAGTCACTACATAATCAGGAGAAATTTATTTCTAATAGACCATTTCAATTCCAGATGTTCCACCTGCCCAAGACTTTCTTACAGAGCAAGAGACATTACAATCCTCTTGTTAAATAAAAACAGCTTTGAACACAAGCTTAGAATAACAGAATCACAGGGCTGGAAGGGACCGCAAAAGTCATCTAGTTTAACCCCCTGCCAAGATGTAGGATAAATCAGTTTCTTGCATTCTTGTTTCAGAGCTTACTTTCCAAAAGCATAAAATACTTTCTTTAGGATGCATTGTAAGGGTTTTTAAGTCACCAAAACTTCCACCACAGTCAATCCAAGAGACACACCTCACCTTTCAAGCCTGCCTGTTCAGCTTGTGTATACATCCCCAAGAGAAAGTAAGTGCATGCTAGGTTCACCCAGACATCAGGGTTGCAACCTGGTTGCTTGGTCAAAGCCTCATACTCCTGAAAGACAGAAGGTTTGAGAGACACTTTCTCTGTGATGACCCAGACATTTGACAGCAAGACAAGCATTATGTAGACCAGAGGTTTCCAAACTTTTCTTATTGCATACCCCCTTCCAAATCTACCAGCTGCCCACATACCCCACCCCATCCCCTCTCAGCACTGATACTTTATGTGTTCTTCTTAACACTACCTGTCTTTAGCCATCTGTCCATATTTCACTGTTGCATACAGATATAGTTACAGTGCGATGTATACAACTGAAAAAACCTAAGTTCTGAGTTCAGTTAGACTGAACACTTGCTAGGCAACTGAACCCATACTGTACAGTGATTGGAAGTGAGGGCTCTATTCAACAGCGTTTCTGTGTATCTGTGTTCTCATTTGTACATCTTGAAGTAAATCAACTACCGTATTTTATATAACAAATTCCCACAGAGTTTTAAAGCTTTGTCTGAGTAGCCTATTATAAAAATGCAATAAATAAAATAATAAATAAAATCCACCATTACACAATTTCTCCCATGTATCCCCCAGAGATGTCTTGCGTACCACCAGGGGTACGCGTACCACAGTTTGGGAACTGCTGATGTAGACAATATTACTCTCCCTTTCTGATACCAGACAAAGTGTTACCAGACGATACAGATCAGCCAATTTGTTCCAAAATACAAAAAGGTAAGTGAGTGGTATGAACTACCTTTGGGACAGGAATTTGAAGGAAATGCAGGAAAGGAGAGAGGAGGTGGTATATACAATTCAAGACCTGCAGACACTTGCCAAACAAAAAGGACCTGGATGGTGGACTGACAAAAGAGGAGGATGATCCATGGAAGAATGTGACCACAAGGACAAGGCAGAGGAAGAGATTGGCGAGTGGTGGTGAAATTGAGTTAACAGGTTTGCAGCACTGGGGAACAAAGAGGAGAAAACAGGCAGAAGCTAGGGTGGCAAGGAAGAAAAGAAAGGAAACCAGTCCCTGCAGAAGAGAGGAAGAGATGATGCAGATGCAGACCCAGGAAAAATGAGGATAATTTAGAGTGGACTGTGAGAGAGAACATAAGACAGATTCATACCAACACCAGGAAGAGACAGATCTATGTGATCAGGGACTTTGAATGGATCAACGATGACTATGCTAGGCTGGGTAAGTCACTTAAAGAGGCTCAGGTGATCTTCAGTGGAATACTTGTCGCTAGAGAAGCATGTCGGAGTGACAAGATAAAGAAGATCAGCAGATAGCTCAAGGATTGGTGGAATGAGGAAGGTTTGGGGATGATCGACCATTGGGAGGCATTTACAGAAAGGAGACTTTTCTTGACTGATGAACTTCACTTAAGCAGCTGGGGTATTAACCTTCTGAGATCAAGGCTGCCACAATTGATAAGCCAGGCTTAAAATTAGGAGAAGTTGGGAGAAAGTTGAGAAAGACTTGTGAAATTTCCATGCCTGGCTTCACTACGCAGGAGGAGGAAAATCAGTTAAATGAAGATACAGTAAGGGATAAAAAAACACCAGAAGGTAACAGTATGGACAGCAAGAAGAAAAGTACAAATATTGACTGTAGTATGTTAGTGAAAGGACTGTACCTAATCTGGCTAGAAAAATGTGGGAGGTCTGAGAGAAATGACTGACATGGTTGTATAAGAATAGAAGGAATCCGGGCAATAAAATAGAAAAACTGGAACTACTGGTGGATGAGGTCAAACCGGATATTTTCGGGATTACAGAAACATGGTGGAATAGCAATCATGATTTGAATACAGGTATAGAAGAGTATGTGCTGTTTAGGAAAGACAGACATAAAGGTAAAGGTGGTGGAGTAGCACTGTACATCAGTGATGCAGTAAACTCTACAGAATTAGGATGTGATAGCATGAACAAAACAGAGTCTGTTTGGGTCAAAATCACTTTGGGGAAGGATTGTCAAAGAGGTTCTATTGGGATAGTGTTCGTGGTGTGCTTATAGACCCCCAGGATTGGACTGAGATATGGATAGAGATCTCTAATATTATTAGGAAAGATAAATACTACAAGGAACAGTGTCATAATGGGAGATTAACTTCCTGGATATAAAATGGAGAATAAATACTACTAATATTGGCAGAGCCCAGATATTCCTAGATGTGATAGATGACAGTTTTCTTCATCTTGTAGTAATTGAACTAACAAGAGGTGATGCAATTTTAGACTTGGTTTTGGTAAGTGATGAGGACATTCTAAAAGAGCTGGTCATAGGAAGTAACCTTGGATCGAGTGATCACAGTTGTTTTATGGAAAGATAATCAAAATTAAGTTGTCAACTATGGATTTTTATTTCAAAAAGGGAAGACTAGGGAATTAGTTAAATAAGTCACTGAACTTTACTGAAACTCAGTTGAATTACGTGAAGATGCTCATCTGTCAGGCGATTGTGGTGTTGGTTTTTTATTACATTCATGGTAGAAAACCCAGACTTGCAGAGGTACATTAATCCGAACATTGTTAAAAGATAAATGGCTAGATTCTGGCTATTCTGAAACTGGTCAGCATACTGACTCCAGAATTCACTAAGTCCCACTTCTCTGAATTTTGCCTTCAGGACATCTGAGCTCTGGAGCCTTACAATTTCTAATTAAAGGCACCTTCATCAATGAATCAAGAATGTTCTTTGCTTCAAAAAGGCAAGGTCCATGGACAGAGATAACAAATGGATCACAAATAAATAAAAGCAAATCCTTTGGAATTTAAAGTTATAAAACTGCATTTTAAAACTTTTAATCAGATAGTTTAGGAATTCTTGCATCGTTTTCATCAAAGTTTACTCCTGGGGGAATGTTGCACCACTGCATGTGCGCAGAATTCATATCCCCCGCAGATTTCTTTGCTTCCCCGCAGAAAAATGACATTCTGACAGGGAAGTTGCAACAACAGTCATGCACTACTCCCTAGCAGCACAGGTACATCGTTTCAGGCACCCAGAGCAGCCGGTGGAGAGATAAATCACGACGGGGCTAGGGACACCCCAGCCAGTGGCTCCTACCCTGAGCCGGGATCAGCTGCTAATCCTGGCTGGGCTAGAAGCAGGAGAGGATAGGACTTCCTCTTCCCCTGCAAGGAGTGGCTGGGTCTGGGTCAGACCCACCCTCAGAAACATCCCCCAGCTGCAGGAAGCTCAGCATCCTCCCCTGCTTCCTGCCCCCATTGCTCCTCAGCTGTGGGGGGAGGGATCACTGTATGGGGAGCTGCTCTCCCATCCACTCAACCCCCATGCATCCAGACCTCCCATACCCAGACACCTCTGCCAAGTCTCACCTGGCACATCCAGAACCCCCCTAACCCTCCATACCCGAACCCCACCACACTGAACCTTAATCCCTGCATCTGGAGCCCCCCTGTACCCAGACCCCACCCCTGCATCCCCACTGAGCTCCTTGCACTCACTCAAACTCCCATCCTCTGCACCACCCTGAGCCCCCATGCCACTGAGCCCCCAACTAGCTTGACCCAGACCCCCACCCCACCAAGCCCCACGCCTCCAGCACCCAGACACACACCCCTGCTGAGACCCCCACACCAGACCTCCCTCCGCTGAGCCACATCCACCTTCACCCAGAAGCCCCTGCAGAGTCCCATTGCCCCTGCACCTGGAACACCCGTGACAAGCCTCTCTGCATCCAGATCCCCCCACACCTAGACTCCCCCACTGAGCTGCCTGCAACCAAAGTGTCCCACACAGAATCCTCCCACTCCACACCTGGATCCCCCCACACTGAGCCCCTCCACACTTGGATCCTGCTTGGTTGAGCCTGCCAGCCCCACACCTGGTGCGCCTGGCACAGAGTCCCAGGGTGTTTCTGGGGCAGGCCCAGACCTGGTGCTGTGTCAGGGTCGGGGGCAGCTGCAC
Organism: Chelonia mydas; assembly: GCF_015237465.2. NCBI lineage: Eukaryota > Metazoa > Chordata > Testudines > Cheloniidae > Chelonia > Chelonia mydas. The sequence goes on from NC_057849.1 coordinate 259,792,808, forward strand.
CGCTGAGTCCATGTCCCGGGGGTGGGGTGGCTGCAGGGTGATCTCCCACCTTCGTGCAACCAGTGGCCTGTGCTCCCCACTGCCATGCTGGAACCTCTGCATTTATTTATGACAAATAAAACTTGCAGAATTTTAATTTTTTGGCGCAGAATGCCCCCAGGAGTAAAAGTTTCATCTGTAGCAAGAACATGCAAAGTGGGAAAGATCAATATCTTTCCTGTTAAGTCTGTCAGAAAGATTTCAAGATTCCTCTGAAAGGCACACATAGGACAGTCTGGTGAATGATGCAGTGAAGTGTATTTAATTAAGGATGTATCGTTTCCAAATGTCAAGCAAAACCCTTCTCTTTTCCTGTCATAGAGGGACCTCCATCTATAACAAGCAAGTTTACTTTCTGCAGATTCAAACAATTTTTTTTTCAAAAAAACCTTTTACCTTTTCAAAAATGGTCTCTCTTGTGGTATAGATTTCTATTGGTATTAAGCACAAAAATTCTTCCTTGAAAATTTCACTATCATAAAAATCTAACAAACAGTGATAGCTGGGCAGTATCACTTAAAATGCTTGATTCATCCCCCGCAAGAGACATGTTTTTTAAATCAGAAAGCAGTCCTGACAGACAATCCTTATAAATTACCTCCAATCTTTACACTACTGTGGAATCAGAGAGAGAAACTTCCTTCACATGGTTCACAATGTCATCTTTGTTTTTATCTCTGGCAAAAAGCTCCTCCACCATTTCTGTGTACTTCTTCACAAACTTGGCAGCTAGGAAAGACTTTCTTTTTAGCTGGTACCAACATCTATGAAGAGAAGCAGCCGTTCATTTTTTTCCTGTTCAGTCACTGATGTTGTGAGAATGACATTTGAAGTGTGATATGAAGACTTCAGATTTTCAATGTTGTCACATCTTGCAACACTGCCAGGAGGATAGGACATGTTGAAATTACTGTGTTTTGATTCAAAGTGGTGCCTCACATCAGTGACCTTACAGATAGATACAGTGGTTTGGCATATTAAACACAAATGTTTTGCGTTTAAATGAGGTGGCATAATAGAAAGAAAATCCGCTGTCCAGTTTAGGTTAAAAGTTCAGTTTTCACTGTTGACTGTGATATTTACTCCTACTCACATTTATTTTTGGCTCCATTTCCATCACTAATGAAAAAATGAGTGGCGTCCTAGTTCAATCACAGCCGATGCCATCACATGAAAAAAAGAGTTACTCACCTTCTTGCAACTGTTGTTCTTCAAGATGGGCTGTTCATGTCCATTCCAATCAGGTTTGTGCGCACCGTGTGCATGCCATCCAGAAGATTTTCCCCTTAGCAGCATCCATACGGTCGGCCTGGGCCCCCCCGGAGTCGCGCCTTCATGGCACCCAATATAGCGCCCTGCCGACCCCCCTCCCCATTAGTTCCTTCTTGCTGGCTGCTCTGATCGAGGGGTAGGAAGGTGGGTATTGGAATGGACATGAATAACACATCTCAAAGAACAACAGTTACGAGAAGGTGAGTAACCATTTTTTCTTCTTCGAGTACTTGTTCATGTCCATTCAAATCAGGTGACTCACAAGTCAAAGTTCAGGAGGTGGGGTCGGAGTCAACCGCTGATTGGGGCACGGCTCGCCCGAAGGCCGCATCGTCTCTGGCCTGTTGTGTGATCACACAGTGCATCGTGAAAGTGTGTATCGAGGACCACGTTGCTGCTCTGCAGATTTCCTGTGTGGGGACCTGTGCCAGGAATGCTGCTGAGGAGGCCGGAGCCCTGGTGGAGCGTGCAGTGATCGGCGAAGCGGGCACCTTCGCCAGGTCGTAACACTCCCGAATGCATGACGTGATCCATGACGAGATGCTTTGGGTTGAGACCGGGAGTCCTTTCATCCTGTCTGCCACCACTATGAATAACTGGACAGACTTTCGGAATGGCTTAGTTCTCTCTATATAGAAGGCCAGCGCTCTGCGGACAACCACTGAGTGAAGCCTTTGTTCCCTGCTGCAGGAATGCGGCTTAGGATAGAACACTGGGAGGAAGATGTCATGGTTGGTGTGAAACTGGGAGACAACCTTAGGGAGAAAAGCAGGGTGAGGCCTGAGCTGAACCTTGTCCTTATGGAATACCATGTGAGGGGGCTCAGATGTAAGGGCCCTGACACTCCGACACTCTCCTAGCTGAGGTTATTGCCACCAGCAAGGCCACCTTGTATGAGAGATAAAGCAGGGAGCACGTCACCAGTAGCTCAAATGGTGGACCCGTACGTCTGGAAAGGACCAGATTAAGGTCCCAAGCTGGGATAGGCTGTTGCGTGTGCGGGTAGAGCTTGAGGAGACCTTTAAGGAAATGACTAACCATAGGGTTTGCGAAGACTGAGTGACCATCTCCGCCTGGATGGAAGGTGGAGATGGTGGCCAAGTGGACCCTTATTGACAACATAGACAGAGCCTGTTGCTTAAAATGGAGGAGGTAGTCCAGTATAAATGGCACCGAGGCGAGCGTTGGTGACTGATGGTGTTGCTCCAACCAGAGAGAAAACCTCTTCCATTTGGCAAGGTACGTTGCCCTTGTGGAGGGCTTTCTACTGCCAAGGAGAACTTGTCTGACTTGATCAGAACAGGACAGCTCCACCGTGTTTAGCCATGGAGCATCCATGCCGTGAAGTGGAGCGACTCAAGGTTCGGGTGCCGGAGGCGGCCGTGATCCTGCATGATTAGGTCTGGGACAAGTGGTAGGGTGACCGGAGTTGCCACGGACATTTCCAGGAGCAATGTGAATCAGTGCTGGCATGGCCAGGCCGGAGCTATCAATATCACTAGGGCTCAGTCCCTGTGGATCTTGAGGAGCACCTTGTGGACCAACAGAACCAGCAGGAAGGCGTAAAGGAGATGGCCCACCGTGGAAGAAGGAAGGCATCCGCAATGGAACCCGGGCTGTGATTCATGAAGGAGCACACCAGGTGCACCGCTCTCAGTTCTCTGACATTGATATGCTGAGCTAGGTCCGCCTGAGACCAGAGACCTTGTGTGCTGAGGTCTCCCAAATGTGCTCCCCATCCCAGATCCGAGGCATCTGTCACTAACAAGAGGAATGGCGAAGGGCACTCCTGCACAAACTACCTGAGGGTTGAGCCACCGCAGGAGGGAGTCTAACATTGGGCAAGCAGGGTTACAACGCTGTCCAAAGCATCTCAAGCTGGTCGATGAACTGACACTAGCCATGCCTGGAGCAGGCGAAGTCTGAGTCTGGCATGCTATACTACGTAGGTACAAGCAGCCATATGCCCCAGCAGTTTCAGGCAGCTCCTTACCGTGATCGTGGGGAACTGTCTGAGTCCCCGTATGACATCACCCAGAGACCGAAATCTGGCTTCTGGGAGGTATGCCCTTGCTTGAGTTGAGTCTAGCACTGCGCCTATAAAGTCTGTCCTCTGCACCAGGGACAGTGTGGATTTGGCCTCGTTGAGAAGGAGACCTAGTTCGAGGAAGGTCATTCTTATGAAGCTGACCTGCTCCTCCACTTGAGATCTGGAGTGGCCTTTGATCAGCCAGTCGTCGAGAGACAGGAAAACCTGTATCTACTGCTTGCACAGGAATGCCGCGACAACTGCCATGCACTTCGTGAAATCTCGAGATGCTGCTGACAGGCCAAAAGGGCGGACAGTAAACTGATACTGGCTGTTGTTCACCACAAACCTGAGGTATCGTCTGTGACATGGAACTATCACTATGTGAAAATACGCATCCTTCAAGTCGAGGGCGGTGTACCAGTCTCCTGGATCCAATGAGGGGATAATGGAGGTCAGGGAGACTATGCAGAACCTGTTTCTTGACAAACTTGTTGAGCTCCTGCAGGTCCAGGATGGGTCTGAGGCCACCCTTGGCTTTCGGTATTAGGAAATACCAGGAGTAGAAGCCTTTGCCCCTGAAGAACCTCATCTATTGCTTCCTGTATTAGAAGTTGCTCGTGAGAGGGGTCCCTGAAGAGGGATGCGGAAAGGGGGTGGAAGGGCAGGAGGGCACAGAATTGGATGGAATATCCCCTCTCTACCATGCAGAGCACCCAGCAGTTTGAGGTGATAAGGGACCAAGCACGGTAGAAAGGGGATAGACGGGACGAGAAGGTAAGAAGGGATGGATCCAGTCGTGGTACTGATGTGCTGTCCTCAACCGCACCTACAATAGGGGAGTCTGGGGCCCAGCAGAGGGTTGGGCTGGTTGGAGCTCTGCCCCGAGGACTGCTGCCTCCTTCTACCACTCCTATTCCTCCTATGAGGAGCGCCCTGGCAGGGGTTGGTAGAACTTCGAGGGAGGCTGTGGCTGGAGATGCCTACACTGAGGGGCTGGTGTATGGAGCCCCGAAGATCTTAGGGTGGCCCTTGAGTCCTTCAGACTATAGAGTCACTTATCTGTTTTGTCGCAAAAGAGAGCCGAACCCTCGAAGGGGAGTCCTGGATCGTTTGCTGGACCTCATGGGGCAGACCAGAGACCTGCAACCAGGAGCCCCTTCTCATTACAATCCCCATAGCCATTGTACGTGAGGCCGCATCTGCTGCGTCCAATGCCGCCTGTAGGGAAGCTCGGGAGATCAGCTTTCCCTCCTCCACTAATGCAGAGAATTCAGTATGAGCGTCCTGTGGCAGGAGCTCTGCAAATGTGTGTGTGTGTGTGTGTGTGTGTGTGTTCACAATAGTATGTTGGTTCGTGAGGCGGAGCTGTAGTCACCCAGTAGAATAGACCTTCCTGCCAAACAGATAGAGTCTTTTTGCCTCCCTATTCTTAGGGGAGGGGCCCTGGAAGCCCTGGTGCTCTCGCTGATTGGCCACATCAACCATCAGTGAGTCGGGGCGTGGGTGGGCATATAAATGTTCATATCCCTTAGAAGGGACAAAGTACCGCCTTTCATTCCTCTTGGCCATAGGGGTCAGAGAAGCAGGGGTCTGCCACAGGGTTTTGGTCACCTCAACGATCATCTTTATCAAAGTTAAGGCAACCCACGAGGGACCGGAGGGTGCGAGGATCTCCACAACTGTGTCCAATACCTCCACCACCTCCTCCATCTGTATGCCCAGGTTCCGGGCAGCACAGTGTAAGAGCTGTTGGAGTGCCCTGTTATCCTCCAGGGCCAGGGCCGTCAATGTCTCCGCAACCGCTTCATTTGGGGAGGATGAGGAGGAGAGACCTGGCAGCGGACCTTGCTCACTGCCTTCAATGCTCCGTAGGTCTTGTGGCACTCGGTATTCCATGGTTTGTGGTGCCGGGCAGTTGGAGCCGAAGCCGTCGGCAGTGCTGCTGATGGGAGGGTGTAACAGTGGTGCTGGTGTTTCCGTCAGTGGTGCCACTGCTAGCAGTGCCGGCGTTGCCTGTGGGGGAGCGAAGGACGCCGAGGACACCAACGCGGACCTGGACCTTGGGCCCTGGACCTGTCCCTGGTGATAGGCCCAGGGTGTCCAAAAGGGCCACTGTGACAAAGGCTGCGATGGCAGAGGCCACGGTGCCGGGTAGGGATGATGGCTACGACAGGATCTGGACCTCCTGCTCCTATCAGAACGATAAGAGTCCGCCTCCGCGTCTGAGGTCTCCGAGTAGGAGAACCAGGGAGGAGCGATGCCCTGGGCTGCTGGAGAGCGGTGCTGAGAGGCCGGGGATCGGTGCAGCTCCCCTGCATGGGTGGGCAGTGCCGGGGAGAGGTGCGCCGGGAATGTGGATTGGCACACCATCAGTGCTGGTTTGCCCCTTGACTGAAAGTGGGGCTGTGCAGTCACCGGCGACTTGTCCCTTCTCTGCGGGGAGGATGCACCATGAGGCACATAAGGTCCTTAGCCACTTCAAATGCCTCCGGTGTGGATGGGAGCTGGAAGTGGTCACCTTGATGTTCCGGGGACCGTGAGGGTTTCGGACTCAACTGAACCCCAGACAGGGCAGGAGTCCGCGAAACCCTAGAGGGCTGGAGGGACAAGGCAGTCTGGTTCGAGGTGCTCATCGATGCCACAGGTCTCTTGGACTTTAGAGCGGGAGACTGACCCCTCTCTGGCCTTTTCTTCTTTAGTGGCACTGGGGACTGAAAGTGGTGCCGCACTGAAGACGGCTTTTTATTGGCGGAGCCGTGGTGGTGCTGAGGGGCCTTAGGGTCCTTGTTTGGTGCCGGAGCACTGCAGACCAACGATCAAGTACTCAGTGTGGGTTCTGCAGACCCAGGGTCGGAATGTGACCAGAGCGCCGCTTCCATCAGCAGGATCTTAAGTCTCTGCTCCCCGTCTTTAAGGGTCCTAGGTCGAAAACCCTTGCAGATCTTCCATTTGTCCTTTTGGTGGCTCTCCTCAAGGCACCGCAGACAAGAAGAGTGTGGGTCCCTCTTGGGCAAAAACTTGCCAAGTCCTCACAGAGTTTGAACTCTGGGGAACCGCGCATATCCCAGAGGTGGGGAAGATGTTGTGGGGGAAGGAACCTCCCAAACAAAACTCAATTACAACTATTTCTAAATATTTACACTATTGTACAATTAACTAAAGAGGACACTGCCAGAGCGCTTGCAAGCAAGAGCGAGCGATTTTCCAGCTAGCCGTCAGTAGCGGTAAGAAGGAACTCAGGGGATGGGGGGTCGGCAGGGCGCTATATTGGGCACCATGAAGGCATGACCCCAGGGGGCGCACAGGCCGACCCTACAGACACAGCTAAGGGAAAAATCTTCCGGCTGGCGTACACGTGGCGCGCACACACCTGATTGGAATGGACATGAACAAGCACTCGAAGAAGAACTTAAGATCCAGTAAGCAGTGCTTAATTTGTGCCAGGGCTTGCTAGGGCTGAGCCACAGCATCTCTAGGCTTGGCAGTTGATAGCCCGGGCACCTCTGGACTCTGGCCAGCAACCGCTGTTCTCTGGCCTCCCAGCTCTGAAGGCAGAGCCACCGCTATTGCCACTCTTACTTCTGCTCTGCTGCTGGCGGTCGCACTGCCTTCAGAACTAGGTGCCCGGCCAGCACCTGCCACTCTCTGGCCACCCAGCTCTGAAGGCAGCACTGCTGGCAGCAGCAGTGCAGAAGCAAGGGTAACAATACAACACACCATGCCACCCTTACTTTGTGCTGCTGCTTGCACCAGTTCTGCCTTCAGAGCTTGGCACCCAACCAGCAGCTGCTGCTCTCCAGCTGCCCAGCCAATGCTTAGTTTGTGCTGGGGATTGCCAGGGCTGTGCCCCGGTACCTCTTTCATTACAAATTAAGCACTGCTGGTAAGTTACTCACTAAGGCAGTCATAGGCAAATGATTGGCAGAGCATCACAGTTCATGAATTTAATAATAAACATTTTTTTCAAGTGAGCTGGTGGGTCACATTTGGCCCACAGGCTGCCTACTGAGTATCACTGACTTAAATGTGTAGGAGGCTTTGAGTTTTTGTATAGCTGATCTAATGAAATTATCAGCAATTTGCATCCCAAGCTAGGGGAATGGGGATGGGGAGAAAAAAACCTTGTGGGGAAAGGCTCCAGACCCAGTTCGGTGAATAATCACCTCTAAAAGGTTTTTAGGAGTAAGCAGAGAGCCTTTAGGTAATTCAAAAAGGGACTGATCAGCAAAGAAGACTACATCTTGGAGGTTAGGAAATGTAGTAATAAAGTGAGAATTGCTAAAAATCAACATGGATTAGCTCTTCCCAAGGAAATTAAAATAAATCAGAGGTTTTTTAGTTATATAATTAAAAAGAAGATGAGGTTGGGCTGCTATGCAATGTGAATGGAGACAAGATTAAAGATAATCTAGGAATGGCCCAAAGATTAAAACAAATGCTTTGCCTACATTTTCAATATGGATGATAAAATGGAACATAGGCATGAAGGCAGGACAGCTGATGGAAGTGAGTGTACAGAAATACAGATTACCACAGGTGGAAGAAAAACTTAAACAGCTTAATACGCTTAAATGGAAGAGACTGGATAATTTCCAACTCTGAATACTGAAAGAACTGACATATGAGATAAGTAATCCGGTATCAAGGATTTTTAATAAATCTATTTGGGGTAGTTATGTATGACTGGAGAATAGCTAATGACGTACCTATATTTAAGAAAGTTAAAAACATGATCCAGGCTACTACAGACGTGTTAGTCTAAGTTCAGTAGTACACAAGGCTTTAGAACAAACTGTGAAGGCAAGAATAATTAAATTCATAGAGGTAAACGGAAGAGGGAAGCTGTAATTTAACATGGGTTTACCAAAGGCCGATGATGCCAGATTAACCGACTTTTCCTTCTTTGAGAAGAAAACTGATTTTTTAGATAAGGGAAATGGAGTAGATCCAATACACTTGGACTTCAGTAAAGCTCTGACACGATACCACATAGGAAATTATTAGTTAAATTACAGAAGATGGGGATTAGTACAAGAAATGTAAAATGGATAAGGAACTGGCTAAAGGGGAGAAGGCAACAAGTTGTGCTGAAATTATCAGACTAGAGTGCAGTTACTAGTGGAGTTCCTCAAGGACTGCTCTTTGGATCAATCTTATCCAATGCTGGGGCCATGGCACAAAAAGTAGGAGTGTGTTAATGAAATTTGCTGATGATACAAAGTTGGGAGGCATCGTCAATGCAGAGGTGGATCGGCATGTTATACAGGAAGATCTAGATGACCTTGAAGACTGGCGTAATAGAAGTGGTATGAAATTCAATAGTACAAAATACAAAGTCATGCACTTAGGGTCTAAGTATTTCTGCCACAAGCTGTGGCCTCATCAATTGGAACCGAGGTGGGAGACCTGGGTGTGCTGGTAGATCATAGGATGACTCTGAGCCACCAATGTGATGTAACTGCGAAAAAGAAAAATACTAGGATATATCAGATTATGTCAGTGGCCAGGATGTGGGCAGTTGAAGCAGGAGTCCTGCCTAGTGGTCAGAGCAGGAATCAATATCCAGGAATCGGAAGCCAGGTGCCCAAGCCCAAGGTCACAGCTGGAGTCAGGAGCCATGAGTACAAGTCCAGGGTCAGAACCAGGTTATCTGGAGTGAGGCAAGGCAGGAGCAGGGCTGGAACAAGGCAGGAGCTATCACAGCCATGGGCAAATGCTTTGAGCAGCCACTGAATTGTGGCTACTGCTGGGCCTAAGATCCAGTCTTCTGACCCTTCCAATCAATCAGGCAGTGTAGCCACTCAGGCAGTCTACTACAGGCCAGCTGCGCTCATCAGATTGCCCAGAGACTGGTTCTGCGGCAGGCACTGCTTCCAGACTAGCTCTGTGGCAGACCCTGATTCCCAACAAGCACAGGATTTCCAGTAGAGAAAGAGAAGTATTAATGCCACTATACAAGGCACTGAGAATACCTCTTTCAGAATATTGTATACAATTCTGGTCACCCCTGCTCAAGAAAGATGAATTCAAACTGGAACAGGTGTGTAGAGAACAGTCACCAGGATAATCAGGGGAATGGAGGGCCTACCTTATAAGATGAGATTGGAAGAGTTTGGCTTGTTTAGACTAGCAAAAAGAAGGCTGAGAGAGGATATGATTGCTCTCTATAAATATATCAGGGTGGTGAACACTAGGGAGGGTGAAGAGCTGTTTAAGTTGGATGACAATGATGGCACAGGCACAAATGGGTATAAACTGGCCGTGAGCAAATTCAGGCTGGAAATTAGAGGTCGGTTTCTAATAATCAGAGAAGTGGGGTTCTGGAACAACATCCCAACAGAACTTGGGGAAGGGGGAAACAACTTATAAATAGTTTTGAGAGACAGCTGGAAAAATTTGTGTGGGATTGTATGATGGTGATGGTAGGGGGCAAGGCTTGGCAGCCCTGGGAGTTCCTTCCAATTTATGTTTCCAAAAGCTCATGTTTCAGAGCTTCAGCCAGTCCCCTGGAGAGGTCAGGAAGGGATTTTTCTCATCCCCCAATCTATTCTGAGTTTATATTTGTTTGTCTGCTTTTGTGCCCTTCCTCTGAAGGATCAGAGATGACCACAGATGGAGAGGAACACTGGACAGAGTGAGCCAGTGTTCTAAGGCAGGACTGAGCATTCTCTCCCTCACTGGCATAGCTGGCAGGTTCTTGCTCACATGCTCAGTCTAACTGATCATATGCAGGTTTGGGAAGGGATTTTTCCCCAGGTCCGATTGGCAGGAACCTTAGGAATTTTTCTGCAGCAAGAGATACAGGTCCCTTACCAGGACTGTCTAGCTAGATCTCACTTAATCATAGAATATCAGGGTTGGAAGGGACCTCAGGAGGGCATCTAGTCCAAGCCCCTGCTCAAAGCAGGACCAATCCCCAACTAAATCATCCCAGCCAGGGCTTTGTCAAGCCTGACCTTAAAAACTTCTAAGGAAGGAGATTCCACCACCTCCCTAGGTAACGCATTCCAGTGTTTCACCACCCTGCCACTCATACACTGCAGTTCCTCCTGTTCTCTGCCTGTGCCACATAATAGTTGGGTCTCTTTTGTGCTGTAATACTTTGGTCTAGTGTCAGTGGTTGGGTTTAGTGTTGGGACAGGTGCTGTTGGTGGCCTGTCACATACAGGAGGTCAGACTAGATTATCTGGTGGTCCCTTCTGGCCTCAAACTCTATTACCTTTATTTCATATTAGATTCTGACATAGAATGTGTGCTACTGGTCCCTCCCTGTCCACGTTATAGAATAAGTCAATAGAATGGACAATGGGGGACCAGTAACAGTATAAAAGTTAACTGCGGGGCCATATAATATATTCTGTGTCCCAGATAACAAACAACTTTTTTCTAATCTTTTCTGATGCTTTGAAGTTCCCTATTCCATGTCACACCCTAGCATGCATTGTTCTGGTGACATCATATCCGCCAGGAAACCCCACTCGATAATGGAACTCATCTATTGTGGATTCCGGTATATACCTGTTTAAATAACTGTAAGTCATGGTTTAGCACAGACTAAAATATGGACATAAAAAGACTGTATCAGGAATTCCATAATAGCAACAATAAATAAAATAAAATCCACATTAAGTATTACAACACCACTGTTGGACACGGGGTCCCAATTTAAGATTTTAAAATAATCAGCCACAATTATGCAAAGGTACTGAATATGTAATACCTCGCCTCTAACTTCCTTCTACATTTATGTTCATTCCATATGCTTGAATGTTGCCATCTACGCCATTTAATTTCATCAGTCATTTGTGTAGAACAAAGCACATTATGCTCAGCGTCTTTAACAGATTACATTTTTTATTCTATTTTTTTTTTTTTAAATATCAAGCAACTTTGTGCTTTGTGAAAGACAGCTGTGAGGATAAAAATCACTGAAATCATCTTTAGTTACATCCGGAAACTATCTGATTGTGGGGATGGAGAGATACTCAATTAAAAAAATTGAGACCTCTCTACATGTGCATAAAAAAATTCCAAGCCACTTTCCATTTTAATTTAAAAGCTGGTCCGTGTATATATGTATGTGTGTATACACACAGACCAGCTCCTAATGCCTCTGTTAGCAGACAGCAGAAGAGATGAATACAAATACTTGCACTTTTTAAAAGCCTGGATCAATATCACCACCAGGTGGTGAAACAGATTTAGACGGACTGCATTATTTTATTGACTGATGTGTCAGGTCCTCTTTTACTCTTACATCCAAGATAGTGTTCAAAATTTAAAATCCATCCTGGATTTCCTTCTAGTAATGTAAGCCCTTACATTGTATTCAAAGCAACAGGATAAACTTAACAATTTTTTTTTACAGAATGTCTCTCCGTCTCTACAAGCAGATATTACCAAATGCAACTAAAGAAAGTTTCAGTACTGCCAACTCATGCCCTTTAGCCTACCCAGTTCTAACATTTAAGGTGATGGAAAAGGTTGAGGTCTACCAATTCCAAGCATCCCTGGCAATTGTAGAGAAGAGAATTAACCAAGTGAGATATTTCCAGCTGCTCCTAACCTATACCCCTGCTCATTGTTCCAGAATAAGGATAAAATGAAATATTCTCATAAATCTTGCAGACATATTCAGGGCTGGTTGGGAAGGGATATTCCATCTCCAACCCAAGTCTGGAAACCCATTTAACCCTGTACATTTGAGCAGAAATCTCCACCTAATTCTATAAGGGAAAAAGTCATCATAGTTCCCCAGCATAATTCTCTAAAACTATAGAGGAATGTTTTTTCTCCTGGGATCCCTAGTTCTATGAATTCACATTAATATTTTTCTCAGGGCTAAAGGGAGGTGTGAAAATGGGAAAGCATAGAAACAAATTAATAGGCTGTGAAGGCTCGTTTCAGAATGGCACAAGGCAAGATAGTCAATAGAAACAGACTTGGGTTTTGCTAGATGTCAAGAGAGAGTGATGTGTTGGGCACACCTAAGAACAGAGTATGGGCTCAGTGACCCAGGACTGGCAGCAAATTCTATTTCACAGCGGGAGAGGCAGAAGGGTCATGGGAACGATAGTGGGGAGAAGGCAGAATCCCACAGGGGCACCTTCTTACCCAAAAGGAGTACAATAGGCACTATATGATGCAAGCAACTTGATAATCTATAGATTATTTGAATAAATATATTTTCTAATAACCTTGAAAACTCTTTGGGGTAAAAGGGAGGTTTTATGCAGACATCAGAAAATTCATAGAAGAGCAACAAAATCAATTAAGAGGCTAGAGGGACTGAGAAAAAAAGATTAAAAATAATTAAATATGTAATACTACTGCTTGGCTAAATAGTGAAGGTGGGGATATGATTGTGTGGCCCCTTTTTGACCTGAATGGGTATTCAAAGTTCAGGGCCCTGCGGATATTCCTGCTGGAAGTATTGAAGATAGAATCTCGTATTTCCTTTGTACTTTCCTTGTAAATAAACAAGATTGCATCAAAGTCCTCCTTTTCCAAATACAGGATTAGCCAAAGGCAAAAGGAGGAGTTTCTTAGCTTACAGGTCCAAGCTTCTTTTCAGCCAGCATCCCAGAACCAGAACCTCTCTCTAAGTTTCTTTTGGAATCTCAGTTTGGTTATAGGCTTCTGCTTGGATTTTTCCAGGCAGTCTCTGTTTCTCTCTGGTCCTGTGCATTTATGCACACACGGGTTCTGCCCCCACCCCACCAAAAATAATACTTAGCAGGCGCGCACACACACCCCATGCCCATATAGTCCAAACCTCTTCGGTGGGTTCACATAACCGTTTACTTTTAGATGGAGGACTGTGGTTATTTATCCTTACAGTTATGCCAACTGAAGAGTGTATTCACACCCATCAATTACAACAAGGTTTTAACTCAACCCATAACAAGGTTCCACCCAGCTCAAAGAATAACTTTCCACAAATTAGTTTCTGAAAGTGTACACACCAAATAGGGAAAAGAATGTTACAACAACTGTCATGAAATTAAGAAAAGGACAATTTAGGCTTTGGGACAAAGATTAACTAGAATGCTGGACCAACAGACTGTTTCAGTGTAGAAACTCCTATTTCCCTAATCCAAACTGCCTTTCTGTATTAGTTTGCTCTATTGCTGCTGGATTTATAGACAAATGGCCTGGCCCATTTTTTCCGCACCACCAAAAACCATCTCTCATGCCTGCTGCCATCACTTTAGGACAACATCCTGATTCTCTCCATCAGGAAGGAGGATTTCTTCATCTCACCTCCAATGCTCTCTTGTAGTCCCCCAGGTGAAAGGCACAGTATCCAATCCAGAGGTCAGTGTCCTCATCTTGTTCCCCTGCATGCCGTTTAAACTTCAAAGAAAAAGGGATGCAAAAATGACACCAGCTGTCAAGTTTTGTCAGATTGTCTCATGTGAAACAAATCCTTTTATAAAATTAATATTAGGATGATTTCTGCTGGCTTTACAACCCTGGACACTGAAGTCAAGCCGTATCAATATCACATTTTCAAGGAGAGGCATTCTATCCAGTCACACAGTCTCTGTACAAATATTTAAAAGCTGTAAATGTAAAGGAGGGCAAGCGGTTATTCAGGCTGGTGCAAGGGGCATAACTAGGGTGTGAGAAAGAACAGAAAAGACAAATTAGTTGGAATAGCTGGAACTTTTCCCAAACAGGAAGCTCTGCTGCAATTGGGAACAGTCTGCTAGAAGGAGCCTCATCACCTAAGCCATTGGGAGAAGGGTCTGGGCAAGGCCCCGGGGGCTGTGCTCTGGGCATCAACCCTGCACTGGCGGAGGATGGGGGGAGTGGACCCGGTGACCTGCGGCCCCTCCCATTCGCACCCCCGTTGTCTGGGAGAAAGGCGGAGTTAGCTCGTTAGCTGCGGAAGCGCAGAGCCCCGTAGGCCGAGCCCTGCAGTGACCCCGGGGCAGCCCCCACCCCCGTTACCTCCAGCAGGGCGATGGCGCCGGTGAAGTCCCTCTGGGCCAGCAGCTCCTCTAGCTGCAGGACTTTCTTGCCTTTCTTCTTCCGTTTGTCACCCTGGGGCGGGGCGCCCCCCACGGCCGGCTTGGCCCGGGAGAGCATCTGGAGGGGGCAGAAAGAAGACGGGAGACGGGCTGAGAGCGGGGAGGCGCTGGGGGGCGCCAGACCTCCCCGCTCCTGGATCCCCCAAGCGGCGACTCGCCAGAGGCGGCGGCGGCGACCTCCCCGCCCTGTCCCTCACCATCTTGCTCCTCGCTTCTCCAACGACTCCGTTACCCTGGTAACCCCGCGGGGGGGGGAGAGGAAGAATGACTAAGTGAGACACCGAATAGGGCCCGGCTGGAACTCACGTCCCCGCTCACAGTTCCGACCCCGCGGCTAATGCAGAAGAGGAGCCGCTCGATTCTCCGGGAAGAGTTTGAGAAGGGGCCATTTCCGCTGTGGCGCGCGGTTATCACCATAGCAACCCAAGGAGCTAATTTTCTCGCCGCAGTGTCACAATATTTGGGGTTTTTTGGGTTAATGTCGCAGCTCATGGGGACAAGCGGTTGAGATGAAACCGTGAGTTTTCATTTATAATACAAAACCCAGCCTTCAGGGGTACGGAGACAAGCTTGAAAACAGGACAGATTTTTGGTGTCCAACTCATGCTTTTTCAGTGCCTGGGGTGGGGTAATAGTGTGATTGTGCAGCAGAAAACTTGGTGCTGTGGTACAACAACAGTGCTTTTGTCAGGCGAGACCATAGTACCGTCTTTTGACAACATGCTTAGGGGCTCTACATAGGATATAACACTAAATTATGAAAATCGGAACAGGGAACTACTGAATTTTGTCCCAGGGAACAAATGATGCAGTGGTGATGTCATGACATGTATCAGCATGTGCTATGTGATGTCATCACTGTTCTCTTCAGTGCCATCAGTGTGCAGGGGCCTTTACAGACAACTCAATAGATGAGTTCCTCCCCCAAATGGCCCTTTAACATTCTTCAAGTCAGAGGGAAGAAAGGAAGTGGGAGAGCAGCTGAAGGGGTTGTTAGTGGGTTATAGATTGTTGTCCTCGTCCTCAAAGGAAACCTGCATAAAACTTTCAAAAGACAAGTCTGGGAGCTTAACTTCTTAACTTTGCTAGACACTAAAAAGCATGGTCTGAAATGAATAGACATTGGCTTTATGGCTTATTAAAACTGTGTAAGTGAACTGTTAATGGGCCTCTTCACCTTGAACAGTCCCTTGAAATATGTGCTAAACAATCTGTTCCATCTTGTCTTTAGCTGTGACACTCTGAATAAGTTTCCCAGACCTGAAGAAGAGCTCTGCATAAACTCAAAACCTTGTCTCTCTCACCAACAGAATTTGGTCCAATAAAAGATAATACCTCACCCACCTTGTACATCTAATATCCTGGGACCAATATGGCTTCTCCAACACTCTACAAAATATGGACATTTTGCAGTTGTTTGTTGCACCAGAGCAGTCAGGGTGTTAACTCATTGACAGCGAACACCCATTGTTTCTGTCATCTATCACATCTCATGACACAGAGCCTGCCTGGAGAGTGAAACTGAATATTCATGGAAACACTAATGACTTTTAAATAGTCCAGAAGCAGACATCTAAACTTCAACACCTCCCAGAACGGAAGTCACCTGACACAGCCCTGACTAGCTCTGAAAGTACTCTGAACAAATGGGCCAGAGACACAACTTACAAAGACCAACAGTATCGTGTGCCCCAGTGGTAGTAGTTATAAAGAAAAGTGGAAAAATATGAATCTGTGTGGAATTTAAAAGACTTAATGAAGCAATTGTTAGAGAAAAATATATTATCCCAACTCTGGATGATTTCCTTCCCAAATTGAAAGGAACTAAACTGTTCTCCCAAGCTGAATGCCTTGAGCCAACTCTGGCAAATTCCTCTAGCCAAAGCTAAACTGACTACATTTATCAAACCCTTTGGGAGATTTCACTTTCGAAGATTACCATTTGGGATTACCAGTGCACCTGAAATTTTCCAAAAAAAAAGATGGCAGAACTGTTAACGAACACAAATGGAGTTGTAGTTTTCATGGACAATGTTTTGATATATGGATTTTCAATGGAAGAACACAACAAAACCCTCAACAAAGCCCTAGGCCTAATCAGTCAGTCCAGACTGAAGTTAAACAAAGAAAAGTGTCTTTTCCGCCTACCCCAAATTGAGCTTTTGGGACAGTCAATAAACAAAGATGGAATCAGTCCATCTGAGGAAGTAAAAGGAATCTGAGAATGGAATGCACCAACAAATGTACCAGAACTGAGAGCGTACTGGGCATGGTAAATTACCTTGGTCAACACCTACGAGACCTTTCTACAGTGACAAAATCACTGCATGAACTGTCAAGTGCATCTTGGCTATTGGGGCTAAATCAAGACATTGCCTTCTAAAAGGCAAAATAAATTATTTCAGCGGCTCCAGTTTCAAGTACTATGATGCAAACAAACCCACAATGGTCAGTGTGGATGCAAACACCGCTATGGCCTAGGTGGTATACTGTTGCAACAACACAAATCTGTGTGGAAGCCAGTTGTGTTTTGCTCTTGCACACTCACAGAAGCAGAAAAGTTATACAGAGTGAATGAAAACAAGGGCCTGGCAAGTGTGTGGGCATATGAAAACTTTTACAGATATCTGTGTGGATGGGATTCATTTACAATGATAAAAGACGATAAAACCCTCATCAATGGAAAAGGCTTGGATCAAGCACTGCTGAGATGTCAGTGTGTATTGATAAGGTTAATGTGATTTAAACCAACTTCTAAATATGTTCCTGAGAAAAATCTGGTAGTAGCAAACACTCTGTCATGGAACCCCGCATCACACTGTGACGTTACCCAGGGTACAATTTGGACTGTTGAATAGCTGAGCCCCTTCAGTTCTCTAGCCTGGGATGCCCTTTACACTATTTTGCTGTATAAACAGCCATTCCTGGCCTGCTCACACAATCTTCAGCATGTAAATTCACTCCCAGCTAAATACATGAGCACTCTGAGCATTCACTTTACATATAGGGCAATACTCGCAAATTCTTAGTCCCAGCCTTGTTCCCTGAAATGTGCATCTTGTGCTCCTCAGCACCCTCCTGTATAATACAAGTTCATAGAAAGTCCATCATTTCATCAAAGGAAAATGATAATCCGCCAGGCTTGTTATCCCACACCCTTTAATTCAAAACACTGGTTAAGACAAAACAATAAGATATGCTTAATACCTACAGAAAGATAGATTTTAAGTGATTACAAGTGATGATGCATAAAAGTCAGGATTGGCTACAAAAAAAAAAGAGTAAAACTCAAGTTAATACCTAATTTAACAAGTGAACTTAAAAGCAAAAGATTTTGTCTCACCATAAGCTGCAGTAAGTTTCACAGCTGGATCCTCTTTTCAGCCTGGAACTTCTCTCTTGCCCCCTTCCTCCTTGGTTCAGAGTCTCTCTGGTACTCATTGATGTCATGAGCATAGAGATGGGAGGAGGTGAGGTGATTTGGAGGTCACTGTCTCTCATTCTTATATCCCTCTCCTTTCTTTGAGGATTACCCCCAGCTGGGTGTAGGCGACAAGCAGCCTCTTTTGGACTTCCTGTGATGCAATGTAAATTTCTTATTCATACCTTTCTCCTGCTGAAGAATGGCCACTTAAGCAGCTGTTAGTTTTTTTAACAGCTCGCTGGCACCAGTGTGTCTTTGTCTCTGAAAAACTGGTTTGTGGGCTTTACCCAGTATTACAACACATTTCAGTAACAGTCATACAGTAGAATATCATAACTTCACATACAGTGTTGCTACATATATATCAATGGGGTAATAATGTTCAGTAGATTATGACTTTTCAAATGATACCTCACAAGGCATACTTTGTACAAAATTTACCACAGTCTTGTAAAAGTGATGAACATGATTGTATAGACTGTCACACTCTCAGCTACCTGTGATCTCAAAGATGATGTAAAGGCATACGGCAATGCACACAGATCAGTGTCAGAAAAGAGGCTACACCAGCTACAAAAAAGCAACCTCAACAGACATGCAACTGCAATAGGTTCTAAATTACATTAGGGCTGGCTGGCTCAACTATAAAGGATACTAAGGAAGAAATAAGAAACTGCTCTGTGGTACATAGACAATTAAGTAAATCGAAGGGACTCAAGATTAAGATGACTGCATTGTAATTCCAAATGAAATGGCAGAAGAAATATTAAACCTCATCCATGAAGGACATCAAGGATTAACTAAATGCCATAAATGGGCCAACCAGCCAGTGCAGTGGCTTGGCATCAGCAAGGATAAAAACAATAAAGTATCTGCATGTGAACATTGCAGAACTAATAGACCAACACCACACAAAGAACCTTTAATAACACCACATCTACCAAACAGACTTTGGAAGAGACTAGCTTCAGATTTCTGCGAATACAAAGAATATCATTGCTTGGTCGTAGTGGACTATTTTTCCATGTATAGAGAAATAATGTACTTGAAAGACATAACATGTCACAGTGTTATCAAGAAACTGAAGTGCACGTTTGCTCATTTTGGCATTCCAGAACAACAAGGGATGGACAATGGACCACAATTCACTGCAGCAGAATTTAAGTCATTCTGAACAAAATATGATTTTGATTATATTACTAGTAGCCCATGTTACCCAGAAGTGAATGGAGAGGCTGAGAGAGCTGTACAGACAGCCAAGAAGACCCTACAACAGGAAGATACATTCCTTTTTATCTGAGCTACAGGTCAATAGCAGCTATAGGATATAGTCCAACATGACTTCTGGTGGGAAGACAACTCAAAACTATTGCTCCAACTTTTGGAAAGAATCTATTTCCAAAGTGGCCAGACATGAAGAAAGTAACTAAATCAGATAAAAAAGTAAAATGAGCTTATAAACACTTTTACATCACACAATACTCAGAGAACTGCTGTGTCTAGAACCTGGTGACCATGTTCATGTCAAATTGGACAGAGAGAAAGGATGGACAACTTCAGCTGTCATAAAGAGAAATAACTTAGAGCCCAGATATGTGATTGAGACCAACAGTGGAGAGTTCAACTGAAACCATTGGCATCTAAAGTTTGTTCCTCAGAGAGAACAGTCAGCAGAGAAAACTCTACAGACAGTGGATTCCAAACTGACCACATCCAGTTGTTGCAACTAATGGACACCCAGATGACCAAGTTGTTACGCTTTCAGGTTGTGTAATTCGAAAGCCAGTATGATTCAGAGACATTTAACAGAATAATTTATACTGAACTTCAAAGATACATGTAGGTACATTTTGTAAATGCTAGGAACGTATTAAAGGGGGAGATGTAATGGAATGCTAAACTGTATTATGCTGTTAAGCCATGAGGTGTCACAGTGTGCAACATACCTTATTTCAGCTAACCTCAGCCTTACAGGGCAGAGCATTAAAGGATCTTATGGAAGATGTATCTCTCTGAGAAGGAAACTAAATAAATGACATAGAAGTTTGGCCTGTCAGTAGCAGCCCTGCAACCTATCATGTATGAGGTGTACATGACTTCTGCCAAATCTGCAGACAACATGTAGCAAAGGGAGGAGCTGAAGCCATTAGAGCCAGGGAGGAAACCACCTGGCCACACTCACAACCAGAGCAGACCTGGTCCCCGCTTTTCTGGAAGTGAAGGTTGGCTGGATTGCCAAGCTTTGATGCCTTACAAGCTATCCAGTATTGGCTCACCCCATTGAGTGGTGCTTGTGTGCCATGCTGGTGCCTGTGGGATTGGCTCTCCACTGGTTGGGCTCACATGCATCTGAATGTGCCACTGTCGCTCTGGCCTTTTGGTTCCACTAGTCTGCTCATGGAATCAAAGGAGAAACCGTTCACAGTAAATTGTGCAGGTCTGTGATCCCTCGTCTCTCTTCTTACTTGTTTTGAAGCAGCAAGTTAACCATGTTGACAATTAAATAATCATCATTGGTAAACTGAGCCAACACATAATTGAGATGAATGGGCAGTTCATATCGCTCAGAATTATTGTTTTATGTTCTCTGCAGATGCAATCGATCATCTGGTCATCACTGCATCAGTTTATACACTCATTTCACGTTTTCAAGGCTTTCTTTGCAACCATAAGAGTCAGAGACTTTTTTTTTAATGAAAGCTGAGATTTTGGAGAACAAAAAGAAAAAGTGCTGGGTCACTGAACCAGTGAGACTGGTCCAATTCTAACCTGAGTTTGGCACATCCACCTCCATGCAAGTCCACGGGCAAAGCCTCACTCATCTGTATAATGCTTATTCTGGCAGATAATACATTTTGAAGTGAATTGGGGTGAGATTGAGGGCCTTGTGAAATCAAGCACCAGAAAAATAATCCCTTTTTTGGAGGGCAGAACACAGGTCGGAGATATTCCCTCAGCCCCATAGGCACCAACTCCGTGGGTGCTCCGGGGCTGGAGCACCCATGGGGAAAAATTGGTGGGTGCTTTGCACCCACCGGCAGCCAAGCTCCCACCCGCCCCACCTTACCTCCGCCTCCTCTCCCAAGCATGCCGCATCCACACTTCTCCGCCTCTCTCCCAGCGCTTGCCGCTGCAAAACAGCTGTTTCACGGCGTAACAAGCTCCAGGACGGAGGAGCGGGAACGTGGCTCACTCAGGGGAGGAGGTTGAGAAGAGGCGTGGCCAGGGTGGGGATTTGGGGAAGGGGTTGGAATAGGGGCAGGGAGGGGGCGGAGTTGGGGTGGGGACTTTGGGGAAGGGGTTGGAATGGGGGCAGGGCAGAGGCGGAGGTGGAGCAGGGCTGGGGCCAGAGGGGGGCCGAGCACCCACCGGCACCAGCAGAAATCGGTGCCTATGCTTAGCCCCACCCCCTCTCTCCTGCCAGGGGACCGGAAAATCCACAGATGGCTCTTTTTTGGTCTTGCCTTACCTTTCCTGGGCTGGAAGTGGAGAAGCAGTTCATTTCATCTTCAACCCCTCTTTTTCTTGACAAGGATGTTGAAACTGGATGGAAACCTCAAACACTGAGAGTCATAGAGCAAGTATAGCACTTGACTCCCTCACTTATGGAAATGCTCTTTTGAAAACTCTTAGGGAGAGAAAAATATCTCTGCTGTCCCGCTCTATTGGTCAGTGCAACAATTCAGCAATAATGGATAAGCACAGTTGCTGCATATTTCTCTAAAATGATCAGTAGTGAAATGGTTAACACTGTTGAAATTTAAATGGTAATAATTAGGCTTCAGAATTAACACCCCATTGAAGTGAATGGGGCAGTTCACATTTCTCTTAGAACTACTGTTTCAGCCTGTCTGCCTGCAGACTCGGAAAGAGAACACCACATCAATTTTAATTTAGATGGCTAATTTTGCAAACAAAGGGGCTAGAGATTTCTTTTCATGTACATACAATAATACAGTAACTACTTAATGTTGTTTCATTGTTACATTGCTGATCAATTAGGGAACATGCTTGTTTAAAGTTGCACAGTGCTCCCTTATAACGTTGTTTGGCAGCTGCCTGCTTTGTCCACTGCTTGCAGGAAGAGCAGTCCATTGCAGCTAGCTGGTGGGGGCTTGGAACCAGGGCGAATCGGCAGCCCCCCCATCAGCACCCCACTCCCCTAAGTTCCTGTGCAGCAGGCTACCAATTGCCGGCAGTTCATCTGTCCCCCCACCACTGCCATGTGCTGCTCCTGCCCTTTGCCTTGGAGCTGCTCCCAAGAGTCTCCTGCTTGCTGTGCAGGGGAGGGGGGAAGAGGGGTACTAATGTCAGAGTGTCCCCCTGCCCCCTACTCCTATCCCCCGCTTACCCCTTCTCCATATAGAGCAGGGGGGAGACACAACAAGGCTCAGGACAGAGAGAGCTGGCCGCAGCTGCTGTCTCAACTTCCTGATCTTTTTAAAGGCAATGTACTTAGAATGTGGTGTCAGCGTACTTAAAGGGGCAATGCGCATCTCTCTCTCCTACGCACAAGTTGTGTGTCTCTGTCTCTGTCTGCCATGCTGTCTCTCCTCCCTCCATTTGTGCTGCCTTGTAGAGTGTGAGGCTACATTAACAACAATGTGTTAACCCTTGAGGGCTCAGCCGAATTTTAGTT
The DNA here is from genome assembly GCF_015237465.2 of Chelonia mydas. Lineage (NCBI taxonomy): Eukaryota > Metazoa > Chordata > Testudines > Cheloniidae > Chelonia > Chelonia mydas. Next base: position 259,815,250 of record NC_057849.1, read on the forward strand.
CATCATTTAGCAGTAAGGCATTCTCTGGGAAATATCCCACCCTCTTCCACCCTCTAACTTCACCACCTAAACCAAGCTTTACAATCATCATTGCTGTGTACAGTATTAAATTGTTTGTTTAAAATTTATACTGTGTGTGTGTGTGTGTATATATATTTATATATATATAAAATACCGTTTTTTTTCTGGTGAAAAAAATTTCCCTGGAACCTAACCCCCCCCCCACTTTACATTAATTCTTATGGAGAAATTGGATTAGCTTAATATCATTTCTCTTAAAGTCACATTTTTCAGGAACATAACTACAACGATAGGTGTGGAGTTACTGTAAAAAGTCTGCAATCTCTGTGCCCAAAGTAAGAAATACTCCACTTTCAAAAAGAGGATAGTTAATTATGGAAACACAGAGACATGGGTCTGATCCTGAAAGGGGCTTTGTGCTCCCATGATGTTCCAGTGAAATCACTTAGATCAAGCTCTGTTTGATAACATACATGAAACCATTGATTGAGTGGATATCTCCACGAGTAGTAGCACAAAAATCCAGTGGATAAATATAAATGTACACAGATATGAGAGACTTGAACTCTTGTAAACAGTGCATTGCCATCCCTTACAAAAATAAATGAAATGTTGAACAACCTGAAAGATACTTAATTGGAATTATCATCTGCATATCAACAGATATCTGCTGAATTACAAGAGCACTTTTATTTAAGAACTTACATATGATTTATGCACCTAAATATGAAAATTATGGTCAAAGTGACAAAGTTCAGAAATAAATAACACCTGCACCATTTACTCTAGTAGAATTACCAAAGGGCTCATGGAGAAATATAGTCTTGGACATCAGATCAGTTAATGATCAGGCAGAAACTCAGAGATATCAGGTTTCAGAGTAGCAGCCGTGTTAGTCTGTATTCGCAAAAAGAAAAGGAGTACTTGTGGCACCTTAGAGACTAACCAGTTTATTTGAGCATAAGCTTTCGTGAGCTACAGCTCACTTCATCGGATGCATTCAGTGGAAAATACAGTGGGGAGATTTATATACATAGAGAACATGAAACAATGGGTGTTACCATACACACTGTAACCAGAGTGATCACTTAAGGTGAGCTATTACCAGCAGGAGAGCGGGGGCGGGGGGGGGGAACTTTTGTAGAGATAATCAAGGTGGGCGAGTTCCAGCAGTTGACAAGAACGTCTGAGGAACAGTGGGTGGCGGGGGGGGGGAAATAGTTTTACTTTGTGTAATGACCCATCCACTCCCAGTCTCTATTCAAGCCTAAGTTAATTGTATCCAGTTTGCAAATTAATTCCAATTCAGCAGTCTCTCGTTGGAGTCTGTTTTTGAAGTTTTTTTGTTGAAATATTGCCACTTTTAGGTCTGTTATCAAGTGACCAGAGAGATTGAAGTGTTCTCCGACTGGTTTTTGAATGTTATAATTCTTGACGTCTGATTTGTGTCCATTTATTCTTTTACGTAGAGACTGTCCAGTTTGACCGATGTACATGGCAGAGGGGCATTGCTTGCACATGATGACATATATCACATTGGTAGATGTGCAGGTGAATGAGCCTCTGATATTGTGGCTGATGTGATTAGGCCCTATGATGGTGTCCCCTGAATAGATATGTGGACACAGTTGGCAACGGGCTTTGTTGCAAGGATAGGTTCCTGGGTTAGTGGTTCTGTTGTGTGGTGTGTGGTTGCTGGTGAGTATTTGCTTCAGGTTGGGGGGCTGTCTGTAAGCAAGGACTGGCCTGTCTCCCAAGATCTGTGAGAGTGATGGGTAATCCTTCAGGATAGGTTGTAGATCCTTGATGATGCGTTGGAGAGGTTTTAGTTGGGGGCTGCAGATGATGGCAAGTGGCGTTCTGTTATTTTCTTTGTTGGGCCTGTCCTGTAGTAGGTAACTTCTCGGTACTCTTCTGGCTCTGTCAATCTGTTTCTTCACTTCAGCAGGTGGGTATTGTAGTTGTAAGAATGCTTGATAGAGATCTTGTAGGTGTTTGTCTCTGTCTGAGGGGTTGGAGCAAATGTGGTTGTATCGTAGAGCTTGGCTGTAGATAATGGATCGTGTGGTGTGATCTGGATGAAAGCTGGAGGCATGTAGGTAGGAATAGCTGTCAGTAGGTTTCCGGTATAGGGTAGTGTTTATGTGACCATCGCTTATTAGCACCGTAGTGTCCAGGAAGTGGATCTCTTGTGTGGACTGGTCCAGGCTGAGGTTGATTGTGGGATGGAAATTGTTGAAATCATGGTGGAATTCCTCAAGGGCTTCTTTTCCATGGGTCCAGATGACGAAGATGTCATCAATGTAGCACAAGTAGAGTAGGGGCATTAGAGAGCTGAGGAAGCGTTGTTCTAAGTCAGCCATAAAAACGTTGGCATACTGTGGGGCCATGCGGGTACCCATAGCAGTGCCGCTGATTTGAAGGTATACATTGTCCCCAAATGTGAAATAGTTATGGGTGAGGACAAAGTCACAGAGTTCAGCCACCAGGTTTGCCGTGACATTATCGGGGATACTGTTCCTGACGGCTTGTAGTCCATCTTTGTGTGGAATGTTGGTGTAGAGGGCTTCTACATCCATAGTGGCCAGGATGGTGTTATCAGGAAGATCACCGATGGATTGTAGTTTCCTCAGGAAGTCAGTGGTGTCTGGAAGATAGCTGGGAGTGCTGGTGTTACTCTTAACATGTTGTAACACAGCATATGTCCACATGGAAAGTTACTTCCAGCAGTGCACAGGCATTCACATCACCATTTAGAACAAATTTGCTTAGAGTAAAATAGGTATTGTGTCCTTTCTTTCATTAATAATAAGCTGGTGGTTTCTCAATTACAATTAGCAGTCAGTTGTTCAAATCAGAAAAACTGCCATCACAAATAGGGCTTATTGACATTCTTATTGCCCATCACAGCAGAAAGGGCTGAATGGACCATGGAGACTGAATTCCTCTCTTAACACCCTGAGATGTTCCCTTCATGTCAAGGCTGAGGGACATAAGCAGGTGGCAGATAGCTGGTAGATTGTACTACTGCAGTTGGTGGTGTAAGGGTTCCATGCATAAAGGACCGGACCCAAAACCCATTTAAGTCAATGGGTGTCTTTTCATTAACTTCATTTGGCTTTGGATCAGGCCCAAATACAGGACTTCATCTTCAAAGGCATATTATTATTTAATCCAGCATGTTTTATCAGCACCAAATTCACTTTTTTAAAAATTAGGAAAACTAAATGTAGAAAATACTATGGAAAGTCAGATCAAAGGAGGTAGCTGTAGTAGTCTTGTTCCCCATATTAAATGCCAACAAACGTTTTTTAAAATGTAGTGCCAGATTGAGAAATCTGGCTTCTTTATTAATAATGATGGCATACTGCTGCAACAACAGTGTATGAATCACCTGCATTATCTCCCAGGCTGTGTACTTTTAGTGTGACTGATGATCTTGTTTATTCCCACACAGAATTGCTGGGAGACAGTGAATTTATGTGCACTGATAGCAGCAAAAGGGGAAGTCCTGCAACTGGGGCTAAACATAGAGATAAGTGTGGGAACACAATAAGAGTTTAAATTAAAAAACAAAGAGTAGAGGGTAAGGATCGAGAATAAGGAAAAAAGAGAAAGAAGGGAAAGAAAAAAGAAGAAAGGGAGAGAAAAGAAAGTCAGGAAGTGGAGTGCATCCTGACAGCATTAAACATTGTTCACAAAGACAGTGCCAGTGTCAGTTTGGCAAACATTGAAAGCAGTGCAGGAGTCAGGGTGAGAATCCTATAGGCTTTCTGAAAAATGTGCAGTTCTGGGGCCAGTATCCTATAGGTCTGATGCCTTGCTTAGACACATATACAAAGAAAGGAAGCCAAAGTCATATACTGAGCGAGTTGTTTTATCTACAGTATTGGTCCCAAACACATCTTACAGGAGGGATACATAGTCTGAAAACTGCAGTAATTTTTTTTTTTTTAAGTAAGGGTGACTCCTTCTGGCCAAAGGAAAGATGGGTCTTGGCTGTAAGCTAGAAAGATGGAAGAGAAGAGAAATTACCAGTCTTTACATTTTTTTCATACCATTTAGATTATTCAGCTGTTTGATTCATTATGGATTTTAGGACACTGGATGAGCTTGAATTTTGTATTGATTTTTAAAAAATCTCTGAACATCACTTTGAGCTGAGAACTCTCTCCCTGTTCTCTTTTCTGTGTAACATTGGCCTGGTCACAGGTTTCAATAAGGGTTCAAAGAGCTCCATGTGGGAGAATCAGAACCTTTATTCTCAGTATGTCAGGTTCCAACAAGCGAAACATGGCTATGGACAGAAACATTGCTGTGTAATAATGACACCTGTCTCCACAAACCTTTTCCCTATAATCTATCAGCCAACTTTAATTAGAAATAAAGTTAGCTCTGAAAAGCCAGTGCAGTTTCTATTATGCCTTGCTTATCATCAGCAATGCTGTCTGCCAGATCTGGATAGTAGAATCCTTATTACCACTGATGATTTAAGAGGCAGAAAAAGTTTGAATTTCAGATCCCAGATGGATTTTGGAATGTTGGCAGTTAGAAAAATCATCTTCTAACTAGCCATATTGGATCAGGACACCACTGAGAGCAAATAAACTTGGACACTACATTATTGTCACAGGTTTGCTTTTTAAGACTGTAGTGACATTTTGATTCTAGCATCTAACAACGCTGAATAAATAAACTAAAACAGAAGCATTTGTTATTGACTTACCTGCAAATGCGACTGTTTATTTTTAAACATACTACATATGGGAAAAAGTCACTGGAGTGAAGAAGATCAAGGACGTTTGAAAAGAATCCCAGCTGTTGTCATATGAGGACAGAATGCAGAAAAAAAGGTGTGTGTGAGATCTTGCTACATCGTACACCCCCTAGGCCAGTGGTTCTCAACCCGTGGTCTGCTTGCGGCTCAATCAGTACACAGCTGCAGCCTGTGTGACATCCTCAGGGTCATACAGGTAGCATATATTTTGTGTGGAAGTGGCCCACATAACATATAGAGCCCAAAACGGTAAATAGGTTGAGAACCGCTGCCCTGTGCCAAAGCTGGAGGGGTTAAATACCACCAAAATATGAAATTTCCTAAACAAATTCTATGTAACATAGCCATCCATAAGGAAGGAAACAGTACTGCCAATCCAAACATATACAAATCATGAGTCCAGCTTCCCAAGAATTATGATTGGCTTAAAAATAAAGAGATTTTAAAAAATAAATGTGTTATACCAATAAAATAAAAACCAGCAGGATCTTATTAAAGGGGAAAAGGCAAAATACCACATTTATTGTGAATATAGAAAGAATCATAGTAAGCAGTTAGTTATAGCTATAACATTCCATTCAATCTCATATTTATTCATACATTCATTCATACACACACACACACACACACAGGTTCTGCAAGGTAGTTATCATAGTTATCAGCCTTAGAGTTGCTCATGCCAAGCCACTGGCCAGCTGGCCTGGACATGAGGAGGGAGCAGGGCCTTGTCAGATGCTCATCTGATGCTCCTGGAAGTTGGCTTGCAGAATCAGACCCCAAAGTTCTCACTTTCTAGAGTCCATTTTTATTGGAGTTTCTTCTTATGCCAGTCTATGGGAATTGCTTCATCATGCTGTTGCTGAATCAATCAGCAGATAGCACATTCCTGACGGCTCCGTGCTGCTAGATGTTATCTTGTTCTTTGGTTCTCCCATTCTTGAGGCTGTTGGGTGGATTCCAGTCTGCCCTCCGGGGGTCCTCTGGTTATTTCCACTTGACGCCTTCTTCAGCCGATGGACACTGGATTCTTAGGCTGGCACCTCCCTGATCATTCAGTTATTATCCACACCAAGCATCCATCCACAAACATCCTCTATCTCTATTTTAATCACAATTGTTAACAAAGCGAGATGAATACAACAAAAGGGCGGGGAGTCTGGGTGCTGTTTCTATTGTTACAGAGTATTGCTTTGAGTCTCTCTCTGTGTGAGTAGTTGTTGTTACAAAGAATTTTTTTGAGAACAGACTCTGTCTTAGAATGTACTAACACAATTAGCAGCTTGCAAGTTTCACACATAGAGGGAGAGAAACAGTACCAAAAACCAAGAGACCTCTTAATTAGTAATACCCTGGAATTTAAACTATGGGGAATCAAACTCATTTTTGATTTTAATACAGAACTTCTTTAATATGATCCAACAAATGTTTGGTTCTTTTTATTTGCCTTCTGACTTTTGAGCCTTTTGGTGCACTTGCTTCATATGTTCAAGTTTTGCCTCTGCATCTAGGAGAGCAAGAAACTTACTTTTTTAAAAATGAAAGCTGCACGATATCAGTATCTGGAGCTTTCAGGAAAAAAAAACACTACAAATTCAAGACACAATAGAATCACAAAAGTTGGTAACATTGAAGAAATAAACAATTGTAAGAAACATTCAGTGAAAAAATAATTTTATAGGACACTATACCACAATGTTTCATTCACAGTATAAAATCAGATATTTGTGTAGCAGTACATGATTCTCAATATGACTGTTGTTTGAAAACATACCATTTAGCTGATTGAATATTCCTTAGTAGCTCAGACAGAATGTGGGACATTAGGCAGCAAATAAGAGATGTCCCTTAAAATGCAGGATGTGAGTTCATACACCCCGCAGAACTATTAGGGCCACAGAACTGATGTCAACATCCACGTTTGTGTGATTGATTGCTGCTACATTCATCTGATATTTTCACACCATCTACTGATTCCTAGGCTATAAGTTTTCAGGAATCCTCAGTTACTTGCTTGTGGCCATTACTTCTCTGGTCTCCACCTTCCATGGACGTAGAGGAATTATTATGAGTAGCCTAAGGAGGTACAAATTGATGTAGTGGGATGCAATTAAGAAAAGGAAGATTAGGATGGATATCAGAAAAAATGTTAACAATGAGCTCTATTAAGTTGTGGAAATATGACTCTGGCCCACTCTGTTCCCAGTTCCTCCTTTAGAATGTGAGCTCTCTAGGCTAAGGGACCTTATTGCACCATGTCAGCCATATTCTAACCACTGCACAGTGTTCCTGTACTTCTAATAATGTTTATAATAAAATTAGTCTCTGAAGAGAGGTGTTGAAAGCCCCATCATTTGAGTAATTTAAAACTGGACTGAACAAAGCACTGGAGAACATATTACAGGGACCAATCTTGATGGGCTGAGGGAGCTGACAGAACAACTCAGTAGGTATTCTGCTCTGATTTCTGTTATTCTATGTGTCTATGAATGTTCCAGAAGAATAAGAGAGGAGCACTCAGAGTAGTTTTGGAACAGGAAGTTAATGCAGTATTATCTGTTTAAACTAGATTGAATGAAATCCAGTTGTTTATTATCCAGTGGAACAGCAAGCTGAGCAAACAGGTAGTGTCCTTGAGTCGGGATGAAATCCTAGCTCAACTAAAGTCAGTGTAAAACTCCCATTGATTTCAATAGAGCCAAGATTTCAAATATAACACTGAAATTCAGGAATCTCTCTCTTTCTCAGTGTTTTGGATATTTACAACAGTCTGTGGCCGCATAACACATACCCAGATTTTATACTTGTTGGCAAGGGACCAAGTTTACCCCCTAAACAAAGTGTCGCTTTCATTGATTTGAATGTGAGTTGTTCATATATATCTGAAGGCAGAATATGGCCTAAAGCATCAGGGACGAGTACTCATGACGTAGTACTCATGACTAGGTGATCTAAAGGAAGATCTTCATTAGCCGTTAGTAATACTAGGGCTTGTACCTGCTTTCAAGGCCTCTAGCCACTTGAGGACAATGCAATCAAACTGATAAACACTTGACATGAGCAGATGACACATTCCATGCAGAAGAGGACAGCAACAGATATAAAAAAACAGGATTTCTGTTTTTGCTTGGTGAGGCCTTGAGGGATGGGAGCTACTGATTTATAATAGGGTGCTGCCTGGGAATTCAGTTTTGTGGCAAAGAAGGGAGAAATGTGCTGCTGTTTTGATACTTTAGTTATTTTTGCATCGTGTTTTTAGAGGGCAGTTTTAAGCTGCAGTTAAATCCAAATAAATAGTAGATATAGCCCAGTACATTACACAATTCCCATAGTTATAATGACATGCAAATGTAAGATACTTAATTCCAGTAACTTTACTAGTATTTGCTGACTGCTTCCAGTAGGCAGACTAAGAAGAGCATTTAGGCCCAAAGCCTGCTCCCATTGACAAGATTCCTATTGACTTAAGTGGGAGAAAGCTCAGGCCCTCCATGAGTAATTACCCCAGACCAGCCAGAGATAAGCCAATAAACTAGACATGAAAGGCTCCATCATCCATTCCCAATCTGATGGTCCATCCATCCACTCCTATGCTCATATCTCTATACCAGCTTGTTATTTTAGAGTTCCTACATTACAGTTTATAAGAACAGGGTTGAATGTCCTGGTCTGCAATTCTAGGCTCACTTTTAAGTGCTGGATAAAGTAATGTGGTTTGCTCATAAACCTGGCAGCTGACATTGAGTTATCTCCCCCTCCCTCCAAAGATAAAGAACAGTGAAGTATTTATTTGGCAGTAGGGGTAAGCTCATATACAATATTACATGGACTTTGTAAACATGTATAAAATATATAATGCTCCTTTAAATACAGACTTTTATAATGAGATAAACCGAGAAAATTCTGGTTTCAGTTCAGTTGGTCTGTGCCACAAACACTGTATTTGCACAGTTGGTGTTTAATTTCCTTGTTTTGTTTTAAAATAATCTCTGGAAAGTTATAAAAGTTTATTTAGTCTTCAGTGGGGCTTCAGTCCAGGTTCTGGTGGACAGGTAGTAGCTGCTATGGATGTCCATTAGTCCCAAAATGCAAGATCCATCACATTCAGTAAAATATGGATTCAATATTTATCTGCCTTAAGAGCTGTTGGCTCCCTCTACCTTTCTATTTCCTTTTCTCCCTTGTCAGAATAGCGAGGGGATGGGTAGATTTTTTTACCTTTTCTTACCCCCTGATTTGAGAACATTCTCAGGATGTGTCCTTGAGAGGATCCACTCAAGAATACTGCCTTGTTATCTCTGAATGATTTGAGGTCCCACATGTCAAATCTGTGACCTGCAGGAATTGGGTCCCTGCATGACTATTAGCAGTCACATCACAAAAACAATTAACACAGTTGGCCCCCTCATTGGTAGTCTCAGGAGACAGGCCAAAGCCTCAATAGACTATGAAAACTTGCATTCCCTAGAAGTGTTGTCTCTATAGCAAAATTGGGGTACATTGCCCAGGGTGATATTGGGGGATTCCTAAAACATTGATTCTGTGCTGATTCTGGAGGTTTTCAGTCAGACATTTTTTGGCAGCACTAAAAATCATTTTGATTGGAAAAACTAAAGGAATGAAAATAGTATCTTAAAGACATAAAAATTATATAGAGTAATGTAATAACCCCCAAACTTAGGGGCACAGCCAAAAGGGGTGACCTGGAAGGGCAAAACAAACACAAAGCAACCATCTGTGTTTCTCTGGGGCTTTAATGGATCTTTTACTTTATATCCATTTACCTGGCCTCCTTTTACAACCCAGCTGGCCCCTCCTTCTTTCTCTTCCCTATCCATCAATTCACTGTGATGCAGAGTTAAAGTTTCCTTATCAGACAAAGTGCCAGTACTATCTCTCTTTTATAGCCTCAACCTTTTCATGAGCAAACACACAAAGCAACCTTTGGCCTCTCTCCTTTCCTAAGTTCTGTTGCTTTTAATTCTTCACAAGCAGACGTGCCAGTTAGGGTAGATGGGTGTGGGGTGGAGGTGGAGGCAGAAAAGGGGAGAGAATAAAGGGGTGAAAGAGAAACGGATCGGTGGATATACAACATGAATCTTTGTTTCAGCCTATCCAGGAACAACAACAATGTAGTGCGTGTATATGTGAGCACTGGGGAATGGGTCTAAACTGAGAGGAATAATGAGGCAACGAATGCTGGGTCCAGACCTCTGGCCAACGCTCCTCTGTCTCCAGCTGCTGTGGCAGGTTGGTGAGGGCAAGTGTGTCAAGGACAATTATGTAATCAATGTGATGCAGCTGAATCACACAGACCTTCCATGGACCTTCGATAAAATAAAACCAGCTGTCCAGCTGGGACTAAGTATGGTAGAAGAGGAGCTGAAGAGTGCAGGTAAGGGCGTGATGCTGTGTGTTCTTTTCCCCTTTAGACTTTTTGGGTCAGACTCTGAGCCCTGGCCCTCCCTCAGTCAGTGCTTCTACAAACTGCCCCTCAAAGCTGTTTTTGGGCTGTCTAGTCACCATGTAGATCGGACAGTAACTCTCCCCTTCTTTCAAAGCAGTGGAGCCACAGTGCAAGGACTGAACCAGGGATGTTTGTGTGCAAGTTGATGCAAACCATTCCCTGAGTTAATTTCTGAAGATGTTAGGTTGGGATTGAGAACATAGAAACTGCTGAACCAAATCAGACCAGATCACGGGTACATTGAGTCCAGTATCCTGGCTTCTCCTCTAGCAGAACAGATCAGTGATCCATCTATTCTGGTAACTTCTATGTTAGATAATAACAGATGTGTCAGCCCACTCCCCCAGTGATGCACATAACTTTGTAATATTATGATAAAGAAATTTCATCCTGACCCCAGCTGCTGCTCAGATTATTCCCTGAAGTGTGGGGATCAGCAGCCCTTATAATTTTTAATTTAGGTAGAATCACTGCAGATGCTATTCTTACTCATTTTCATATCTAACCCCTCTTTTCAATATCACTAAACGAGTGGTTCTCAAACTTTTTTTCCGCAGACCATTTGAAAATTGCTGAGGGTCTCGGAAGGCCATTTAATGATCTTTCCAAATGTTGTTTGTACCATTAGCTATTGTAAAGTGCTTTGGATAAAAGCGCTATATAAAAAAAATTAACATTTCTGTTCTACAAATAAAAGCACACAACTCATATTTTTATAACAGTAGTTTTACCTTTCTAATGCAATGGATGTGCCCTCTCTCCCCCACCGTAGCAGCTGGGGCTGGGAAGGAGAGGGTTCTCTCCCCCGCCACACCAGCCACAGAGCTGAGGCTGGGAGGGAGGGGGGTCTCTCCCTGGCAGCCACAGCCCTGGAGCTGTGGAAAGTTGCCTCTTTCTCTGGCCGCCATAACTGCACATCTCAAATTCCCTCCACCCCCTCTTCTCGCCCCACTGCCCCCCCACCTACCCTATCCCCCCCCAGGAATAAACATGGAGAAATAGTTTTACTTTGTGTAATGACCCATCCACTCCCAGTCTCTATTCAAGCCTAAGTTAATTGTTTCCAGTTTGCAAATTAATTCCAGTTCAGCAGTCTCTCATTGGAGTCTGTTTTTGAAGTCTTTTTGTTGTAATATTGCGACTTTTAGGTCTGTAATTGAGTTACCAGAGAGATTGAAGTGTTCTAAGAAAACTATCTTCTTTTCCTCCCCATTTTTAATGTTTTGTCTTTTTGTTTCATTTGAATTTGATGCCCTTTGATTTTTTTTCCTGTAGCTTTAAAAATCATCTGATATTCTGTCTCTGATCATGCCCAATACCTGATGTTTCAGAGAAAGATGTCAGCCCTCTATAGTGGAGCTAATTCTGCAATCTTATCCAGTGGAATGGAGGGTAGGGGGAATTGTTTCCCAGTGAATTTTGGGAATGGAGGCATCTTAGTATGCAGGCCCATATTAATGGATGGGCTAATGGAGCCATAGCCCAGGCCCCTCAGAAGACTACACCCTCGCCAAACCCATGGAATTGCAGTAAGTACTGCTGTGATCTGCACTCACTTGCAATGGCACTCAAATTTGGCCCAGCCACTGCTGCATCATGACCAAGGAGCGACTGGGACAAACCTGAGGAGTGTTGTGACCCCAAGTGCTAGGTCACAATGCCCAGAGCAGGGAGCCAGCCCCAGCCTCATGGGACTGGAACCACTGCTGCAGGGTAAGTGTAGGCTGCACAGAGGTTTTTGAAACTGTGGCCCTCCCACCCTTCCAAACAATTAAAAACACTGAAGGGAGGCCCCCGGGAGCAGAGAGTATAGCAGTATACTATAGAGCAGTATACTGGGATATTCTGTCTCCAGGACCTAGAATGTTCTTAATCTGGCCCTGTTAGTATGAGACTGTACTGCTCTCTGTCACGAATGAACAGAGAGGGACCTTCAGTGCACCAGTGAGTAGATGTGTCTTTTAATGCTATTTCCCATTTCTCCTTCTATAGGAAAAAATGTGAGAATCAATGCCACCTACCATGACTTCAACACATCACTGTATGTCTCACAGGGCTGTCGCACTACCACCTGTGAGGGTGTGGAGGTCATCAAGCAGCTCTATGTGAGTTCTAGGCATTTCTACAGAAATCCTTCTTTTCTGTTTGTGAAAGTGTGTTGAGTGTTGGCTACAGGCAGGTATAGTGTGTGCTGGCAGCAAAGTACAGGCTTCCTACACAGACACTCAGTTCACCTCATTTCCAATTTATAGCACCCCCTAATTCCTACTGTCTGCCCCACACGTACGTACAGCTAGCCTCTCTTGAGCCACTTCACTCCTCACCTGCAACTCCAACACAGCTCTGACGATGCATTTTAATTCTGACATGTAGTCCCCCTGCTGTTCCAGACCTGAGCTCCCACCCAGCTTTGTCATACACCTCTGTGCAGACCACACACTGCCATGCATCATTCTGTCACCTCCCTTCTTCTCTTGCTCCAGATTCATCCTCTTATTTGTTCCCTCATTCCACAGCCCCTTCTCTCACCACTCTGTACTTGCTCAGTGGCAGTTAATCTTGGTGCTGTATCTTCTCACATTTCACAGTCTCCCCCCATCCCCCTTGCCTGTGCCTTGCTCCACATTCTGCATTTCCCATATCAGTAGCACCTTCCCTCACTTTGCACTCTCTGTTGCAAATGCTCTTTTATCTCTTGCAGAATAGCGGCACACTTGGCTGCGTTGTCCTGGGACCCACTTGTACTTATGCCACGTACCAGATGTTCTCGTAAGTATCAGAAAAAAAACATTACTGTGTTCCAAGGAAGTAAAATACTTAACAAAATTGTTTCCTACTCAGACTAGCATAGACACTGAACTTGTGTGTGGGGCATACTGTGCTTCACAATCAGAGTCCTACAGAGCTCCTATACCTGGCCACTACCTCTGGCAGGGACAGAATGCCCCCTAAAGGGCTTATTAATGCAACTGCTTTACTAGGTAGGACTCAGGAGAGGAGCGATAATGATTGACAGAAGGTAGTCTGATCACTCAAGGTCTCAGCAAGCTACCTCTTCAACACTCCCAGCAGGAGACAGACATTATCTTGAACAGAGGAATCTCCATATTGGCTCAGACAAGTGGTCCATCTAGACAAGTATCTTGTCACTGGCATTGGACTGTAGTAGATGCTTCAGAGGAACGTGCAAGAAACCTTGCAGAAGACAGTGCTGGGATAACGTGCACTAAGAGACGGTTTCCTCCTAACCCCCAATATTTAGAGGGTTGCTCATTCCCTGAATTATGAGTGATTATATGCCTTCCAAAATTCCTGTTTTTAAAAATATATTTACTGTTATATACATAAACAATACAAGAGTAAAATTTTGTGTGTATATATAAGTGCAGATATTGTTATCCATAAAATTATGGTCTGACCCTTTTTTGAATCCTGCTGAGCCCCAGGCCAAAATGATATTGTGTTGCAAGGCATTCTGTAGGCTATTTGTGTGTTGTGTGAAAGAAATATTTCAATTGCATTGAATGTTTCTTTGCTCTTTTACTGAGTCAGCATGAATAGAAATCCACCTTCTCTTTTCCAACTGTATGTTTTTAATCATGCTGTCTAGTATTTGCCTCCTCTCTAAAGGTAAAGCATCCCAGACTTTTCAGTTTCCCTCATACACGAGTTTTTCCATGTCCCTACTGATTCTGACTGACCACCTCGGACCCTATTCTGTTTCTTCTATATCCTTTTTGATGTGGGATGATCAGAACTGAACATATTATTCCTGGTGAGGGTGTATGATTGATTTATATTATACAGTAATATTACCTGCTTTATATATAGCAGTATTATAATATTTTCTGTATTACACTCCATCCCATTCCTTAAGCATCCTAGCATTACTTTTTTGGACTCCTGCTGTACCTTGATCAAAGAGCTTCACTGAGTTGTTTACCATAATTCCCAAGTCTTCTCCCCCCCCTTCTCCTAGTTAATTCAGAAGGTTTATGAGGAGTTGAAGCTACTGCATGGCAATGAAGAGCACTAACCATTAGGCAACCAGATTGACCCAGGCTAAAATGAACCGATTTGGGAACCAAAAGCAGGTTCGTTACCTGGCAGTACTCTAAACCAGCCTGGTAAATTTCCATTTGAATAATGAAATCATGTTCCTGGCTCATTGCATCAGTTGTCCTCCCGAGCACTGTACATCCCTCCACTGGCTCCCCCTTTTCTACTGCATCAAACATAAGCTACATTGCTTCATAATAATAATAATAATAATAATGACCTTTACCTGGACATAAAGTTAGACAGTAGTTCTATCATACCAGTGCCAGATAATTGTAATTGCCAAATTGTTCAGTACAATATTCCCTATGAAGTGTAAAAGATTCTCCTAAAAGAATTGCAGAATTTTTTTAGTGTAATGTGATAACAGCGCAACATTGCAGAAAATGCTTTCACCCATTACAACCTCTCTATGGAGAAAAAATAGTGGTGTTTTCATAAATTCACCCCAGGTTTGCCATATTTGTCTCTATAACCACTACTATTTCCCCTTCCCCATAATACACTAAGAAATCTGGTTGTAGAAGTAAGATTTGTCAACAGCTCTGAGAATCTCTCCTCCAGCCCTGCTCTGTGAAGTGCTAAAACCCATTTAAGAAGAGTGGCTATTAATGACCTGTGATTCATCTGACATCGTTCACCTGGCAAAGGATGTCAACCCACAGTTCATCCAAAACTGGCTTGATGGAAATAACAAGACTTCACTAAGCTATTTTAGATTTCCTTAGTGCATAGGCTGGCACTGTACAATAATTTTACCCCTCTACATAAGATGGAATATGATAACTGGTTCTGGAGGTTCTTATATCACACCTACAGGTTGAGAGAAAGATTATACAAGGGATCGGTCAGCACACAGGTAGCTTGTTTCTAGTTCCCCTCTGGCCTCAAGAAAATGACAATCATCACCATCTGATAGCTGTTCCATGAACTGTTTAAAATAAGCTGATAGGTTTCAGACCCACTTCTAGCAGCAGAAGATGGCATCACAACAACTGTGGCAGGTTCGCCCCAGGGTGCCACCCAAAAATGGGGTACCACTTGGCCCCCTGACCCACCAGCCTGGGCTCCCTCTCACACTGTACTGCTGTGACAAGCTGCAAAGCCCTCTAGCCTGCACTTTCACCAGCATACATACAGGTAGGGACATGCCCAGCTGCAGTTATATGCAGGCTTTCTGACCAGCCCCTGCATTGGAAGGCTACAGTTAAGTCAACTCCCAGCTCCTCAGGCACGTATCCCCTCTGGAGTATAAGCCCAAAACCATATCATCTTGCACTGCACACGGAACTGTATAGTGTAAGCTCATAAAATTCACCCCCTCCCTCAATGTGGAGAGGAATATGCAACAGCCTTTGCCCCAAGCTATGATTCCCATACACTTCACTCCAACTCACTGGTTAGATAAAACAAAAACAAGTTTATTAATGACAAAAGATAGATTATAAGTGATAGCAAACAGATCAAAGCAGATTACCAATCAAATAAACAAAAAATGCAAACTAAATTTGATATGCTAGATAGATTTGATATGAATAGCAGATTCTCACCCTAAGAGATGATACAAGCAGGCTGCAGATTCTTAAGGGGCAAGCTGCACTTGCTTTACAGCTCGGAATCCCCAGATGTTTCATTAACAGGTTAGAAATCCCTTTATTCTGGTCCAGCACTTCCTCCAGTCCCGTCTTTGTTCCTCAGGTGTTTCCAGGAGTCTTCTTGGGTAGGGAGTGAAGAACACCAGATGATGTCACTCCCTGCCTTATATAGCTTTTGCATATGGCGGGAACCCATTGTTCCCAAAGCTTGGTTCCCAGACCAGTCTGTGGAAAAATACTGATATCCCAAGATGGAGCCTAGAGACATGTGGTCTCATTATATGTCCTGGTAGAGTCATAGCAGCCATCACTTGGAGGCTGTCTGTAGCATTTTCAGGAAGGCTCCCCAGCTGGGAGATAAGCTTCTCCTAAGGCCTATTGTTTTTTCTTAATGGCCCATTGCCCTGAACAGGCCCTTCCCCACCCACTATCTAGACTGAAAGCATCTTGTCTAGTGTGCATTACCCATCTATCCATGCGTTACTACATTTGAAATACAGATACATAGTCAATATTTATAACTTCAGATACAAACATGATACATGCATACAAATAGGATATATTCATATTCAGCAAATCATAACTTTTCCAATGACACCGCACATGACTTACCTTGCATAAAATACATTATAATTATGTCATAATCATTTGGAAGGGTAGTGTGTAGTGGAGTCATGCAGTGTACCTATACCGAGGCTAGTTAAATTGTCAGTCAAGCACCATTACGCTGTAATGACATTTTAATTAAAGATTTCACCTGTTCTTTGGTGGGATGGGGTGGGGTATTATTTCAAATTTAGTTTGTTGTAAAACTAAGTCAGGACACAAAGTGAGAAAGTACTGGCCATGTGAATCACATGGTAGCTATCTTGATGTGACATCAATTCATGTATCAGCCATGTTGTTTTTTTTCCCCTCTTCTCTTCCCCCTTAGCGTTGACACAATATTGGGCCTCCCTCTGATATCCGCAGGGAGCTTTGGGCTGTCATGTGACTACAAAGACAACCTAACTCGAATCCTGACTCCAGCCAGAAAACTGATATACTTCTTCGTTGATTTCTGGGAAGAGTCCAACTTGCCATTCAAAACCAGCTCTTGGGAATCCACCTACCTCTATAAGACAAATGACATCCCAGAAGACTGCTTCTGGTAAGAGCATTCCCAAGTCTCTCCAGCTACTGTCCTAGAAAACTTGGACTCACCTCTGGCATGATTTCTTTAGGCTGTCCTTAGATCTGTCCCTCTCTCTCTCTAACTCTCTCTGTTGCTCTCATAGAACAGAGAGTTGGAAAAGACGAATTAGACCATCCAATCCCTCTTCTTTCCAGAACAGCAATATTCTCTACACTACATTTACCAATGTTATGTCCAGTCTGCTTGCAAATGTTCCCAAGCTACAGGCTTTCATCATGTCCATTGGGAGAATATTTCACAGGCTAATAGATTTCACTGCCATATTTCTTGGCATCTAAATTAAATTTTTCCTCTTTCAATTTCATCCCATCACTCCTAGTAATGACCTTCTGTATCATCCTGAGTAATTCCTCTCCTTCCTCCTTGATGCCAGGATACAAATCAGTTTGGTTGTTACTTGTATCTTGCTAGGGGAAAAGGGTGTATCTGGTGGTTGTAGAGGGGAGGAAATAAATCAAGCTCTTGGTTTTACACCATTCAAACATTTGTAGACTTTTTAAATCCCTGACATAAATGGTTATACATCTGGCTTAACACACGAGAGGTCCCATTTAGTACTACTGATGTGCATAAAAGTTTGCAAGTTCAGGGCCTGAGTTAGCTCTTTTAATTCTTTCTCACCTCAGTTCCTCCAGTCACTGGTTATTTTTGTTACACTGAATGCCTTTCAAACTCTGATCAATGTTCTTCTCTGAATGAAATTACCAAAAATGAAAGCAGTAGCCTAGGTATGGTCTCACCAGACCATGGCCATAGAGGGATATTATTACTTTTCTGCTCTATGACATGATACTTCAGTATATGCAACTACAGGGGCTGCTCTTTCTGTCGTAGCATTGTAAAATCATGTCTAATCTGCTGTCTGCTATCACCCTTAGGCCTTGTTCAGCTTTTTAGAGTCTTCTTCATTACCACTGGATTTCAATCAATTATTCTGATTTTTTCCCTTTAGTTACAGTATATTCCCTTTTCCCAAGTTGAATCAATCTTATTTAGTTACTTTTTGCCCAGACTTTAATCTTTCTAAGTCCCTTGGTTGATTTTTTCGTTGTCCTCACTGGTATATACAATTCCTCCTAATTTCATATCATATTGGAATTTCATGAGTATATTTCACTCCTTCTTCCAGAAATGAAGATGTTAGTGCAGACTTAATATCAATCTCTGTGTAGTCCAATAGACATTTTCCCACACAATATATTGCTATTTATCATTACCCTTTGTTTATGTCCATCAATCAGCCAATTGTCAGTTTGAGTGTGTTCCTATCCCAGTTTGAATTAATTTTTCATGTAAGATTGAGACAATTGCTTTATTAACATCCAAATATTACATTTAGTGCACTCCACTCTTCCACTGATTCAGAAATTAAACTAAAAAAGCAATCAAGTTTCTGTGGAAAGATTTATTTTTTAATGCCCTCTGTCAGGAAAACACATAAGTATCTGCTGAACTTTATGGATCAGCTTAAACCCTACTGACTTCAGTGTGATTTAAGCACTGGGAACTAAAATACAATCGCAGTTCCATTATCTCATAGGTGTTTAATGACCATTTTCTCTTAGTATTTGTCCTTTTATTAAGGATAGAAACTTGACTTATAGGATGGTAATTGCCAGGATCATTTTTCTTTCATGTTTTGAAAATTAGTATTTTTTATCTAATCTGCTATATCCCGAGTTCTCCATAACTTTCCAAAAATAAATGTCCATGGTACCATACATTCTTTAGCTAGATTCCTTTAATACCTTAGGTTTCCTACCATTCAGAGCTGCTGATTTGTGAATTTTCATATTTTCCAAGTATTTTCTTGTATTTCCTTTATCAATACTACTTTTCATGGTCTTTCTTACTTCCTAATTGTTCAAACTTTTTTTCTTTTGTTGTGATATTCAGGAAGGACTTATTTTGTGTAAAGTGTTGTGGTTAACTTGAAGTGTTTTAAATTGACTATTTTCTTTTAAAAAATCCAGTTTCTGATAAATCCAGTATCTGATTAAATAATATGGCCTGATTATTTCCCACCCCCCACAAATATTTAGAGGCATGAGTATCTTCAATGGGACTATTCATGTGTGTAAAGTTGTTAAGATACCTGAATGTGTGCAAGACTGGAGCCTTACTCACTAAGGGTATGAACCTGTTGCGGTGCAGAGCACCCTCTTTTCTTACTGAAGACAATGGGAGAAAAAGGTGTTGAGCACCTCAAAGGATGGTGCCCCAAGTGCTGTTAGATCACAAAGTAAGCAAACCAGGGGAGGAAAAATAGAGAAAATTATTTCTTCTCCCACCACTAATTTTTCAGATACAGTGACCCAAAGTCTCTTTTGTAACTATAGGAGGTACAAAATTTTCAGATAGAAATAGGATTTTCAAATTGACAGTGTCCCTTTATTGCTTTTACCTAGCATTTACTCATTCTGCTTTTTTCCTCTCCTTAAATCTCTTTCCAGCGAGTCTTACTTGACTTTGTATTTTTATTTTCTTGCCTCCTATCTTTTTTTAATCACTTTTTTTTAAAACCTCAGGTCTTTAAGCAGTCCCTTGGAAAACCACATTTGCTCCTTTGCACTTTAATTGTTAGTCTCTAAGGTGCCACAAGTACTCCTTTTCTTTTTGCGGATACAGACTAACACGGCTGCTACTCTGAAACCTGCACTAGATTTTGTAATTCCTCAAAGTTTTCTGTTTTGAAAATTATCTTACTACACTAATGCATTATCTGAACCAATCCTTTATAATACCAGATTTAAGTGGTTCTTGCTCAGGTTCAAGGTTTTCCTTTTTATGCTCACATTCTCTGTACTGCTTTCCCTCCCAAATTCTGTTGTTTAACTTTATTGATGCAGAATGGCTGCTGCGTTCCAACCCAGAAGTGGCTACATTTCTGTAGTAGGTGAAGTGATCCTTATGTGCTGTAAACAGTCTATTAGACATTTTAGGATTATTATTGCGGGAAGGTGCTATATAAATGTAAGGCATTAGAATATTTTCAGCTGATCTATAACCCACACTTCCTACCCTGCATCAGGTACCTCAATGCACTAGACGCTGGAATCTCATACTTCTCTTTAAAGCTGACGTTCAAAGAGGTTTTAAGGACACCAGAAAAATTAAAGAAAATTGTGACGGATCAGACCCGGAAAAGCAATGGTAAGGGGAGATGAGAGTTCTCTTTCCCTTGCATGCATGATGTTGATCTCTGTCTATGCACTACTGCCTGGGTTATGTTCTGGGGAAAATCTTTCCACTTATGACAGAAAGAGCACAGATACTCTTTTCCATTTTTGTGAATGTGGGAAGATGGCACAGAACTCAATTCCCCCACTGTCCTGATAAAGCATATGGGCATATTCTGCTTGTAAATGCCTCTTGGGGTAGATTATCTTCTGCAGACATAACACTGTCTTCCTACAAGCCCTGTCCAGTGGAGCATTCATAACCCAGCAGCCCCTGGTCATAGTTTGGATTCCTGTGTTACTAGAATGCCCAGCTTCTTTCTCTGTGTCTGTTTCTCTCTCACACACACACCCCTTTTGTGCAACAAGGGGGCTCATTTCAAACATGGGGGAATGACCAATCCCTACTGGAAACCCTGGCCATGGTGGTGATGCCTCAGTTCTATTAACAAGTGCTTATGGTAATGCTAATCCCTGACATCATTGGAGAGGGGGAGCATGAGAATAAGGAAGCCAGTGACAGATTAATGGTTTATTCTTCTAATGCCCTTTGCCTTAGAACCTTCTATACCATGTTACTGATTGTAGTTTATGTTGCACTCCATCTATGTGCGATTTTAATGCTCATGAAAGCAAGGTGCTGATTATAACTGGGTCAGGCATAACGTGGGCAGGTGCTGAGCAAGCTTTCTCCTCCCACTGTGTAGTTCAGTCCTGACCCACAACTATCTGTTCTTTCATTTCTGGCAATACCTCTCAGCCCTGACCTGCTGTAGCCCTGCTATTCTAGAGTTTATATTCTAAGAACAGTATGTAAAACTCTATTTGTCCTCCTCCTCCTTATTTGTATGCCTCTCACCTTCTCTCCATCTGTCTTTGCCTGGTCTGTAGTGATCATCATGTGTGGCTCTCCAGATGAGCTCAAGACAATCCTAGGGGAAGAGAAAGTAGATGAGGACATAGTCATCATCCTGGTGGATCTTCACAAGTAAAGTATCGCTGCTGGTTTTCCTTCTGTCCCCACTCCCATTTCCTGCAGGATGGAGCTAATGGAAATAGTCCAAGAGGAACTCTCATGCTGAGGAGACATTTTACCATGAAACATTTCCCTGTCACCTCCTTTTCATAGTCTTCTTGGCCCCCTTTTAGCCAATTATCAAAGCTTTTTGGTGTTTGAACCAGGACGCATCCTCCACATCACTTATCCAATCCATGTTAGATTTTTTCCAAGGCATCATAATCATAGAATCATGACCTCATTGCAGGATGAAATTATAGAATAATAGAAATCAAGTTAGAACCTAATGTCTTTTCTATCTTCCTCCCTACTACCCCACCAGAAAACACAGGAATGCACCCTAAAAGATATTCTCCAGGGCTTTGTCTTGTCCAATTTTAAATGACATACGCAGTGGGGCTTCCACCACTTCCACTGAGAGACTATTCCATAGCCAAATGGATCTCCCTACTAGGATGTATTTCCTGATATTCACCCTAAATAGTCACTTGCTTGATTTCATCTTAGTATTCCTAATTACAGCCTCTTCAGATCCCCTTACATGATTTCTCTCCTTCTTTAAGATGGGATCTTCAAAGGAGCCTAAGGTAGTTAGATACTCAGTTAGGATTTGGGCATCTAACTACCTTAGGTTCCTTTGAAAATCTGGCCAGAAGGCTAGAATTTTCAAAGGTATAGAGGCACCTAAAGAGGCAGAGAGGCACCTGGTGGGATTTTCAAAAACTTCTAAGTGAGTTAGGCACCTAACTCATTCAAATCAATAGAAGTTAGGGACCTAACCTGCTTAGGTGCTTTTGAAAATCCCACTAGGCACCTAAATACCTGTGAAGGTCTGCCCCTTGTGTTTCTGCCCTTAATGTAATTGTAGACATTTCTCATATCCCCCTTAGCTGTAGAGATGGTCAGGAATTTTTTGACAAAGTTTGTCATCCAAAAATGTTTATTTGTCAAATCCTGTGAAAAGGGCAGTTTTGATTAAAATTTTCCTCAGCTCGGAGTTGAAATTTCTACTCAAAATAAAAGAACAAGAGACCCTGGAATAGCCTGCTGGTTATGGCACTCTCTTAGGATGCAGGAGCCATAAGATGTCTAGGTTCATCGGCCTGCTCTGCCTAATTCAGAGCAGAGACCTGAACACAGGTCTACCTCATCCCAGGTGAGTGCCCTAATCATGGGGCTATAGAGTCAGTCTTTCCTTCTGATCCAATGAATATTTAACTTACACAAAGTGGAACAGCTCCAACAGAAGAGATCCACCTTAGAATAGCGGGGTGGCTAATGCACTCAGCTGGGATGTAGATGACCACAGTTCAAGTCTTTGCTCTAAATTAGGCAGAGCAGTGACTTAAACCTAGCTCTTTCATGTCTCCTCCATCTTAGGTGAGTGCTGTAACCAGTAGGCCATTGATTATTCTATAATTGGTCATTCTGATTTTTCACAAAACAAATTTCAAAGGTCTCAGTTTTGTTCCACTGTAGCATGCGAAGCTTTTCAAAATCATGAAATTTCTCACAGGACAGGAAAACTGTTTCCTACACAGTTCTACTTAGTTGCATAATTTGGCCAAATGACATACGGGATTTTTAAAAAATCTCCCTACATTTACCATTTCCTCTAGCCCCTTGAGTGTTTTCTTGCTATTCTGATCTTCCAGTTTGTCACACATATATAAAAGTGAGAGAGAGAGAGGCTATTACCAGGCCGGTTATTGCAATGACCTCCACGGCAGTGATCTCAATGGGATTTCACAAATACAAGATTCTGACTTCATTACAGGATAGAACAGAAGCTGGAGGCCTTAGAAGTTTTCACTCAAACACATATCTGCAGTAACAGGAAAGGGAATTGTTGTCAATAAGTATTGATGGCATTGAGAGAAATGATCTTTCAGATTTGCCCTAGGATTGAATCTCTCTTTGAAACATACTAAACTCGGACATGAGCAAGTATATAAATCTGAAGGAAATCAGATAGCAGTAATATATTGACCATCTCTTTGTTAGTATGTATAGGACAATTTTTTATGATGGATGTTAGAATGATGTAAGAGCTATTGAAAATATCACAAAACAGGGTACTATTCATGGTACTCTAAATATCCTGTGACTATAAATCAGCAGTTCCAATCAGATCCATGCTATGGCTGGCAGGCAAAGAAATTGGAAAACTCAGATTAGGAATGGGTTATGGAGCCTTTCACTGGTTACAGGTCTATGTGAAATGGTTATCTCAGTTCAATATCACTAGGACAGTAGGTGTTTTCACCATTTATACTAACTGGTTCCAGTACTGGTAGCCTCAGAGAGGCCAAGAATCCCCAGGACCATGGAGTCTGAATGCCTCTCAATCCTAGAGCTGGCCTCTCTGCCTCAGGATTGAGGCATTGAAGGAATAGTTTAGTAATCTGAGATCTAGGTTCAAACACCTCTTGGAATCACAGGTTGAAGTTCCAGCAGGCTCAGCTCAATCTTTCCTCCTCAAGGGAATACATGAAGTAGCCTGCAGTTCACTCAGTGTCTGTGTTTTTCAGATGGCACCTTTAAAATGTGGAGTCCTATAAGCGTTGTGTTGACATCAAGGATTCTATGATATAAGATCTTGCCATAAGATCAGGGGGGTGCCCTGGTGTCCTTAGCCACAATTTCCCTGCCTTCACTAGCACGCAGAGTGGTGTCTGAAACTGGTTGTCTCTCTCCCACACCCAGCTGCCTATATTTCAGTGGTGCTGTGTTGATATAGTTGTAAAGAGCAGACTGGGGAGGAAGATGTGCTCCTGGTTAAGGCAAGCTCCTTGGACTCGGACACTTGGGCTTCATTCCTGGCTCTGCCACAGACCTTGGGCACGTCACTAAGGGTTAGTCTACATGGCACTGGCAAAGCACGTTAGAGGGGTGTAACTGATAGAGTGCTTCAATGAACTGTGCTCCTACTGTCCTGTGTAGATCCTGCTGGAACACGCTAAAAGGATTATATTAACACGATCTATGTACCTTTTAGTTCATGCCAGCAAGGTCAACATGGGGCAGTTAAAGCATTTTACAAATCACACTCTTCTAATGTGCTTTGCTGATGCCAAATAGACAACCTCTACAGAAGTGTTTTGAAGATAAATTCATTTATACATGGCCCTGCATCACCACCTTGCATATAAATATTTACAGATAGGGTGGTCTGTGCAGTGATAGCACAGACTAAATCTCCACTCTGCCCAGGATGGGGAGGATGAGATGATTTTTTCTCCCTTCAATAGGAGGATGGGAGCCACCACTGCAGTTGCAGCATGTGGTCTTCTGACAGGGCCAGCTGCCTCAGTGCCGTGGCGCCCTGCTGCCATTCACTGCTGCTTGTGTTTGATTTTAGAATAACGCTGTAGTTTATGGGATCAGGCCTTCTCATACACAAACACAGAAGTATGCTAAATCCAAAAAGGGTAACTGGGTCAGGCCCCACTTTTCTCCAGTGCTGGAGTTCCCCAGATACCTCTGTGGATTTAAATTCTATTGGGCCAAGAGCCCTCTGCTATGCCAGGACTCAAGCATAGATCATGTTGATCTGTAGAACTAAGTCAGCCACTGCTAGGAGGGATCTTGCAGAGCTACTAAATTCTGTGGGCTCCAGGGAATTTTCCCTATTGGTCAGTCCAAGTCTGATTGTATAGTGCTTTGAGATCCCTTCAGGGTGAAAGGTGCAGAGTGAATGTCTGAGGGTATTATTAAGGGCAGGGGCAGTGTGTTTGGGGGTGGGGAAGCTGCTGCTGCTGCCTGTGCTTGGGCTAAAGAGAGGACTTTGGTCTCCAAAGCTCTTATTCTAGCACCAAATTCATTCTGAAAGTTAAAAAGACAAGAATGAGCAATCAAATGTGAGTTATGGGATGAGATTCACAAAAGGAGTTTTTAGCAATCCAACTGTATCA
Source organism: Chelonia mydas (assembly GCF_015237465.2). Taxonomy (NCBI): domain Eukaryota; kingdom Metazoa; phylum Chordata; order Testudines; family Cheloniidae; genus Chelonia; species Chelonia mydas. Next base: position 259,840,472 of record NC_057849.1, read on the forward strand.
AATACAAATACTACCCTTTCCCATTGATACTTATAGTCAGTCTCCTCTCAGTGATGCTTTCAGCAAGTGGTTCTCAGACTGTGGTTTGTGGAGCACTTCCAGATGGTCTGCGGAGCTGCTTCTGTCATGGGTGAAGTAGCAGCCAACTTCAAGCAGTGACCCATCCTGCTACCGTAGCTCATCACCAGACTTTGATGGTTTCCACAGACTGTTTTAGCTATTTCATATCCTTCTGGCCAAGTGTTTCTTTAGTGTAAATTGTGCTGTGATCAAGTTTGTAAAGGACACCAAAATTAGAGGGATAGTAAATGCATCAGAGGTCAAAAACAAATTGACCAGTGATCTGGAGAGATTGTAGTCATGGAGACTTCAGACACCAAGAAGAGACTCGGGCCCAGGTATTTAAGCTCCTAACTTCCACTGATTTTAATAGAAGTTAGGAGCCTAGATAGCATTTTGGATTTGGGACTCAGTCTCTCTATGTGTAAAGTGCTGCAAGCAGGGAGAGAAAATAAACAGCACAGAAACAAAGCAGGGCAATAGAATCTACCTAGGCATATGTGTTTATTTTTATCTGGTCTCTTCAGATTTGTCTCAATATTACCATTTTGTGTAGCTAAACACTATAGCTGCCACAGGGATAGTGTGAACAATGGAAAGGGATATATCTACCACAGTGAAAAGTGATTTACAATGTCAAGTTTGAGAACTCACCATGTGAACCTGTTAATCAACAGTTCCTTTTGGGGAGAGGGGGGAAGGTCTCTCTAGGTATGAAGAGCTGTAGGTCTCCCCTGCTCCTGCTATCATTGTCCCTGAAGCACTTGTGTTTTTCTTTGCAGTAACATGTACTTTCAGAACACCTCTACATCAGGCAATTATATGCGGAATGTCCTTGTCCTGACGCTGCCACCACCCAGTTACATACCAAATTCCACGGACGAATACCTGGTAACCACACTATTTCATATCTGATCATTTCATCCAGTTCACCTGTGTTCACACAACCGTGTTCCAGAAAAAATGGCTGCTACTGACTGTACTCATCCCACAAAACAAATTAATCACATTGCAACACAGCAGCATTGTATAGCAATGTTTAACTCTTCATGTCATGACAATGTGACGATGCAGGATGACCTCTCATCCTCCTGCTTGTAATCTGACATCATGATGTAGAGTTACAGCATCACAAAGCAAAGGTGCAAGATAGTTGTGCTATATTATGAGGCCCAAACTAGGTTCAAAGCTTTTAATTGGCCTGCAAATGTCTAGTTCATGGGACTTGGGAGAGAACTGTGAAAATTTTTACTCCTGGGGGAATTCTGTGCCACTGCGCATGTACAGAATTTATGTCCCCCACAGATTTCTTTGTTTCCCCACAGAAAAATGACTTTCTGACGGGGAAGCAAAGGGAAGCCACAAAAGTGGTCATGTGACCTTCCGCAGCAGTATGTTTCAGGTGCCCAGGGCAGCCAGCAGAGTGGTAAATCACTGTGGGGTGGGGGCAGGACTGGGGAAGACATGGCTGGTGGCTCCTACCCTGCACTGGGCTCAGCTGCTAGTCCCGTCTGAGCTGAGGAGGATGGGACTTTCTCTTCTCCAGCATGGCATCTGGGGCCAGGTCAGACCCACCCCCAGACTTCTCCCCTGGCTGTAGGAAATTCTGCAATGCCTCCCTCCCCCAAAGAACTTCCTGCACCCATAGCTCCTCAGCTGCAGGGTGAGGGTTCACTGTACAGGGTGCTGCTCCCCCATCCATCCAACTCCCGTGTTTCCAGACCCCCTCATACCCAGACTCTCCCGCTGAGCCTCACCCTACACCCTGCACTCAGAACCCGCCGATGATTCCCACTCTCTCTGCACCTGGACCACCCTGACGAGCCACCCACACTCGGATCCCCATCCTACTGAGCCCCAACCACCTGCACCTGAACCCCCACACTGAGTCCCCACATCCAGACCCTCCCCGCTGAGCTCTATCTCCCCCACACACACTCAGACCCCCCGCTGCTGAGCACCAACCACCTTCACCTGGACCCCCCAGGAGAGTCCCATTAGTGTTGCACCCAGAACCCCACAACAAGACCTTGTGCATCCAGATCCCCCCGCACCCAGATCCCACACTGAGCCACCCACACCCAGATTGCCCCATACAGAACCCTCTAAACCCACACCTGGATCTCCCCATCCTAAGCCCCTTCACACTTGGATCCTGCCTTGCTGGGCCTGCCTGCCCACACCTGGTGCACCTGGCATGGAGGGGCATGGCTCTGGGGTGTTTCTGGGGCAGGCCTGGTTCTTGCGCTGTGTCAGGGTTGGGTGCAGCCTCACCACTGAGTTCGTGTCCCAGGGGAGGGGAGGGAAGGTGGAGCTGTACAGTGATCTCTCACCTCTATGCAGCCAGTGGCCTGTGCTCCCCAATGCCATGCTGGAGCCTCCACATTTATGTGACAAATAAAATTTGCAGAATTTTAGAATATTGTGCACAGAATTTTTTATTTTTTCGGCACAGAATCCCCTCAGGAATAGAAAATATGGACTGTATCTCAAGTTTTGGGGTGACTGTAAAGTCTATCAAATGCATTCTAGAGTAGCTATACTACACAATTCAGGCAGGATTTATAGATGTGTTGGGTCTGTGGGGGGAAAAGGAGCGGTGGCCAGGTTTCAGAGACATAGACTGTGGGGAAAACAAGGCCTCAGAGACAGAAACTCCGCTACAGTACAGAGGAAGCCAGGGAAAAAGGAAGGGTCTGGAATTGTGATTTGCGCAAGTTGTGGGAAGACAGAGATGAAACACCTTGCTCCCAAAGGAGAATAAGTGGGAGAGCCTCTTGTAACAGGTTTCTAGCTGAGCAGTACAGCTACAGGGCTTAGTTGCCTTCCCTTGTGCCCCTGGGGATAAGTGTAATGGTATCGCTACTGCCCTCTGGTACAGAACAACAGCTTTAAACTCTGATGAAAGGTAATTCAGTGATTTTTGTTTTTTTATGGGTGCCCTGACTCTGTCCATTTGGGACCTGTCATCTACAATGTCACAGCAGATCCAGGGTTGTTTGAAGCTTGTGCGGCTGCATTTCTTTTCTGGGTCAACTTTCTGCTACCTGGGTTGCATCAGAAAAAAGTCAGGCAGGACTAGTGCCTTATGTGCCTTTAATATCACCAAGTCTCCCCTGCAGGCTTCTAGAAACCTTTGAGGCACCATCAAGTATTATAGACTCGTGAACTAAACCCAAGGCATGGAAGATGCAGAAACCAACAGTTGTCAGGAGGTGTCGACTGGAAAATGCTTTTGACCCACAGCACCTCTTGCTATTCCAGTCCTAGGACCTCCCCAGTTCTGCCACTGCACCTTAATCTTGACCCGCAATATCCTCTTACTACAGGCCGGTGGCTTTGTCACCTCACTCTGCTTATGCACCTCAATCCCATCTTGCAGCATCCTATTTTCCCAAGCCTGAGCCCCCACACGCCACTGCCAATGCACCTGACTCTGACCTGCAGCAGCTTCTGCTGTTCCATTTCTGAAGTTTCTCCTGAGCTGATACTCCAAACGATGCTGCAGTTTTGGATGGAGGTATAAACAGGCTGTGTTGCCAACTTCTTTTTTCCCCCTATTCTAGCTGAATAATGACTATATTGTTGGCTATTTGGATGGAGTCTTGCTCTTTGGACACGTTCTGAAGAAACTTCTGCTCTCCCAACAGTCAGTTGGGAGTCCCACTGATTTCATTGAACATTTTCGGAACATCACATTTAAAGGTAATAAAGTACAATTCTGAGCAACAGCTCACTGAATGGACTGTGGGGAGAGGGAGTTCATATTCCAGGTGGGCATGAGGGGAAGTCCCCTTATTGCTGAATGGGTTCAGACTCCGCAATGAGTTGTCTTCCCTCTTTTTCTGTTCAATTGATTTTCCCAAATATACTATGATAATCAGCACTGAAGAAACAGACTAAGTAATATCCATACACAGAGAATCCCCTTCCGTATACATCACATACAAAAAAGAGGTGAAACATTTTATAAATTTCAATGAGGACCAAAGTGTTTGGGGGCCAGAATCTCTCCTGGGCTGCAGGCTCTTCATACTGATCTGGCGGTGTAAAGGGTACAGAAATGACGAAGGAGGAATATTCCTGTATAGTGGGAGGGGCACTCCCGGGTCAGCACAGAATAGGATGACATATGTTAAGCTCCCTGGCCTTATTACACTGTGCTTTTCTGATGTAGGTATAGAGTACTGACTTGTCTACATGGGAACTATTGCCTGGGTGGACCAAAGGATGTGTAATAGTGAGGCATCCAAGTGGGTTGCAGAGTCCATTAGACTCTTTCCTATCATCTGACTGGCATCCAGGTTTTATTTTAGGCTAAACACAAGGTTGGATGAGGATGAAGTATACATAACATTGAACCAAATCCATCTCTCATCTTCATCCCCAGAAATGTAACAAGTTCTTCTTTTGTCATTCTCCTGGATGGCAGTGTGGGGAGTATGTATAGTAGAAAATATTCAGCCACAGCTAACATTGGCCAAGAAAACATCAGCATCAATTTCACCAATGACTTCAGAGGGAGCAGAATTAGGCCAACACTAAGTGCTTTTGAAGATTCCACCCTAAAATCCTTAGTCTGTAACATTAACATATCCTGAGTTATGGAATGTATGCATTCCCCACCATAAGAAAACAAGCAGCAGGGTAAGAAAAAGTATGGTTAAAATGGCAAGGTACACAAGGTTATTAGACCCAAACAGATATCCCTCAAAAGATGAAAATCTAGCCCAAGTGAAGCCAGCAGAAAAGAACATAAGTTATCTCTGTATTTCCCTCCTTGTTGACCGACTTTGAGACCAAGGATAGAATCAGAGTTTCCCTCTCACCTCTAGAGATGGTCCCTTAAAGGCACATTGGCCGGATCAGTGTATGGAAATAAAACAGACTGGTTGCTACATGAGTTGTATCTTTTCTGTGGTTAGGGAGGGCTTCATTCTTCAGTATTGTTAGATCTACTCCTTTTACCAATGTCAAACTCATATTTTAAAGCAAAAAATAGTATGCAAATAAGGGAGAAGCAGAGGCTGAATAAGCTGAGGTGCGTGCTAAGGGTGCTCTAGTGTAGATGCAGAAGGTTAATGGGAAGAAAAATCCTAACATCAGAAGTCTCTTAATTTACACCTCTCTTCTTGTCACATGTTCATGCTTCTTGGGAAAGTGCCAGGCTCCTTCACTGATCTGTTCCTTGTGTCCACAGGTGCATTGGGTCCAGTGACCCTGGATGAATTTGGAGATCTTGATGTCAATTTGTCCCTATTGTATACATCAGTAGATACCTATCAAGTATGTAATTCCATTAAGAAGGTATCCTGTGGTGATCTGTGAGAGGGAAACTAGAGGCCCTAGGTTAGGGTGTGACTATGACAAGAGAGAGAGCTGAAATGGAGGTGTACTAGAGCTGTTGGTGTAGGGGAGGGGTCCCTCCAGGTCCCCCCCCCAGACCCCACTTCAGGTCCTTGTACTGTCTTTCTCACCCTGCTGGCAGCTGCCCAAGGGGTTCTTGGAGCAAGCAAACAAATGAAAAGTCTTCTCTCTTTCTTCCCTTCTGGGAAAGGGGAGTCCAAGGGAAATTAAAGAAAAGTAAGGGTGATCTGGGACTCAGGCAGTCTTCCTGGGTCAGCTCTTTGGGCTTAATCTAGATGCGGGGGTCTAATCTCCAGCCCCTCCTCATGAGGCATGTTGTTTTGAGGCTCAGTTGTGCAGCTTTGGGAGAAGTGAAGCTTGTTGCTGTCTCTCAATGAGCCTATCTTGGCTTTCTGAGGCAGGGCAGCCTTCATCCTTTTCACTGCCCCTTCCTTGTTTATCCCCTCTCTGCTATTTTGAGGGCATGGCCCTTCATAGCAGCACAATGAGGCAAGTGGGGAAAGAAGTCACCCTGATGACTTAGTAGACTGCTGCACTTCTGGGAAGGACAGAGTAGTAGTACAGGCAGAATATGAAAAACAGAAACATGAACCAGGCTGGAGGGGACACAGCACTGCAGTAGAGGGCATGAGTCTATTTTTCTGAGAGTTTGTAGTGCATTATGGGAGGATGAAGCAAAGGAAAGGGACTGAGTGTGACAGCTATTAACAAAGTTCATTTCTATACTCTCTCACAGTTCCAGCCCCTCCTGCGGTATGACACTCATCAGAATAAGACAGAATCAATGACTACCAGCCCATCTTTCAGGTGGAAGAACCGGAAGCTGCCTAATGACATTCCAAGTGCTGGTGAGATACCTACTAAAACTGGTTCCTAATGGAGGGGGCTCATGCACGGTTAAGATAACACTTACTAAGCAATGTGGCCACCCAATCTTAACTGCCATAGAGATGTCAATAGGAACTGAAAATATAACAGTACCTTATCCTACCCTAACTAAACCTGTCATTTTCTGTGTACCCAATACTACTTCAAATGTTCATTTCTGTTCATATACTGCTAGGAGCCTTGCTGTTCTCTATGCAACACAGTTGATCTGTGGTGTACATGATGGTGGCTGGAAGAGATCACATTGGACAATAAAACCTTTACTGAAGTGCAATGGCACTGTGATGGACCAAAAGGGCAGAGTTAATGTTGCATGGCAGGTGTCTCCCTGACTTTGCATTTCCTACAGTTGTAAGATTTGTGGTTCCCTGGCCCATGCAATAGTAGCTCCATAATCCTGGAACCTGAACTGCTCATTTTCTGGTTTTCTAACATTTGGATTTTTGGACACAAACTCTTATGTTGTGGATGAGCATGAAGAGCCTAGGGCAGTGTGGAGAGCCAGAAAGCTTAACTCCATATTAACAAAGTGTCTTGTATACAAATAGTTGCAAGGTGTACAAAAAGTTTCAGGCAGAGAACAGTTCAGTATGGCTATACTTCACTCACTACTAGATGGTGCCTCCTCTGGCTGTTCTGGGGATTAGCTCTGCCAGGGCAACACCCCTTCTTGCAGTTCTACCCAGTGATGAGCTGCCAAAATCTTAACAACTGGTTCCCTATAAAAAGTTCTGATTTAAGGGATGTGCCCCAGTATGTATTTTTTGTACCAACAGGGTTATCATACATCCGTATTTTCCCAGGAGGAATTTTTAAATTTTAAAATTTAAAATTTTTGTTCTTAAATCGCCTGGACGGCGATTTAAGAACCAAAAAGCTTGACCTGTCCGGGAAAATACAGACATATGTTAACCCTGCCTAAAGTTCTTTTTTAAAAAGATGGGCCTGAACAAGAAAGGAGCTCCGTTTCACATGTGTGGGTCCCCGCCACTCCCTGGGGGTGTGCTAGGGTGACCAGATGTCCTGATTTTATAGGGACAGTCCTGATTTTGGGGTCTTTTTCTTATATAGGCTCCTATTACCCCCCACCTCCTGTCCTGATTTTTCACACTTGCTGCCTGGTCACCCTAGGGTGTGCACATGTGTGGGTCCCAGCTGCTCCCTGCCCCCCTCATTGAAGCAGGTGTGCAGGGTTACTGCCCTGGGAACTGCAGGGCACCAGTGGATGTGGGGCCAGCTGCAGACAGGGGCGTGGGGCAGGGCTAGCTGGAGGCAGGGGGTGCAGGGCTGGCTACGAGCAGGGAAGGGGGTGCGGGGTTGGCTGGAGACAGGAGGGTGCGGGGTTGGCTGGAGGCAAGGGGGGTGTGGGGGGGTGCAGGGCTGGCTGGAGACAGGGGCTGGCTGCAGGCAGGGTGGGTGGTGCGGCAGGGGCTGGTGCGGTCAGGGCAAGAGGTGCGGCAGGGGCTGGCTGCGGGCAGGGCGGGGGGTGCGGCAGGGGCTGGAGACGGGGGCTGGCTGCGGGCGGGGCGGAGCGGCTGGAGACGGGGGCTGGCTGCGGGCAGGGCAGGGTGTGGCTGGAGACGGGGGCTGGCTGCGGGCAGGGGGTGTGGGGGTGGCTGGAGGCAGGGACTGGCTGTGGGCAGGGTGGTGGGTACTCATGGGGAGAGCAGCAGGACGCAGCCCAGGCCCAGCAGAGCAGCCGGGGACCCACCAGGCAGCAGCGGGAGCCCCAGGGCCAGGGGAGCAGCAGCAGCAACAGGGCTCGTGCCCAGGGCCATGCGGCAGCCCACATGGCTCCTGCAGCGCAGCACCCCCGGGGGCTGGAGGAGGAATTACATCACTTCCCAGCCAGAGCCCATCAAAGCCTCAGCGCCCCCTGCAGGGAAGCAGGTTAACAACTGGTTCTAAAACTGCTTCAAAATTTAACAACCAGTTCGCGCGAAATTTAACCACTGGTTCTACCCCATCAATCTGTCAACATTCCCCCTCTTGCTTCATGAGCTCCTGCTTCCCTCCAGCTAGGTTACTCAGTGTTTTCCCCTTCCAGGGTATCAAAATCTTTTAACACAAATTGTCCCAGGCAGTCTGCTCCCTGCCTCCTGGTCTGCGCTACTTCCCCAGTGGCTGGCAGGGGAAACTGGTCCTGCCCTCTACTCTGGGTTCCAGATCAGGGGCCCTTCCATCAGCTGCGAGGGTTTTCTCTATCCCATACCTTGCTGCTTTTCCCACCTTTCTGGCTCTATGGGTTTGCCAGCCCAAACTCCATCCTCCCAGGGAGTAGCTGTAGACTACCCTCCAGTCCTAAACATATCTCCCTTCTCCCAGGGAGTGACTGCAGACTACTTCCCTGCAGCCCCCAGCTGCTGTCATCTTCTGGGCTTTATACAGACCGCTCCTGTTCCTGTCAAGCTAAGCCTTGACTCTAATTAATCCGAGCTTTCTGGCTCCTCCTCCAGGTGCAGCGTGGGCAGTTAATTGGCCCAGCTAACCACTTTAACCCCTTCTCCCTTGTCCTGTTGAGATAGTATCAGCCTGTGATGGAGAGTCTAACTCAGCCATCAGTATAGTGTGATCAGTGGAACTGGAGCCAGAGGCTCATGTTCCCTGAAGGGATGGGGACTGTTATTGACAGCACAGGAGGGGACAGGGAATGGGTGGAGTTTGTCTGAGTTGCTTCCAGCCTCAGGGAGAGAGCAGTGCACAGGATTTAATGAAGTTCCACTCGTTCAACTTAACCTGCATTCAGTTTCACTCTTTGCGAATGAAACAAGCAAGGGGAGGCTCCCAGTAAAAGTCAGCTCAACCTAGCTCCCACTGGCTTGACCCAGACTGTGTTTCAGTTCTTGATAGCTTTCTACTGACCCTCTGTGTGACCCAAGACAAGTCCGGACCACAGAACCATGACATACCACTTTCTCTTGGTGACCAGAATTTCCTTCTGTATTCAATCAGATTTTAAATCCAGACTACTAGAATTCAGAGTTTTGTGGAACACAGTGGCACCAAAAGCCCAGTAGAGAGCAAACGAGCACTTTGATTATTTAGCATGGGAGTTACTTAGCACATTAAACTAAAGTCCTACCTGTCTATGTTGACAAGTGTTATGGTGCAAACGTAGCTAAGATGAGGTACCACTCATTTGTTTCCCCCCAATCTTGAGTCCATTTGCAGTAAAATGTTACATGGAGTGTAGTATTTTCATTTACATTCTTCCACCACCCTCAAACTCCTTAAGAAAATGCCTCAGGGAGTCATTTATAGCCCCAAAGTAGGAAACCTGATGTTTTTACACAGTTTAGTTTCCTCTATAGTAGAAACAGTGTAATGAGACCAGATCATATGTTTTAGCCCCATAAATAGGCTGCCTGAACCATCCAAAAGTCTATGAAAACACAAATGCAAAGCTATTAAGCTTAGTATATGCTTAATCCTGAACTACCATTTTCAATTTGTAGCAGCCAAGCAGGCTATAGTAAAGCAGGGGACCAATACTTGCAAATCTAGAAGTCCAACTTCCGATATAACTAGATTTTTTGCAGCTTAGGCAAAACAAACAAACAAAAACACTTTCCAAAGCCAAGAATTTAAAAAGGCTTCCTCCAGCCAGTTTCCAAACAAATATATTCAAACAGAAAATCGCTTTAGATAGCCAAAGTTTAAGTCACTGTTACCATCCACCTCCTATCAAAACTGTTTTAGCTAGCTATGTGCTCTTTCCTCTAGCAAGCTAACCAAACTCAATAGCTAGAACACAACCCTTTTATAGCATGTAATTTGCAACTGCTGATCCAATTCTGCTACTCTTCCCATGCCATTCCTTGAAATTAGGGCTTTTACCTTTGATTTTTCTATTGCTCAGAGTGTTAATGCTCACCCTACCAATCCCTGGATGGGTCTATACACTCCAACATAAATTTTATTCTGGTTCTTTAGGAAGAATACACAATATTAATTCGTGGTGGAATACTGTTTAGCATGCTATAGTGTCAGTAGCCACAAGAGGGTAGCAGAGCCTCAGGAACAGAACTGGTGCTCTAATACTCCCATTTCAAACATCACCCAGTCACATTATTAAAATGTGAGTTTGGAATCGTGCAGTCTTCAACAAGTGAGACACATGTTTCAGGGGGTTGGCAGGGAGACACCTCATGACTCCTCATGCATATCTGCTTGACTGATTTATTTATTGGTGACCTGATATCCTGCCTTCCTAACTGGAGGCAATCTTCCACTGATTTCAAGGGGCTTTGCATCAGGCCCCGGGTATGTATTTTTTAATACAATGTGTTCAGTGTTCTCACTAAGGTTGTATATTTTCCAATTTCTCTCCTTTGCAGGCCCGCACATCCTGACTATCGCTGTCTTTACACTCACAGGGACCGTGGTGTTGGTTGTGATCATCGCTCTGCTGGTGTTGAGGTATCAGCCTCATGTTTCTTTTCTCCTCCATTTGGTACTTCTGGGCATGGGTTGTTTGATAGCTCCTTGAAAATATGTCCAATTATCTCCTGCTCATTGGCAAGGCTCTTGCTGGCTTTTCTCTCTCTGTGTGTGCCACTCTATTGTAGACACTACGCATGGCACCTGCATTCAGCACTCCCTGCTTTGAGAAATGATCCAGTTGTTCAGGTGGTAGACGTGACAGATGGTCAGGCCTATTCCACCCCCTAGAAAGCACTGCTTTGCATATACACACAAACTTAGCAAGTGTCTTTGTGAGGACAAGGCCAACCTTCAGATTTTTTCTCACTTATTGCTCACACTTAGTCCTTTCTATTACTCTACTATGTTTCTTTACCCTTTTGGTGACTTCCAACAGTTCATTCTGGAAGGATGACTCAATCTTGTGTCATTGCACAAATAAAAATACCAGAAAGTTTTGGCACCACAGTGTCTAGATCCACTTTGTCTCTTACTATTTTCCCAGACTTGTCCTGCTTCATTGCAGCTAGTTCACTCACTTTTTCTATGGCTAAAATTTTCTGACTAGATTGTGGTAAAGCTTCTATCATGATGGAAAAAATCAGATAAATAGAAACTGAAACCCATTCTAGGATCCTCTCAGAGAAAAAATTCAACCCATTTCCAGTGCATCTATATATCTCTCATATTCACAAGACTCAGAACCGTCGTTTTCAGCGGTTTCAAAGATGTATATTTTACCTGGACCTTCCACCTTTAGTAGCTCAGATGACTCCTTTTCCACAGATCAAAGGACTTCATAGAATCCAATTTTCTTGTTGTCTTTGAACACCTGATTTGTAACACACTTTAACCATTGTCATTTTGACCTGATGTGTTCTCTTTGCTAGTTAACACTCTCCATGAGGTAAGAATCCAAGTTGATGTAGTCAGTCCACACTTGGATGCCCAGCTGTACCCAAGAAACAGAAGAGCTCATTGTTCCCAAACCTAAGGACAAACATGTCAACAGACTGACAGACAAAGTTAATCTGTATTTGTTTATTTGTTGAAGAGCTAGCAGAAATTTGACAAAAGGCTATTTCCAGACACTTTGTACTTCTGCCAAAGGTGCTGTTAACCCTCCTGAATCTATTCCAATGAATCTACTGATGGCAAAGATATTAATCATTGAATTCTATTTAGAGTTTTATGCCACACCCATCACTGTGGTCTCCGAGAGCCTCCAATGCAGAAGAAATTCTTGGGGATTCCTCAGAATCAATTCTTGCTATTTTTTCCAAAAAATTTACACTTTGCATGTAGAAATGTTACCAAACTTCACAGTCCTAGCTAATTCAGATGAGGCAGTGGATCACCTCATAATTCTCAAGGAAGAAGAGAGACCTGACAATGCCATTCTCTTTTGTCAGCCAGTTAATGACCTGATTAATAACTGTTTATACCTGATACCAATTTTGCTCTTCCCATCAATATAGCCAAGCTCCACAAGCAGCTTACCTAAACTGAGGTCTTCTGACCCGAGTTTCAATTGTGCAGTGATTTCCTGCTCTAGTAAGTCTTATCTCTTGACAGATGATAATAATACTCCTAAGAATCCATTAGGCAAGAAAATGAACAAGAGCTCAAATCATTCCTTACATATCACCCAGTGTGTGGAGTTCCTAAACTATCCCACACTTTTCTGGGTAGTTCTGACTTCCAAGTAAACAAATCAATCCAGAGTCCTCAAAAAACACAAAACCAGTATTAGACATTGGAAATGTCATTCCAGTCCAATAAGTGATTAGGTACTAACAAGTAAAATTGATTTCTTTTCTATTGGGATTATTTGGCTTATTTATTGATAGTTTACAGAATTTTCTAGTTAAGATTATGAAATGGGAATTTTCCACAATTTAATGTTTTCCTAACCATCTTGAAATTTCTCCCTTATGATATCTCTCTGTTCTTGAATGCTATTAGAGCTTCATGTGGGGAATTCAGGAGGGATACAGGGAGACCCATATAACTAGAGCCCCATGATCTAACTGTCTAGCACTTTAACTGGTGCTCCTACTGGCAAATTATGATGGTTCAAATGCAACTAAACATTTCAGACTAAAATCAGAAAAAACATTTACATCTAAAAATGGACACTTCCTCCCTTTCCCCTTAGCAATGGTAGTTAAAATATGTTAGAAACATAAAATATTTATGTCAGTCAGCATTCTAGGATCTTCAGTGTTCCGGAGCATTCTCCAGCAGTCAATCACTGTCCAGGATTCACCAGCATTCCACTAACCAATCTGTGGTGCCCATGTTTTTTATATATATATAACCTTTTATGCAGGTTATTTATAACCTGCATCGAAGAGTAGAAATTCCAATGAATTGTTTTCCTGTTTCACAGTTTTCTTATCATTCTTCTGTTGAGGGAGGACATTCCTGCAGAAAAGACAGGGGATTCCATGCCTCAATTCCAGGGATTATTCCCTGATATAATCAGGAAATCTGCCAGAGGCAAAGGCCTTCTACAAGAAGTCACCTTACTTCATTCTGCTGCCTCCTCACTGGTTTCCTGCTTTTCCTGGATAGTACAACTTATTTCTGCAAGAGCCTTGCTGCCAGGGACTCATCTGATCCATGTTTGCCTCTGGGATTGCCCTCAGAGCATGGTCAATAGCACAGAAAAGTAAACAGTATAAACTATCGCAGATTCATTCTGCAGTAAGTTGCATTGTGTTCCCCTGTGTGTGAATGTGAAGAATTAGGCAGCAACCTGCCAGCAATTCGTCTTCTGCATTGACCCCTTCAAATCTGTAGTGCTGAAACCTCAGAGAGCCCAGATTCCCTAGGGTCAGGGGAAAAAGGAGTATGTGATGGAGAGGGTATTTCTCCCTTCCAGGCCTCAAAGCTGGGATCTGTAGGAGCAAGCTCTCCAGGAATGCATGAAGAAGAGAGTATAGGAGCTGGTGCGCAGGATTCTCTCTAGTACTCCAAGGTTCCCCACCGCACTCAGCAGTATGGATTCCAGTTGTTTGATAGGATGATCTTAAACAGGTTCACTTATTTCACAGGAAATACAGGAGAGATATTGCACTTCGGCAGAAGAAATGGTCTCACATACCACCTGACAAGATCCTGCCTCTGGAGACCAATGAGACAAGCCACGTCAGTCTGAAGGTAGGAGAGACAAGATATCCCCATGGAGGGAGGGTTGGGGGGTTCAGAGTCTCTGCACTATCAAGACTACTGCTTGGGCTCTGACAGTGGTAGAAGTATCTGTTAAAACTGGTTCACTGTCTTTTCACCTTCTATGCACTATGCAGAAGAGGAATGAGATTAATCCCCAGTAACTTCCCCACTTAATACAGCAAGTACAAGTTCTTTGCACAACTGTGAAACAGGCAGGGTATTTCTTTCCAGGCTCTTCCATTGGATTCCCACACCATTCATATCACAAATGACATCCCTTTTCAAGAAGGAGTTGATCCTTGATTTGTCTGTAAAATGCAGGCCAATAGTATTGATCAGAGGAAGAGACCCTGACGGCATATGGGAGTCGCATGAATGGTGATTGGTTTCAGAGTAACAGCCGTGTTAGTCTGTATTCGCAAAAAGAAAAGGAGTACTTGTGGCACTTTAGAGACTAACCAATTTATTTGAGCTCATGCTCAAATAAATTGGTTAGTCTCTAAGGTGCCACAAATACTCCTTTTCTTTTTATGAATGGTGATTGAATGCTCTGGGATTTAGTTGGGCTCTAAAAAGAAAGACACCCATGCAGACAGTTTGGCATTATTTTTCTCTCTGCAGTCTGGTGCCTGCCAGGGTGGGGTATTTTATAATTGCTGGCTAATGAGTCTTCTTTGTTCCCCAGATTGATGAAGACAAGAGGCGTGACACAATCCAGAGACAGCGCCAAGCCAAATATGACAAGAAGGTAAAATGACCACAGCATCTCTGCTCCCCTTCCCTTCTTTAGTGAGAGGCTTCTGTGAAAGGCAGTTGATTCTCTTCAGAGATCAGGAAGCAATGCCACCCCCATTCTCATCCAACCTTGCTAAACTGGTAAGTTAATGGAAGGGGTGAGGCATTCATTTTCCTTTGAGGCCCCCTTTTATTAGCAGCTGCCAGAGGCAGAATGTTGGACTCAGTGAACCACTGGCCTGGTCCCGAATGGCAAAAGGCAGGATCCAGGACACAATAGACCACTGGTCTGATTTGATGTGGCATGAGGTAAATTAGTGGACTAGATGGGCAAAGGAGGTCTCTTATTTATGTGTGAAGTCCCCTGAATGTCAGTTGAACTTTTTGCCTGAGTAAGGTCACTCATGTGAATGAAGGGTTTGAAAGATCAGCCACTGAGTCTGTTCCAGAACAACAGAACTATCAACTTGGTAAATCTTGTAAAAATAATATAACTCCATTACTTATTAGTGGATAAGGATATACTCACATACCAGAAGTAGTTTAGCGGAGCACAGATTGTTGTTGTTCTGCTGCTATGGTTTCCTCCCAGTTGTTTTTTTCTTTCCAGGTGGTGATCCTGAAAGATCTCAGACATGATGGGAATTTCACAGAGAAACAAAAGATAGAACTGAACAAGGTAACTGTTTCATGTAGCAGCTAGACACTACAGAGTGAATGAAACTAATTAGTGAACTCATTCCACCAAATCCATGTGTGTGTCCATCCCACAGGCTACTGCAGCCTGAGGGTCCCTCTGTGTGTGTTATGGGGGGGTCTTATGCACAGTTCTGATTCTGGACTGTAAGCCTTGGACGTTGAGGATGACTGAGACCTCTCATGAACCTGATAGAACCTTATTAATCCACATTTTTATAATTAGTGGGAAAACTGATGCTTTCTCTTTCCTCACTTCATACCAATCATTTAATAGCGGAGTGTTGTCGTCAAATCTCCTACTATTAAGGGCTAAATGCATCTCTGGTGTATACAAATACATCTCCATTAACTTCCACAGAGTTATGTCCTACATAATTTGGCTTTAATAGTATATTTTGTAAAAAATTATGAAGTAAGTACATTTTTACATTAGGGACAGATACATTGTAAAGTATTATAAATAATTTTAATGAAACTGCAATAGCCTAAGTAAATGAACAAAGTACATACTATCATGCAGGATCCTCATATTTCTATTATTTGTTCATTTACTAACTAATTTGCAACATTCAGTCATTTATAATGGGTATCCGTGTCCAGAGTGTGAAACTGTGAGGTTCTACTGCAGAAGCAATAATGGAGACAGCGGAGTTTGGAATACAGTCAACAGTCTCTCCCCACCCTTATCTCCTAGATCAGAAGGCTGTGATCACTCACTTTGGTTCTCCACACACCTGCACACAGAGAACCGACACATCATATCAGGGTCTGGGATTGAGAGGCCCTTCACACTATCAGACTTAATTTTGGCTCCCACAATGTTTTTAATGGATACATTATTTTTGCTCTAGCTCTTCCAGATGGACTATTACAACCTGACAAAATTCTATGGCACAGTGAAGATGGACACGATGATCTTTGGGGTGATTGAATACTGTGAGAGAGGATCATTGAGGGTAAATAACTGTGCAAGCCCCTCTTACCAGTTTGTAAAAGGAAAAGCTAACCTGCCAGATGGCTGGGTCCTAGGGCAGGAGAAGGGAGAGGAGCAGAAGTCAAGTCAGTAATATTACTTCAGTACTTCTATGAAGTAATATCACTGACTTCTCTTCTGCTCCTCTCCCTTCTCCTGCTTGGAGTCGATCCTCAGCAGGTGTAAACTGACATTGCTCCTGAGTCAGTGGAAAGACTCTCACTGACTTCAGCGGGCTTTAGATCACTCTCATAATTAAAGGTTGCAGTGACAGACAAGTCAGAATGTCTTGCTAGGCTTTGCAGTGTTCATACAGGCAAACATATTCATAGAGGCTCATTTTTTGCCTCTGGAAACCACAGTGACTAGAAAGTATCAGGGGGTAGCCATGTTAGTCTGTATCCACAAAAACAACAAGGAGTCCGGTGGCACCTTAAAGACTAACAGATTTATTTGGGCATAAGCTTTCATGGGTAAAAAACCCACTTCAGATGCATGGAGTGAAAATTACAGATGCAGGCATTATATACTTAGCTGTATGGAGTGGAAATCCATCAACCTTAACAAAAAACTCGCACAGATACAGACAAACATCATCTTCCTCTCCACTTGTGAGGTAACTCCCTTCTCTTCATGTGTCAGCATACAATGCCTGCATCTGTAATTTTCACTCCATGCATCTGAAGTGGGTTTTTTACCCATGAAAGCTTATGTCCAAATAAATCTGTTAGTCTTTAAGGTGCCACCGGACTCCTTGTTACAGTGGCTAGAAGTTACGTTCTCACCTTTTTGTAGTTGCTGTGTAGGAAAAATTTATATTCTATTCCCTAGCCTCCAAGTAACCCAGTGTCTGTCATAATTTATGTACTTCTTAAGTAAAACAGAGAGGAACCCCTTTTTAGTCATTGGCCAAAAGGCTGCGTGATTTAGAGCTTTGTTAACATTACACAGAGATGCCTTGCCTTCCCTGGCTGTTTCCTTGCTATAGGTTAGCCCCTTTGTCTCCTTCTTGTCCTCCCAGGATGTCTTAAATGATAAGATCTCCTACCCAGATGGCACCTTCATGGACTGGGAGTTTAAAATCTCTGTCATGTATGATATTGCCAAGGTAAGTGAATCGGTGGCACTGAAGCATTTATAAACCTGTCCACATGCTATGAAGCTTACATAGTGGGTAGCTATAGGTGACAGGGCCTAACATAATATATGCTTTAGGCTACCACGAGAAAAGGTGTGGTTCAGCAGCTAGAGAAGGGATTTAGGCACTTGGAGCCCTAGGTTCTATTCCTAGCTCTTCTGCTGATTTACGGTGTGTGGGGTTGGGCAAGCTGCTTAAAGGAAAACTCCAGCGTTTGTTCAAAATGGTAGACTCGCACCATCTTGTATCAAAAACAACAGAATAGGGTTTGTTTTTTAAATGAACACTGTAGTTAATCTTTTAAATGTAAATCTTTCAATGGCTATTAGCCAGGATGGGCAGGGATGGTGTCCCTAGCCTCTGTTTGCCAGAAGCTGAGAATGGGCAACAGGGGATGGGTCACTTGATTACCTGTTCTGTTCAATCCCTCTGGGGCACCTGGCATTGGCCACTGTCGAAAGACAGGATATTGGGCTATATGGACCTTGGGTCTGACCAAGTATGGCCAATCTTATGTTCATGGTAAAACTCACTACTAGTACTAGGTGTAACCATTTCAGGAAGTTAGGGCAAATTAGCATGGGAAGAAATTAATCCTGCAGTGAAATCAAGGCTGATTTTAAGTAACCTTCACTACGTACAGTAAAAGCTGTGTTATCCGGCACTTTACCAGCCGGAAAGCTTTATAAACTGGCATTTCTGATTTTCATTGAAAGTCCGGTTTATAGTCTGGTTGGTATGGGGCCAGCAGGCTCCCTACCTGGCTCCGTGTGGCTCCCTGGAAGCAGTGACACGTCCCTGCTCCTCCTAGGCAGAGGAACGGCAAGGCGGCTCTGTGCGCTGCCCCCGCCCCGCCCACTGGCTCCACAGCTCTCATTGGCCCACCCCTGTCCCACCTCTTCCCGCCCCCGCTCTGCCCCTGGCCATGCTCCCACTTCCACCCCTTCATGCCCCGCTCCACCCCATCCTGCCTCTTTCCACCCCCCGCTCCCGAGTGTGCCCCATCCCCGCTCCTACCCCACCCTCCTGGTGCCTCCTGCACACCACTGCCACTGAACAGCTGATCCGCAGCGTTCAGGAGGTGCTGGGAGGACGGGGGAGGAGTTGATTGGTGGGGGCCGCCAGCAGGAGTGGGGGGGAGGGATGGAGCTTTGTTGGTGGATGCTAAACACCCGCTAATTTTTTCTCCATGGGTGTTTCAACCCTTGAGCACCCATGGAGTTGGCACCTATGCTAGAGCCCCCTCCCACACCCAAGCTCCCTCCCAGAGCCTGCGCCCTGCACCCCCTCCCGCATCCCAACCCCCAGCCCTGGACGCCCTCCTGCACCCAAACTCCCTCCCTCTTAGTTAACTGGAATTTTTGACTTACCAGCACCCCCCATTCCCCTAACATGCCGGATAACAAAGCTTTTACTGTATTTGCATTTTTGGAAGGTGGAGAGTTGAGATGGGTAGTAAAACAAGGGTTTTTTAAATTAAATATGTATTTGTTTTATTTTTAGTGAAATGGGGCCCAAGAATTTCACACACAGATTTACCCTTACCTTTCTTACTGCTCCATCAAAATCCTACCACCATTCCTGGCCAGTCCTCCCATTTCCCTACATGCCTCAGCTCAGATGTGGTCTCTGTGATGAATGATTCTGCTATGTCTGTTTCAATGTGATAATGAAAATCGCACTCTTTATTAAAATCTCCTTAATCCAAATTGTCACAGTTTGTTGGTCCTGTTAATGACTATTTCACATTCAGTTAACCTTCAGCATTAAGAGTTCTTTTAAATAACAACTGTGGACATGCTTCCCTCTCTTCGGGAATCTTACAAACAAGTTTTCTTAATCCTTTGCAGTTAATCTTCATAGGACTCCCTTCCAGGCACTGACCAAGCCTGGCCCTGATGAGAGTATCAGATCTGATGAGATCATACACTGAGATAGAGGGCGAATACTGGCTTCAATGAAGTCACTGGCAAAATTCTTGTTGACTTCAATGGGGCCAGGATTTCACAGACTACCTGCTAGCCACTGTACTATTTGTAAATGGATATGGGAGCCAAGAATAAAAGGGGTACGAGGCCCTTTCTGTGGCATATCACCTGATGTTATTTGAACCAGTCAAGATGATTCAGAAAAGTTCTCTGAGGAGTCCTCCTAAACACATGAGTACTTGGTTATTTGCAATTTGGAAATGGTATTGTAATGGCGGCCTATGGTGTGGCCTAGTGATTACCATACACCACTCTGCTGTCATCACCTTACCTGACCCTCATGCACACACACAATTCCCTACTTTATCCCAACAACTCTTTCTCTGCTTATATCCATCTCCTGCTTCACTGCCTTCCAGCTCCCATTTCCCTCAATACCCAGCTCCTGCATCCCTCAGACCCAACTGCTACTTCCTGCAGTTCAATAATCCAACACCCAGTTCTTGCAGCTGTGCACCCTCCGTCACCACCTCTTGTTCCGCTGCACCCCAATTCCTGCCTCCCTGACTGCTACCCAACCTATGAATTCTGCCTTCTGCTTCCCATGCTCCTCAGCTGACCCTGAGAGCTGGTGCAGGGGCTGATTCCTATAGCAGCTCATTGTTTCTGTGCAGGGCAGCTGGTGCTATCTTCATTGATTTCCTGCTAGCTGCAGCCAGAAAGAGAGCAGGAAGCAGCTGCTGCCACTGTAGCAGCCCCTGGCAATGTGGAGGAGACAGTGCAGGCTCCAGCAGCAGAGGTAGTTTTGAGCCAGTGCCTGCTGACATGTCCAAGGACTGGCACCTTCTTCAGCACACATATCAGGACCCCAGGACTGGCATATCGGTATTCTGTACTAGGTGCAAGTGACAGAAAAGACCTGACAACAGCCATGATACAAAGGAATTACAGTAATTGAGCCTTATGGGCACAAGGGCCCATGTTGCTGTTGCTTGTTAAACAAGAGGGCATTGTTAAATAAGTTGAAGGAAATTGTACAGCTGAATACAATGTTTTTGTACCATATCAGAAAAATGGCCCTGTTGAAAGGGCTTGGTCAGAATTAAAACGGAAGGATGAGATTTTCAAAAGTGCCTTGGGGCTCTATTTTAAAAGTTATTTAGTTGCCTAAAGATGCAGAGAGGCACCTACTGGGATTTTCAAAAGCGCCAAGCCATCTAACTCCCATTGATTTGTCCTTAAGAGATACAGGAGCACAAACCTCACTGGAAGTCAATGGGATTTGTGATCCTAACTCATTTAGGCAATTTTGAAATTTTCACCTGGGTGCTTACCAGGCTTTCTGCTTCCAAACCCGCTTCCCCAGTAAAAAGGATGGCAGTGGAGGAGAAAGCCTTCTCAGACACACCAGCTCCTCAACTTGAAGATGAGGGAATTCTGTCACATGTAGACCACAGTATCATTGAATCATCTCGTAGGAGGCCAAAACTGGTGAGGAGTTTCTGCTCTAGTGGGTTTGCTCCCTGGGTTGGTGTCAGCAGGAGTGCACACGAGATGTAGCAGCAGAAAGTGAGCCCTGAAGCTTGCAGAAGGGCCTGCTGTTGTAGGCTCTCTACACTAGGTGGTAGCAGCAGGGTTCCATGGGAGTAGCAGCAGTGTTAAGAAGTGTTTCCTTTGGACACACATTATTACATAGTGTCCACAGGTTCCAGCATGATATATGTATGCACAAGATAACCATTTCCAATCACATTTTTAGGGATGCTTGTATCCCCCTAGGGTTGGGGTTCAAATATACCTCTGCTGTTCCTGTCTCAGCGGTCTCACAACACTATCTGACTCTTCCCCTACTATAAGCAAAGCACAGTTCTCTCTTGTGAAAGAGCGGCATGTCACACCCTATGATTATGATCACTCAATTTGTATAATCCAGATTCATGATTATCGATTACATTTGCATATGTGTGTTTAAAGTTATGGGGCCAAATTCAGAGGGGTTCCAAACTGGTGTCATATAGACCTGCTAGCCTCCTCAGCATACAGATTGCATTTTACATATCAAAGGGCTGGAAGAGAGAAGTGTAGAAGGAAAAAGAACTAATAGGAGACTGTAAATAGGTGTAAATTGTACACCGCCTACTTAAACTTACACCTACCTACCAGTTGTTTCTCCTGCTACATCGCTCTTCCAGCTCCTTGACATATCAGATATGCCATCCTTGACTCCCCTAGACTAAGTGGGCCAAATTCAGAAGTGATGAGTAAAGGGGTGCAGATTACACCTCTGCAAGTGTGTGTGTCAGAGACTGAGAGTTCAGGAAGCCGGAGTCTAAAAATATCTGAATTAGCATAACCTGCATGCTGAGGGAACTGGAAGATTCACCTCTGAAGTTAGCCCACAGGCTGCAGGTATTATGTATTGACTAGTGTATGTAGATTCATAAATCGTAAGATCAGAAAGGACCTTCTGAAAATCACCTCCTGCATTACGTAGGCCACAGAAAGTCATCCTGCAATCTCTGCATTGATCCTTCAGCTGCCCTCTGCTTCAGAGACTCAAACCTGCTCAAGTGCGGCTGATTACGAGTCCCAGTTGTAGACTGATGTCTTACAGAAAGGATACAACCCTAATACTTTTGTCAGTTAATGGGGAT